>NC_052307.1:35111162-35482412 GCF_016432855.1 Salvelinus namaycush
CAGGCTTCTCCTGGCTTCCCACAAAGCCTACAAGCCACAGATGCATACCTTTGGAACATCTACATTTTAAAAAGTATAATAAATCAATATAATATAGCCTACACCATCACAATAAATCCATTATTTATTTTTGTCTATTTCAGAAGAACAGAATAGCATACTCTGACATTATGTTAGGCCTTGATCTGGCTATGCCAAATGGCTGTGGGATACACTAGTTCATTTAGCAGACAAGATTTGCTTAGAATTCCGTGGCATTATTTTATATTATTTTATAGTATGAAGAATACAATTGAACATAGCTGAATAAAATAGAAAGGATATTTTCTCCAACCGATTTCAGAGGGAGTGTGCACATTCTGTGTTGAGTGGTTAACAAAGAAACAGGTCCTCCTATACACTTAATTTAGTTATTTATGCAACTTTAGTTGTGATACAAATGTTGGGCTGTATGTTTAGATGTTTAATACATTCTAAGGCTGCATGATGCGACTCTAATGATGATTTGAAAAAGTTGCATGAAAGGAATGAGCTCTGCTTTGTTTCTTGCACAGGCTGCACACACTTCATCAGTCTCTCACTCACAATTTGATAAGCACTTGATAATTTTCTCACCAGGCCTCGAATTTCCCGATGGCATCCCCCTTGTGTGGCCGTAGTGCCCTTGGGCTGAATATAATTATTATAATTCCCTTCTGCCGGCTGCCAATCGCCGTGCTCTGAAGCACCTCTCACTCACATACTGTATATCTCAATTCTTATTAGCCAATGCCCGCCACGTGATTGTGTCCTTCTCACAGGCATCTCAGCTGTAAAGTAGGCTACAAGTGAAGACAGACACATCAGGGACACAACTGTGCATGTCCGTCTTATCGAATTCTGAAGCACATATTGAAGATGTTAGAAGAAGTGTCCACATTTACTATTCATCAACCAACAAGATAAGTAGACCTAACGGACAACAAAAGCACTAGCCTACGTCAATCCACTAACCCCCATTGTACAAAAGTTAACCTATTATAAATAAATATTCCAAACATACTTTGGGACTGTTGTGGGATGCGATAGATCCTAAATTAATACAACCACTCAAAAAACGTTTTAAAAGCAATGAGGCTGATGCAACAGATCAGAACATTTGGCTAAAAATGTTGATAAACTATTAGGCTATTTCTTCACATCATAAGCGCAAAAATGCGAACACGGCTGTAGACTATAAGCACAAATGTTCCAAAATACAATCAATTAGCAGGAAAACACTGTTTTCAAAAGTGACCACAAATGTGATTATGCATGTGATGATTTATTATAAAGGTGCCTTTTTTGTGGTGAAAATTATCTTCCTCAAACTTGAAAGTCACGCGCCGCCTATGTATGTCAATTAGGCTCTACACCGATTATAAAGCGGATTAATTCTAAGATGTTATTTGGCCTCTTTAGGTGTGATACAAACTTTATTAAAACATTTAGGCCTATGGGCTAGGCTACATGAGGTGTACGACTATGATTTTAAAAATTCGAGAGACAAAAAGGCATGTGCTGTTTCTTGCCTTACTGCACAAGCTGGGCATCATTCACAAGTGATATAACATCATTCACAATTGATAATATTGTCACCCATCAGACTATTTGTAATTTAATCTTGTCTTTACATATACAAAAAAATATATGTGTGGAAATTGTTTGGACTTAAAATTGACCATTATCATGCACCTGTCTCGGATCAGGGGCAGGGGGAAAAATACATGTAATCTATGCAGTTAAATAGAGAATGGAGGACACATTTTCCTTGGTTCATTTTCATGCCTGCCAGGTAGGCTATACTCCTGTCGTAAAGCGAAGTAATGTGCTTAATATTAGGAAAGTTGAGAAGTAAATATAGTAGGCCTAGCCTTTAGAAAGCTGATGGGATCCTCTCTTTTTAATAGAGCCCATCAAAACTATGTTTTCTCACACTATTGCGTAGCCTTTCGAAATGTTGCGCAACATGAGCTCTTGTGCTCTCATGAAGTGTTTTATTTGATTTTCGATGACATTTACATTGACGTCAGAGTGATTAGAGGGACAATAGAGTGCTGAGTACCAGGCAGTTAGCAAGTTTGGTAGGTTACTAATGACCATCAGCAGCATCGGAGCTTGGAGAAGCCTAGTTACCATGACGTGGAATTTGACTGCAGTCATGACTCGTGACCACCGGTGTGGCGGTAATATCGTCACCGTAACAGCCCTAATCATATCAGATTGCATTAGATCTGCATGCAGCTGAGAGAATGTGCTTTAGTCTTTATTCTTCATTTTGGATCCCCATTAGCTGATGCCATGACGAGAGCTAGTCTTCCTGGGGTCCAACTCGGTCTTAACTTAACGTGCTCAATGAAAGTTTGCTAGAAGCCATTTGCAGTGTGTGCTCTGTTAGGATATGTTGCTTGTTAAAGATCATTCAAAAAGGCACTCGCACATCTGACCTATATTTGCTCCAGGTGCATAATAACAAGGAAATAACAAGAAAGAAAATAGAAACCCGCACACTGCTCTTCCTAGTATTACTGTTCTTTATTAAGCTTTACATATCGGCCTCAAGGCCTTCGTCAGAGATTTGGTTTGAGTGTTTGTAATTTGCACCCATTTGTAGACATTGTTCCACCCACATCCTTTCAGTACATCGAAATAGGGTTGGAGTCAAGGAAAATAAAAATGTGTTAACAAATATAACAATGTTCATTTAAAAAATATTAAAATAAAGTGTGTACATAAAACGTATTAAAAACATCTGTAAAACCACAACGAGGACATCAACCTACAGTAGCAGGTACATTTTCATAAATCATTGGGTACAGTGCAGGATAAAAACGTCATAAAAAAATAAAAATAAAAATCCATATACAGTATAGACACCAGTGGAGGATGCTGAGGGGAGGTCGGCTTATGATAATGGCTGGAATGAAGTTTAATGGCTGGAGTGAATGGAATGGTATCAAATCAAATCAAATTGTATTTGTCACATGCTCCAAATACAACAGGTGTATGTCGACCTTACAATGAAATGCTTACAAGCCCTTAATAACCAACAATGTAGTTTTAAGAAAATACAGTTGAAGTCTGAAGTTTACATTCACTTAGGTTGGCGTCATTAAAACTCGTTTTTCAACCACTCCACAAATGTCTTGTTAACAAACTATAGTTTTGGCAAGTCGGTTAGGACATCTACTTTATGCACGACACAAGTCATTTTTCCAACAATTGTTTACAGACAGATTATTTAACTTATAATTCACTGTATCACAATTCCAGTGGGTCAGAAGTTTACATACACTGAGTTGACTGTGCCTTTTAACAGCTTGGAAAAGTCCAGAAAATGATGTAATAGATTTAGAAGCTTCCGATAGGCTAATTGACATCAATTGAGTAAATTGGAGAGGTACCTGTGGATGTATTTCAAGGCCTACCTTCAAACTCAGTGCCTCTTTGCTTGACATCATGGGAAAATCAAAAGAAATCAGCCAAGACCTCAGAAAAAAAATGGTAGACCTCCACAAGTTTGGTTCATCCTTGGGAGCAATTTCCAAATGCCTGAAGGTATCATGTTTATCTGTACAAACAATAGTACGCAAGTATAAACACCATGGGACCACGCAGCCGTCATACCGCTCAGGAAGGAGACGCGTTCTGTCTCCTAGAGATGAACGTACTTTGGTGTGAAAAGTGCAAATCAATCCCAGTACAACAGCGAAGGACCTTGTGAAGATGCTGGAGCAAACAGGTACAAAAGTATCTATATCCACAGTAAAACGAGTCCTATATCAACATAACCTGAAAGGCCACTCAGCAAAGAAGAATCCACTGCTCCAAAACCGCCATAAAAAAGCCAGACTACAGTTTGCAACTGGACATGGGGACAAAGATCGTACTTTTTGGAGAAATGTCCTCTGGTCTGATGAAACTGTTTCGCCATAATGACCATCGTTATGTTGTAGGAAAAAGGGGGAGGCTTGCAAGCCGAAGAACACCATCCCAACCGTGAAGCACAGGGGTGGCAGCATCATGTTGTGGGGGTGCTTTGCTGCAGGAGAGACTGGTGCACTTCACAAAATAGATGGTATCATGAGGTAGGAAAATTATGTGGATATATTGAAGCAACATCTCAAGACATCAGTCAGGAAGTTAAAGCTTGGTTGCAAATGGGTCTTCCAAATGGACAATGACCCCAAGCATACTTCCAAAGTTGTGGCAAAATGGCTTATGGACAACAAAGTCAAGGTATTGGAGTGGCCATCACAAAGCCCTGACCTCAATCCTATAGAACATTTGTAGGCAGGACTGAAAAAGCATGTGCGAGCAAGGAGGCCTACAAACCTGATTCAGTTACAACAGCTCTGTCAGAAGGAATGGGCCAAAATTCACCCAACTTATTGTGGGAAGCTTGTAAAAGGCTACCGGAAAGGTTTGACCCAAGTTAAACAATTTAAAGGCAATGCTACCAAATACTAATTGAGTGTATGTAAGCTTCTGACGAACTGGGAAAGTGATAAAATAGCAGTGTGCAGGTTTGTCTTATCTTTTTTAAAGAATATTAAAAACATAACAAACTTCAAGTACAAATGAATCAAGTGAGTGCTGGCCCCTATTTTTCATTTTGATGAGTATTGGTTCTATGACAGACAAAGCTAAGGGCCCAGCATCACCATGATAAACCAGTCCAGTCCTCCTTTCTGCTCAGTAAGCAGTTCTGTTATAGACTAAGCAAACGAGACATAGAGAAGATTAAATCTCCTTACACAGTGTTAGTTACAACAAAATGGTCTGGGTTGCAGTGCAGTCTCAGGATGTGTCTGAAATAGTACCCCTATTCCCTATATAGTGCACTACTTTTATGGGCCCTGTTCAAAAGTGGTGCACTAAATAGGGAATAGGGTGCCATTTGGGACACACAGACTCAGTGACATGATGAGTGTGGATGGAGGGAGAGAAAAAAAGATAGAAGATAAAAGCAAGAGCAATTCTATGTGTGTCATCAGTCCACAGCGTTAGCAAGCTTACACTGAGGAAGCCCCCAGGAGAACTGCCATTATCTGCCTGTGCACTGGAAAGAAGAAAATGGCACACTCTCCTCTTCTCGCTTTCTCTTGTTATAAATGACTGCAGTGCTCCAGTCTAGATAGAACAATGTCTCTCAGACTCAGTCAGTGGTCCAACACTTCGGGCACAGAATCTCACAGCAACAAACACTATTATATTCAGATTGAATGTAGCTAATGCACCTCCTCCGTAACCCAAAGCTTTTTAAACATTTTAGATGATAACAGTAAGAATGATAAGAAAGAAGTCGTTCTTTCTTAGAAGGAAAATAATAACTTATATGTACAATCTATATTTATGTTTTAGATTATAATAATAACAATAGGAAAAGTTGTTGCTCTTTTACCAGGGAAACCTGTTCTGGAATGCGACTCGCACTGTTCATCATCTTCTGTATCTTCCAAAAAGGACTTCATAAAGAAAAAGAGCACCATGGGCATTCTCTAAAATAGACTGCAGGAATTCAGGGGGAAAGTTGCCTATTGTACATCATGAACTAACTGGAATAGGTTGGACTGTCTTGGATCTTGTTTACATTTTCCCTACAATACTTTAATTGATATATGGAGGTGATGTGTATTTTGTCCCAAATGGCACCCTATTCCCTATATAGTGCACTACTTTCAACCAGGGCCCATACGTCTCTGGTCAAAAGTAGTGCACTATATAGGGAATAGGGTGCCATTTGGGACGCACAATGAGTCAATAGGTTCTACCTTGTCAAGTCCTCTAAAGGTTAAATCCTTGACGTTATACAATCAATACGCTGATGTCCTATACAGTCAAGTTTACACTCCACGCCGTACAGCACAATCAGATAACATAAGTCCCTATGGTATAGACCACTGTGAGGTACTGTATGCAGGTATAGTTATTCCTTTCAGCTCCTAGGGGAGCAGAGGGCCTCGTATGCAGGTATAGCTAGCTATGAAACATACAGATTACACAAACTTCTATGCTATAGCCTAGACCACTTTATGGTGCTGCATAGTGTTTACAGGTAGCTAGCTATGAAACATGTACACACATCCTTTAGAAAAGGGGTGGGCAACATTGATGGGTAAAACATTTTAGTGGCCCCACTCTTGGAAGCGGAGAGAATGTTTTTACGTTTTAAAGCAAGTTTGCTGCAATTCTACACATTTTGCCATGGGGCGGAGAGAAGATTTTGCACTTTTATAACAAATTTGCTGTAATTCTACAAATTTTTCCATAGGGTGGAGATGAACGTTTGCCATTTTTAATATTATATCTGAGTGAGACTGACTAACAAAATCAATGGTGGCCCCACAGCATGTAATTCGACCATCATAACAAGTTTAGATAGCTGGCCGCAAAACTAACTTATCAATCTAAAAAATGTTAGCTGACATGGGCTAATTGACCTACTATCAGTGACGTACATAACATGAGAAAAACTTCTGATGCACAACCAATTTCAGAAATTGCACCTTGTGTATTCTACTATTCTAACTCGCAACAGTATTTTTTTGGTTGGGGGGGATTAATCCCTGCTTTAGAGGCAGGCAGTGCAGTAGCTAGCGTAGCTCTACAAAGCTCCATGAAGTCTCAGCTCTGTAGGGAAATCTGAAACCCAGAGCACATGGCTGAACCCAGAGGATCATAGAGTGAGGTTAGTAGGGTTTAGGATGGGTAACAAACAGAGAGTGAAATGGGAGCACAGATGGAGGAGTGTGGGAGGTGGGCAGGTCCTCTCCTGGAGGGTCCTCCTTTAGAGTACACAGCACAGAGTACTAATGGGCTGGTCAAAAGTAGTGCACTATAAAGGGAATAAGGTGCCATTTGGGACATAGAATATACACGGCAGAATGCTCTCACACACTCCCTTCTCAGAAACAACACCACTACTGTGCTGTATAACCACCGACCAATGTACAGGAATCGCTCAAATGAAAATCACCTCTCAATAGGTATTCAAGGAATATTTCATCACCTGCTTGAAAACCTTCAGTCAGAACCACCAGAAAACCAGTCAGAACCACCAGATATCCATCTACAGCTGTGTGTTTAATAGCCATCCTACATCAGAGAACACCGTGCGCAAGAACAGGACAAAAACGAAGAAAGACTGAGATAAATAAATAAATAAAAAGTGCTATTTCATTCGGCGGCAGGCCGGGGTCACAGAGACAGAGAGAAAAGAGGAAATAGTAGAAGTGCTCTAGGTAGTAACTCTTTGTGTGAACTCTTTGTGTGAAAGATAGGCCTGCCAGCACAGCTCTGCAGTCCTATGAATTAAGCAGCCCAGCCTATCCCTGCCCGCTGCACTGTGCCCTGGCTGCCCCTGCTCCCCCTTCCCTCTCCATCCCCATCCACACAATGCTAGTCCTGCCTGTTAGGATGATTTGCCACTTCATTACTAATTGATAATCGCCGGAGAGAAACGCTCATTAGACTGTGAGTGCTGAATACTGCATCTCCATGCTGCCATTTCCAGCCACCCATAATGACTATAGTGACGTTGGCGAAACACTCTGGCTTTGAGTTATGGCTCATCTATTTCACAGAGAATAGGCAAGTCCTCAGTCCGTAAGCGGAGCCTGTCTGGGAGGAAGCATTCAAGAGATATTCAGGGGCGGGACCGTCTGAAAAACGAGCACTGTTTTAGGGGAAGTACGAGGCATTATACTTAACTTGAAACGATCACGCAGTTCAAAGTGTCGAGTCGGCAAAGACTCAAGTTAACATCAAGCGTGAATATTCATGAATCTCCATCAATAACTTTAAATGACCCAAAACAGGGCATAATACATGATGACAAAGTACTATTTTGGTGCTTTTCCATTGGGACTTACCCCCACACCAGTGGGCCGCCAGTGTTTTATGTTAATATATGTCTAGTGTTATTGTGTTTCTGTCAGGAGAGTGACTCTAAAGACTTGTGGCGAGCAGAACCAACAACCTCCGCATCATTCAAGACTGTTGGTTTGTGAGAAGGTGTTCAAGTTCACACCTAGACATTGTTATGTAAAGGCTAGCTGATAAGTACCCAGAGCGTTGCCTTGGCTCCTAGTTAGAGCAGGTTTGCCGGAGCCATGGCCCAGTGAGATACGGGTGCCAACCCGCATTAGATAGAAAACGGAAAGTCTGAGCTTTTGGGTAAAACACTGGGGTAAATCATCAAAGGAAATGTGGCACATGTGAAACATGGAATAAAATTGTAAGAAGTGTGTACATTCCTCCTCATACTCATGCATCTCAGTGATTGGACAAAACAGTGCATTTTACATTTAGGTCAGTTAGTCAGTGCATTCAACTAAGGTAGCTAAGACAACAACAGATCACAGTCATTGCAAGTAAAACCTTCCTAAAAAAATGCAGCTATCCCTGAGAAGGTGCAGGTGAAGCCTCCCAATTCAATGCTGGCAATGCAGAGCCCATCAACCAGCCCTAAGTAGAAATAACCAGCCTGGGAGTTAGGAGTAGGACTTAGACTAGGCTTTATTTTCAATCAGATGTGACTGGGCAGCACGGTGCCTCCCCGTTCGTCCCTTACAAAGCAGAGCCAACCAATCAGCCATAAGTATCAACCAGGCCTAGAGTACATCTCCAATCAGATGTGACTGAAGAGACATACAGTACATCTCACTGATTGGATGGCACAGTGCAGGTCCCCGGCAACGCAGAGCCAACCTAAATAAGACCAGGAGTGAAGGAGGCTAAGCTACATCTCCAATCAGACATGACCAAAGAGACATCCCACATGATGTCTGCTCATGCACTACTTAACTTTACAACCCTCTGGGTCCCACAGCACTGCAGCAGCCTGCTGGAATAATATTCTGTAATTGTTATTGACATATTGTGGGTAGGAGACAATAAGAGAGAAAGAGAGCACCATTCCCCCTCCCCACTCCAAACTTAACAGCCCGAAATAGGCTTGTCGTGTCCTGGTACTTAAGAGACGCTGAGCCTCTCCACTGTAGCTCTCTCTGGTTGGCGTAGAAGCAGACACTAGCCAAGTCAAGAGGGATGCATGCAACACAGCCAGAGAAATAGAAGTCTCACATTAACATCAGAGGATAGTGGACCTCCTTAGCCTCCCATTTAATAACTGATAATGCCATACTAAAGAGCGTAACAAATGCCATGAAGTGTACAAATGAATATATATTACATATTGACCCCATCTTGACATATGCTGTGCTATCTCAAGATATGGGTATCACAAATGGTGAGTCAGTTTTTCCAAAAGTAGTTTTGCATTACATTTTGCTGATACTGATATATTATCTATTACATGAGGAATACAAAACTGAAAAGTTCATTTGTGTCTTGTATTTCCCCTAGGCCTACTTCCAAGGCTTTAAACATCTCATACTGCACATACAGTAGTGTACATGCATATTTCTTCATACTGGATGAACTCTAGTAGACAGTAGGGCTGGGAATCGCCAGGGACCTCACAATACGATATTATCACAATACTTATCACGATACTTAGGTGCTGATACGATATGTATTGCAATTCTCATGATTCTATCTGTATTACGATTTGATAATGTGATTTTATTGCACTTCGATGATCCAAAAATATTGCTCACCAAATGTCTGCTGCAGAGGGACAAGAGCGAGGCATGAGAAAACGAGTTTTGATAAATTATGGAAATAAAAGAGCTGAAAACAAATTGGCTCCCAATTTAATTTGATTTAATTATTCTTTTGTAATTTTTACCCCCTTTTCTCCCCAATTTTGTGATTAAGATCCTCTCTCATCTCCCCAACAGGCTCGGAAGAGGCGAAGGTCGAGTCATCCGTCCTACGAAACACGACCTGTCAAGCCGCCCTTCTACACCCGCTCGCTTAACCCGGAAGTCAGCTCCACCAATGTTTTGGAGGAAATACTGTTCAACTTTGACGACCAAAGTCAGGGTGGAGGAACGTGATGATTCAAGTATAGCCCCCCCGGCCAAACCCTCCCCTAACCAGGACGATGCTGGGCCAATTGTTTGCCGCCCTTTGGGACTCCCGGTCACGGCCGGTGATTGAACCCCAGGCTGAAATGATGCCGCAACACTGTGAAGCAGTGCATTAGACCTCTGTGCCACACAGGAGACCCGGCTCCCTATTTAAAAATAAGATGGAGAACAAGCTATGAAAGAAAAATACTGGAGTTTTGGTGCAGATACAGCCAAATAGCACACAAATAATACTGCAAAATTGTCAAAACGATACGATACGATATATCGTCAAAAATAATATCCGATATGTAACTGTCTCGATTTTTTCCCCTATCACTAGCAGACAGTGTCCTATCTTCTTACATAACACCTTGTCATCTCTTCCTGTGTTATTACATATAACAATGTTACTACACATACACTTATATAATGTTAGAGGCAACAGTAACTAACAATCCTGGCTGTTATGGAGTAGGGGTGAGGGGAGGAGGCAGTGAGCTGCATGGTTATCTGTGCTACGTGTGTGTGTGTACGCATGTGTGAGAGAGAGAGAGACTCTGCCAGGTTATCTGGTCTGCCTCAGGCCTTCCCTGGTCTGTTCTGTACCTTTCATCTCTCCCATGTCCAGGGTCTTGCCCAGCTGTTCCAGGAGGTCGGCGCGAGCCGCGTTCTTCTTGTGCTTCTTGCCGTCGTAGTGCTGCTGCGCCATGCCCGGATTGTTGAACCAGGCGTTGCATAGCTGGCAGTAGCGGTCCGAGTCCCTGCGCTGCCGAGGAGAGGTCACTGGGGTCGTTTCTGGGGAGCTTTTCACCGGACTGGGCGGAGCCTCTGATTGGACAGAAAAACAGGAAACACAAACAGGGGAGTTCACATCAACATTGCTCTGCTGTTTGACAACACTCTCTCGACCAAAACACAGACTGATGTGTTTTTTTTGTTGTTGATCCGTCAGCTAAAAAAAGGCTTAGGAACAAAACTTAAGGAAGAAAACAAAGGTTGGTAAAGGAACAAGCTTTCTTGCCAGGAGGCAAAATGTGAGGCAAAATGTGAGGAAAAAAATACCCTGCTCTACTTAATGCTGACTTCTTGTGTACAATGTGCCTTCATGCATGGATGCCACCATTAACCCTGAACAAACATCAGATCGCGCAGCGCTACATTTTCCGACATAGGATTTCGCTATCAAGTCAACCAGTTTTAACACTTGGCCCACCCTTCATAAGGGAACATTTACAAAAGTCCCGTTAGAAAGCATCAGATCACATTACGGACCACTGTGAGGCAGTCAGCATCTCCAAGTGGCATCTCTCGTGAGCGTCATGGCCAGTCAGGACAGAGTTGCAGTGCAGAAACACAAATGTCAACACCATGTTCTTTAGCCACGCTGTTAATAATGATATGCTACAGTATAGCAATTCATGCTCATCTTCAAGTCAGAACTTTTACAGTGAAGACTGGCAGGCCATGGATATGTACACTGCAGTATAGAACTGGTAGCATTCCTATAGAATATTAGCTTAAAAAAGTAGCACTCAAAGACCCCTTTGATATTATAAACTACCAGCTGTTTAAATATAGTATCAGGAAGTTAAAAACTGGGGCACTGAAAACAATAGAAAAGGTGGTGTAGGAAAAAGCTTCTGATCTGGAGGGGCTACAATCACACTGTTATATTTCTCACTGTTTTGTCACTTCTAGGCCTTAAAGAAACATATGAGTTGATAACAAAGCCCTTGCTTTAGACAGCATATAATTCAGGCAATTAACTGCTGCAGCAGAAAAGGGGATGACAGCATGGAATTAAGTGGCTGTAGGAGTTGAAAATCAAAGAGTGTGAAATGTATATCATTTGTGGGGGATGATAATGATGATGATGTTAGTAGAGCCGGGGAACAAAGGAGAACCACAAAACATATTAATTTCAAGAAGAGATATCATTTTCATAAACATGGCAAAGCATTTTCCCTCTTTTCTTTTAGTGTTACTCAAACAGACATGCTGATTCCTAACATATATTGTCTCTAATTGTGTCTTTCAGCTTCCTTTCACATAATCTAAGAGAAGTGCGTCCCTCGTGTATTGGGATTCTAGTTTCTCCTTTTAGGGAAACTGAAACACCCCCCTGCTTACGTACATTTGAATGCTTGGAATGTTTTGTTCTGTGACATGCGTTAAACAAAGCCCCTAGTTTCTACTCCTGTTTCACGTCCTGTCCTTATATTAGTTGTATAAGTAATGCAATGTCCTATACAACAAAATTGGCGACGAGGAAGAAACGTTCTCACATTGGTGTTCATTATTTTCAGGAGAAAGTCTCAGTAAAAAAAACTAATAATTGCTGTAGAAAGACGCAAAGAAAACATGGAGCAAGCCAGTCAAGAGTGATGCTACAGTAGCTAGCCTGGAGGGAGAAGAAGAGTTTTGCTGTGGGAGAAAGTGTAATCACTGTGAGTGAAAATAAGAAAAAAAAGGCAGGGAGTGAGGGACCGTCTAAAAAGTGTGAGAAGCAAAAACTGAAAACGTCTGCACTGGTTGAAACAATGGAGTTCTTACACAGAACGTTTTGACTGAAGAGAAATGAAAGAATGAGTAGTTGTGCCAACATCTTTGACTGTTATGGGAGGAAAACCCTGGTGATAAATCATATGATGAAATTGTGGCTACCTTAAAAGGACATTATTCTCCCAAACTACTGATCATCGCAGAGAGATTCAGATTTCATACGAGAAATCAAGAGGAGGGGGAGTCAATCTCATAATTTGTGGCTGTATTGAAACAGTTAAACAAACACTGTGAATTTGGGCGATCACTAAGTGACACCATACGTGATAGGTTAGTGTGTGGAATGCGCGGCGAGGCAATTCAGAAACGCTTTCTGATTGAGAGCAACTTAACATTGCAGAGTGCAATAGAAGTGAGTACGTCAATGGAAATGGCAAATAAAGACACACAGCAGCCAAGAGCAGAAGGTGTCTATGGATTTTTTTTTAACAACGCAGTAGGTGGCAAGCCATGCTATCACTGTGGGAAAGCAGGTCACCAAGCAGAGGAGTGTTGGTGCATGTAAAAACGTGTATTTAAAAACAAAAATACACAATCAAACAAAAGTACTGAACAAAGGAAAGGCGACTTCAGGAAGTACAAAAAGAAAGTGCATAAAATCACACAGAGGATGAACAAAGTGATAGCCTGTCTGAAGGGGAAGAATCCTGGACATGGATACTGGATGACTCCGCTGCTGGATGGAAAAGCAGTAGGGATGCGAATGGACGCTGGAGCAGTCGTATCTTTTCTCTCTGAGGCCGTACACAAGGAGAAACTACATCAGCTCACACCACAGCCCGTGAAGATGACACTGAAAACATACACTGGTGAGACGATTCCTCTCACTGGAACAATGATAGTTACAGTGGAGCTCAACAAACAGAAGGTAAAGCTACCACTCTACATTGTGAAAGGCAACCATCGAGCTTTGCAAGGACACACATGGCTGGAAAAGATCAAACTAAACTGGCAGGACATTCACATGGTTGGAGGACACAAACCTACAAGGGATATTGAGAAAACACGCAGATGTGTTCAATGGAGAACTTGGCAGTATGAAAAACATAACATTTAAAGGACCATGAAACCAGACAGCAAGCCAAAATGCTTCAAAGCTAGACCTGTCCCATACGCCATAAAACCATAAGTTGAAACTGAGCCAAACAGGCTAGTCGAGAGTGGAGTATTACATCCAGTGAATGTTAGTGAGAGGGCTACACTCGTCGTTCCAGTCATGAAAAAAGATGGATCATTCAGACTCTGTGGCGATTTCAAAGTTACCGTTAACCGTATCTGACTGCTGAAAAATATCCACTTACCCTCATTGACAACCACTTTTCTGGTTTAGCTAGAGAACAGAAATTCAGTAAGATAGACTTATGTCAGGCCTATCTACAGACGCATGTTGTGACCAAGAGTCACAAGAACTGTGGACTATAGTGACTCACAAAGGACTGTACAGGTACCAGAGGCTTCCTTTTGGAATCACCTCAGCTCCGGCCTTGTTTCAGAGAGCTGTGGAACAGATACTGAGCAGGCTCACCAGGTTCCATTGTTACCTCGATGATCTACTAATCACTGGCAAAGATGGGTAGGAGCACCTGAGAAACTTGGACACTACACTACAGAGACTGGAGGAGTACGGTCGCAGGGTCCAGAAGGACAAATGCAAGTTTTCCCGGCCTGTTGCATATCTGGGCCACGTCATTGACAGTTCGGGGTTCCACAAGGTGAAGGCCGTCGCGGAAGCTCCATCCCCACGGAACGTGAATCATTCTTAGGACTACTGGCGTGCTACGCAAAGTGTATTCCGAACCTAGCTAACATGCTAAAGCCACCACATTAACTTTTGAACAAAACCAAACCTTGGAAGTGGACAGATGTGAGGAGGCTTTCAAGAAAGAGAAAACAGCCTTAGCTCAGTCAGAGGCCCTAACCCACTTCTACCCCAACTTGATATTACAGTTGGCATGTGACACATCGCCTTATGGTACTGGTGCTGTTGTCTCATACATCATGCCATCAGGTGCAGAGAGGTCAATTACTTTCGCATCAGGGACCGTCTGCAATGCAGACGTCCTCTCAAGGTTTATCTTACCTGTCACACACACTGAGCCCTCCCAGGCTGAAATCTTCTACTTCGAGGAAGTGATAAATACCCCAGTTACGTCCGTCCAAGTGAAAAAGTTGACCCACACCGATCCAGTGATTTCTCGCCAGAAAGGGTGACACAGTTTAGTCTGGAAGCTTGCTATGGGGCTTTTGAGTTATCATACCGCCACCACTGAGAAGGCAGGTGCTTGAAGAACTCCATCCAGGGCAGTGTGGCATGGTGCAAATGAAGGAGATTGCACGCAGCTACTTTAGGTGGCCAGATTTGGACGCAGCTATCGAAGACAAGGCCAAGTCATGGTCCGCATGTCAAAAGATGAGGAACATAACTCAGCTAGCGCCACTACACCCATGGGACTTCCCAGAGGAGCCTTAGCAGCAAGTCCACATAGACTAAGCTGGCCCACCCCAAAACACCTTCCTGTTGCCCCCCCCCATGCTACATGCTACATGCTACATGCTACATGCTACAACCAAAGTGAGACCTCCAAAGACTTAACAGGTTGTACAGACACAACAGAGAGCGCAGGTGGAGAGACGGAGCAAAGCAAAAGACAGAAGCTTCAGAGCTGGAGAGAGAGTTATTGCTCGGAACTACTGCAATGGTCCAAAGTGGAAACCAGCAACAGTGGTCGCACAAACAGGTCCTGTGTCCTAGATAGCTCACACATCGGAGGACACGTGGATCAACTGTTGCCAAGAACCAACCTCAGAGATGACGCATGTCAAGTGACAAACCCAGATCAGCTACTGGAGACCTAACATGATTACGAGCCATCACCTGAACATCCACTGCAGCAACCTACAAATTTGGAAAGCCAGAGCGCCTACTCAGGGTACTGTTGGGCACCAGTCTGGGCATACACCATCACCACTCAGAGACAATGTGACTGTAGACTCACCTGTACGTCGTCATTATCCTGCAAGAGAAAGACAACCCCCTGAAAGGTTGAACATTTATTTCAGAGACTAACCTATGACATTGGGGCAGAATACACCCAGTGTTATGTCTGGGAACAGAGGCAGGTTTTTTTGGGGGGGGGGGTTTAAGGACCACGCTCTCTCACTCACTCACTCACTCACTCACTCACTCACTCACTCACTCACTCACTCACTCACTCACTCACTCACTCACTCACTCACTCACTCACTCACTCACTCACTCACTCACTCACTCACTCACTCACTCACTCACTCACTCACTCACTCACTCACTCACTCACTCACTCACTCACTCACTGGAGAAGGATGCATGTGTATGTTTTCCCCACGCACAGTGAGGAAGATGGTTCGGGAAGCAAAGGAAAATCCAAGGGCCACAGTTAGAGAATTACCAAGCTTAGTCGCACCTTGGGGTCTACAAATGTACAATTAGACGCCACCTCCATGCCAATAGGCTCTTCAGAAAGGTTGCCAGAACAAAAGCCTTTATTGAGCATAACCAACATTTAAACGCCAGGAGTTAAACGGCTAAACGGCATTGGGACGTAGATTAGAACTAGGTGTTATGGTCAGATGAGACGGAAATAGAGCCATTTGGCCATAAAAATCAGCAGTGGGTTTGGCGTCGAAAGAAGGATACATGTGAAGAAAACCAACTACTGTAAAATATGGTGGTGGATCTTTGATGTTACGGGTTTGTTTTGCTTCCACTGATCCTGGGGCCCTTATTAAGTACAATGGCATCATGAACTTTTCCAAGTACCAGGACATTTTAGCCAAAAACCTGGTTGCCTCTGCCAGGAGGTTGAAACTTGGCCGCAATGGATCTTCCAGCAAGACAATAACCCCAAGCACACATCAAAATCCACAAAGAAATTGTTAATTGGCAACAATTAACTTGAAACCCATTGAAAACCTGTTGTTTGAATTGAAGAGGTCTATCCATAAGCGCAGATCAAAGGTTCTGGTCTAAGATCCCTCCCAATGTTTTATAAAAGATTACTTGTTAAATAAAATGTATTTCTCTGAGCAGTTGTGTTAGTGTAAAATAATATAATATCCCCATTTGCATACAATATAGCTCAGTGTTAATATTATTTATTTAATACAGTCTTTTTTCTTATCATTATCAATAATGGAGGTGGCTGAAGCTAAGAATCTACAATCAAACTCTGTTTTCTACCATGGTATCATCATCATGCTGATATTCATAGCTTGTGAAGTTATCAGCATTTGTCCTGTCAACCATTTCCTGAATAATTTATAAAGGGCAGCTCTTTATGTCATTAATAATTGTGGCTGTGACATTTACAGTACCCACTAGGCTACCAAACAAAAACACTCAGATCCCCAAGGCACATTTCATAAATGCTAATTATTGTCATTAAACTCTTCAGGTTGGTTTAAAGTTTAAGTAGCAAGTGTACAAGAGAGATGAATTGCATGACACTTTGGGTCAACAAGGCCAGCTTTTCCTCTTGACAACCCAAATAACTTCTGAGATTAAGGAAAGAATAACTGCCAAAATGTGTCAGTTATTATTTTTGTGACAGGAGCCTAATGTGCTAACCAGTTGAACTATAAAATGTACAGCCTGGGCAGAGGAGCTGGGCAAAGGCGCCTGAGTGGTTTTGACTGTGTCTCCTTGTTGTTACACCACGGATATCAACCTCCCCCAGCAGCAGTGACATGTTACAGTATCGACTGAGCTGCTCTGAGGTTTAGGGAAACCATCCATCAAATTCAGGCTGAAAATAAAGTAATTTTTTTGTCAAATCTAGGGCAGTGGTTCTTTACATAGCCTCTGATCAATTTGAAGGTAGATGCATGCTCCTGCATGCTCTCTCTCTCTCTCTCTCTCTCTCTCTCTCTCTCTCTCTCTCTCTCTCTCTCTCTCTCTCTCTCTCTCTCTCTCTATCTATCTATCTATCTATATATATATTAAAAATAACATCAGTTCCAACAGTTGTTGCTCTTTAAAACCTCTTGAGCCTATGGGGGTGCCATTTCGACTTTGTAAAAATGAGTTCCCAAATTAAACTGCCTCGTACTCACTTCTTGCTCGTACAATATGCATATTATTATTACTATTGGATAGAAAACACTCTCTAGTTTCTAAAACCGTTTGAATTATTTCTCTGAGTGAAACAGAACTCATTCTGCAGCACATTTCCTGTCAGGGAGTGAGATTTCAGAAATCGAGGTCCCTGTTCTGAGGTCAGTTTATAAGTCCCCATGTAAGCCATCGGGCTACATGCACTGCATACGCCTTCCTCTAGATGTCAGTAAGCGGTGAGAATTTGAATGGAGTCGATTGCGCAATCTGGGGCCCTATATAAGACCGTGGAACGGAAGTACCGTCCTTTTCAACGGTGCGCCTGGCGCATCAGGGACATCACTATGGCCTCCTGCAAAGCTTTCGTTTTAGCAGTTCTGTATCTCCGGTCATGTTTTTATTCGTTATAGTTGTTAAAGACATCATAAGGTAGTTAATTTAAACCGATTTATAGCAGTTTATATCAGTTTATTGCGATTTTCCTGGATTTCTTTGTCATGCGCTTTCACGAGTTGGACACCTCTCCAGTGGGTGGCTAACGTTAGCGGCTATTTCGACAGGACAAGAGGACATCTTTCAACCAAAAGACGATTGTTCTGGAGAAAGGACACCTTGCCCAAGATTCTGATGGAAGCTCAGCAAATAGTAAGCAGTCTTTATGCTGTTAATTCGTACTTATGTTGACAAATGTCAAATAATAATTCCGCCATGAATTATGGTGCGGTCTCGCTTTAGCGCACGCTGTATTGCGCAGTAACGTTAATTTTAAAAATCTAACACAGCGATTGCATTAAGAACTAATTTATCTTTCATTTGCTGTCCAATCTGTATTTTTTAGTCAAGTTTATGAATAGTTTTCGATTAGATTAGGTGCCTCTCCAAGATGGCGCCGGACAGATTGCTTGAAGTTTTGGCCACTAATCACATTGTATAACCACGATTTGTGCTGCTAAATATGCACATTTTCGAACAAACTCTATATGCATTGTGTAATATGATGTTATAGGACTGTCATCTGAAGAATTCTGAGAAGGTTAGTGAAAAAATTAATATATTTTGGTGGTTTATACGTTATCGCTATGTTTGGCTTGAATCAATGCTGTTGTGATGTTTGCTATTGTGGTAAGCTAATATAACGCTATATTGTGTTTTCGCTGTAAAACACTTAGAAAATCTGAAATATTGTCTGGATTCACAAGATCTGTGTCTTTCATTTGCTGTACGCTGTGTATTTTTAAGAAATGTTTTATGATGAGTAATTAGGTAATACACGTTGCTCTCTGTAGTTATTCTAGTCGCTTTGGTGAGAGTTGTGATGGTGGCTGCAATGGTAAACTATGATTTATACCTGAAATATGCACATTTTTCTAACAAAACATATGCTATACAATAAATATGTTATCAGACTGTCATCTGATGAAGTTGTTTCTTGGTTAGTGGCTATTTATATCTTTATTTGGTCGAATTTGTGATAGCTACTGATGGAGTAAAAAAATGGTGGAGTAAGAAAGTGGTGTCTTTTGCTAACGTGGTTAGCTAATAGATTTACATATTGTGTCTTCCCTGTAAAACATTTTAAAAATCAGAAATGATGGCTGGATTCACAAGATGTGTATCTTTCATCTGGTGTCTTGGACTTGTGATTTAATGATATTTAGATGCTAGTATTTACTTGTGACGCTATGCTAGGCTATGCTAGTCAGCTTTTTTACTGATGGGGGTGCTCCCGGATCCGGGTTTGGGAGGAACTAGAAGTTAAAGTGTCACCTAAAAATAAGTAGAGCTGCAAATATCTCACAAACAAAAAAAGACGAATGGTTGTTGACCTTCATAGAACCAGCAATAGGCAAAAAAAAATCAAAAAAACCCTAACATACCGTTTACCATTATTAGGGCAATAATTAAGAAGTTTAAAATCATTGAAACAGTGGTAAACTTACTGGAGAAGGATGCATGTGTATGTTTTCCCCACGCACAGTGAGGAAGATGGTTCGAGAAGCAAAGGAAAATCCAAGGGCCACAGTTAGAGAATTACCAAACTTAGTCGCACCTTGGGGTCTACAAATGTACAATTAGACGCCACCTCCATGCCAATAGGCTCTTCGGAAGGGTTGCCAGAACAAAAGCCTTTATTGAGCATAACCAACATTTAAACGCCAGGAGTTAAACGGCTAAACGGCATTGGGACGTAGATTAGAACTAGGTGTTATGGTCAGATGAGACGGAAATAGAGCCATTTGGCCATAAAAATCAGCAGTGGGTTTGGCGTCGAAAGAAGGATACATGTGAAGAAAACCAACTACTGTAAAATATGGTGGTGGATCTTTGATGTTACGGGTTTGTTTTGCTTCCACTGATCCTGGGGCCCTTGTTAAGGTCAACGGCATCATGAACTTTTCCAAGTACAGGGACATTTTAGCCAAAAACCTATTTGCCTCTGCCAGGAGGTTGAAACTTGGATCTTCCAGCAAGACAATAACCCCAAGCACACATCAAAATCCACCAAGAAATTGTTAATTGGCAACAATTAACTTGAACCCAATTGAAAACCTGTGGTTTGAATTGAAGAGGGCAGTCCATAAGTGCAGATCAAAGGTTCTGGTTTAAGATCCCTCCCAATGTGTTCTCCAATCTCACTAAACATGATAGAAAAAGGCTCAGTGCCATTATCCTTCAAGAAGAGGGTGCACAAAGTAATGAAAACAGGGGTGCCAATCATTTTGACACCGATCCTAATTTTTTTAATAAAAGATTACTTGTTAAATAAAATGTCTTTTTCTGAGCAGTTGTACTAGTGTAAATTAATATAATTTCCCCATTTGTTTGAGCATACAATATAGCTCAGTGTTAATATTATTTGTTTTATACAGTCTTTTTTCTCATCATTATCAATAATGGAGGTGGCTGAAGCTAAGAATCTACAATCAAACTCTGTTTTCTACCATGGTATCATCATCATGCTGATATTCATAGCTTGTGAAGTTATCAGCATTTGTCCTGTCAACCATTTCCTGAATAATTTATAAAGGGCAGCTCTTTATGTCATTAATAATTGTGGCTGTGACATTTACAGTACCCACTAGGCTACCAAACAAAAACACTCAGATCCCCAAGGCACATTTCATAAATGCTAATTATTGTCATTAAACTCTTCAGGTTGGTTTAAAGTTTAAGTAGCAAGTGTAAAAAAGATATGAATTGCATGACACTTTGGGTCAACAAGGCCAGCTTTTCCTCTTGACAACCCAAATAACTTCTGAGATTGGCATTTTGGTCAAATGCCATTCGGAAGTAAAGAATAACTGCCAAAATGTGTCAGTTATTATTTTTGTGACAGGAGCCTAATGTGCTAACCAGTTGAACCATAAAATGTACAGCCTGGGCAGAGGAGCTGGGCAAAGGCGCCTGAGTGGTTTTGACTGTGTCTGCTTGTTGTTACACCACGGATATCAACCTCCCCCAGCAGCAGTGACATGTTACAGTATCGACTGAGCTGCTCTGAGGTTTCGGGAAAACATCTATCAAATTCAGGCTCAGGGAAAAGGTTGTAGTTTTTGGACTGAAAATAAATAAAGTAATTTTTTGGGTCAAATCTAGGGCAGTGGTTCTAATATTTAGCCTCTGATCATTTTGAAGGTAGATGCATGCTCCTGCATTAAAATGAACTCTATGAGGAAGTATTGTATCAGTAAGTGTAACTCTATTGTGAAGATGAAAACATTTACAAGAGATATTAGTCAATGAGTGAATAATTGACAGAAAGCATTTACTATTGTGATCTTAGTTAGTAGTGATGTATAGAAACTGTATGTTGATTCCAGTCCTGGTTAGACTAAGAAGCAGGAAATAAAACACAGAATGCTAATAAACCTTTGATAGGAATATTTATCCTACATTTTCATAAATTACTAGAACAACTTCATAATTCATGCTTACTGGATGCAAATAAGCAATGGGGGAAATTAAGCTATCCACTGTGACAACAGGACCCTATCAAAGGGTCATCCAAAATGGCACCCTATTCCCCCTATTCCCTGTATAGTGCACTTATTTTGACCAGGGCCCATAGCGTATTCTCTTTGCCAGTCAACAAAGTAGCTGTCCTTTGCTGCAAAGGTCACGAGTCCATCTTCTTAACGGTGTTATACCCTCCTCTGCCTGCTGTTTTCTCCTCTCCATTTGTTTTTTTAATCCCAAGGACCTATACATATCTCTCTGCTCTGGAGAATGGATGGCTGTGCAGTTATTTAGTCTGGGATCTCTCACAGAACAATGCAGAACAGTTATCACACCCCAAAAAAGGGTGAATGATGAATGGGACTGGGGCCACCCCCAATGAGGATAAAGACTTTAGGTATAAATAGGTGGCTGCTATTTTAATTCATGGGTTGTCTGGATGACGCAGGACTGGTGGTTATTAAGAGTAAGCTATAAGTGTCATGTTTTGTCATTGATTATCATGTCTTGTCCCTGTGCTTCCCTTCTATTCGTTTCCCTCTGCTGGTCTTATTAGGTTCTTTCCCTCTTTCTATCCCTCTCTCTCCCCCTCCCTCTCTCCCTCTCTCGCTCTCTCTCTCTATCGTTCCGTTCCTGCTCCCAGCTGTTCCTCATTCTCCTAACTACCTCATTTACTCTTTCACACCTGTCCCCTATTTTGCCCTCTGATTAGAGTCCCTATTTCTCCCTCTGTTTTCCGCTTCTGTCCTTGTCGGATCCTTGTTTGATGTTTGCTGTTCTGTGTCCTTGTTCCGCCCTGTCGTGTTTTTGCCTTCTTCAGATGCTGCGTGTGAGCAGGTGTCTATGTCAGCTACGGCCTGTGCCTTCCCGAAGCGACCTGCAGTCTGTGGTCGCGTCTCCAGTCGTTCCTCTCTACTGACGAGAGGATTTCAGTTTTCCTGTTTTGTATTTACCTAAGATAATATCCAGGAGTATCGTTTTTGTTTAAGACTGGAATAAAGACTCTGTTTCTGTTAAGTCGCTTTTGGGTCCTCATTCACCAGCATAACAGAAGGATCCGACCAAGAATGGACCCAGCGACTACGGATTCTCGCAACACTGCCATCGAGATCCAGGGAGCAATGCTCGGCAGACACGAGCAGGAATTGTCTGCTGCTCGTCATGCCGTTGAGACCCTGGCCGCTCAGGTCTCCAACCTCTCAGGACAGTTTCAGAGTCTTCGTCTCGTGCCACCTGCTACTTCCTGGTCTTCCGAGTCTCCGGAACCTAGGGTTAATAACCCACCATGTTACTCTGGGCAACCCACTGAGTGCCGCTCCTTTCTCACCCAGTGTGATATTGTGTTCTCTCTCCAGCCCAACACATACTCAAGAGAGAGAGCTCGGATCGCCTACGTCATATCACTCCTTACTGGTCGGGCTCGGGAGTGGGGCACAGCTATCTGGGAGGCAAGGGCTGAGTGTACTAACGATTATCAGAACTTTAAAGAGGAGATGATACGGGTTTTTGATCGTTCAGTTTTTGGGAAGGAGGCTTCCAGGGCCCTGGCTTCCCTATGTCAAGGTGATCGATCCATAACGGATTACTCTATAGAGTTTCGCACTCTTGCTGCCTCCAGTGACTGGAACGAGCCGGCGTTGCTCGCTCGTTTTCTGGAGGGACTCCACGCTGAGGTTAAAGATGAGATTCTCTCCCGGGAGGTTCCTTCCAGCGTGGACTCTTTGATTGCACTCGCCATCCGCATAGAACGACGGGTAGATCTTCGTCACCGAGCTCGTGGAGGAGAGCTCGCGTTAACGGTGTTCCCCCTCTCCGCATCTCAACCATCTCCTCCCACCGGCTCAGAGACTGAGCCCATGCAGCTGGGAGGTATTCGCATCTCGACTAAGGAGAGGGAACGGAGAATCACCAACCGCCTTTGCCTCTATTGCGGTTCTGCTGGACATTTTGTTATTTCATGTCCAGTAAAAGCCAGAGCTCATCAGTAAGCGGAGGGCTACTGGTGAGCGCTACTACTCAGGTCTCTCCATCAAGATCCTGTACTACCTTGTTGGTCCATCTACGCTGGTCTGGTTCGGCTGCTTCCTGCAGTGCCTTGATAGACTCTGGGGCTGAGGGTTGTTTTATGGACGAAGCATGGGCTCGGAAACATGACATTCCTCTCAGACAGTTAGGGAAGCCCACGCCCATGTTCGCCTTAGATGGTAGTCTTCTCCCCAGTATCAGATGTGAGACACTACCTTTAACCCTCACAGTATCTGGTAACCACAGTGAGACCATTTCCTTTTTGATTTTTCGTTCACCTTTTACACCTGTTGTTTTGGGTCATCCCTGGCTAGTATGTCATAATCCTTCTATTAATTGGTCTAGTAATTCTATCCTATCCTGGAACGTTTCTTGTCATGTGAAGTGTTTAATGTCTGCTATCCCTCCTGTTTCTTCTGTCCCCTCTTCTCAGGAGGAACCTGGTGATTTGACAGGAGTGCCGGAGGAATATCATGATCTGCGCACGGTCTTCAGTCGGTCCAGAGCCAACTCCCTTCCTCCTCACCGGTCGTATGATTGTTGTATTGATCTCCTTCCGGGAACCACTCCCCCTCGGGGTAGACTATACTCTCTGTCGGCTCCCGAACGTAAGGCTCTCGAGGATTATCTGTCTGTTTCTCTCGACGCCGGTACCGTGGTGCCTTCTTCCTCTCCCGCCGGAGCGGGGTTTTTTTTTGTTAAGAAGAAGGACGGTACTCTGCGCCCCTGCGTGGATTATCGAGGGCTGAATGACATAACGGTTAAGAATCGTTATCCGCTTCCCCTTATGTCGTCAGCCTTCGAGATTCTGCAGGGAGCCAGGTTCTTTACTAAGTTGGACCTTCGTAACGCTTACCATCTCGTGCGCATCAGAGAGGGGGACGAGTGGAAAACGGCGTTTAACACTCCGTTAGGGCATTTTGAATACCGGGTTCTGCCGTTCGGTCTCGCTAATGCTCCAGCTGTCTTTCAGGCATTAGTTAATGATGTACTGAGAGACATGCTGAACATCTTTGTTTTCGTTTACCTTGACGATATCCTGATTTTTTCACCGTCACTCGAGATTCATGTTCAGCACGTTCGACGTGTACTCCAGCGCCTTTTAGAGAATTGTCTCTACGTGAAGGCTGAGAAGTGCGCCTTTCATGTCTCCTCTGTCACATTTCTCGGTTCTGTTATTTCCGCTGAAGGCATTCAGATGGATCCCGCTAAGGTCCAGGCTGTCAGCGATTGGCCCGTTCCTAAGTCACGTGTCGAGTTGCAGCGCTTTCTCGGTTTCGCTAATTTCTATCGGCGTTTCATTCGTAATTTCGGTCAAGTGGCTGCTCCTCTCACAGCTCTGACTTCTGTCAAGACGTGCTTTAAGTGGTCCGGTTCCGCCCAGGGAGCTTTTGATCTCCTCAAGAAGCGTTTTACATCCGCTCCTATCCTTGTTACTCCTGACGTCACTAAACAATTTATTGTCGAGGTTGACGCTTCAGAGGTGGGCGTGGGAGCCATTCTGTCCCAGCGCTTCCATTCTGACGATAAGGTCCATCCTTGCGCTTATTTTTCTCATCGCCTGTCGCCATCGGAACGCAACTATGATGTGGGTAACCGCGAACTGCTCGCCATCCGCTTAGCCCTAGGCGAATGGCGACAGTGGTTGGAGGGGGCGACCGTCCCTTTTGTCGTTTGGACTGACCATAAGAACCTTGAGTACATCCGTTCTGCCAAACGACTTAATGCACGTCAAGCTCGTTGGGCGTTGTTTTTCGCTCGTTTCGAGTTCGTGATTTCTTATCGCCCGGGAAATAAGAACACCAAGCCTGATGCCTTATCCCGTCTCTTTAGTTCTTCTGTGGCTTCTACCGACCCCGAGGGGATTCTCCCTGAGGGGCGTGTTGTCGGGTTGACTGTCTGGGGAATTGAGAGACAGGTAAAGCAAGCACTCACTCACACTGCGTCGCCGCGCGCTTGTCCTAGTAACCTTCTGTTCGTTCCTGTCTCTACTCGTCTGGCTGTTCTTCAGTGGGCTCACTCTGCCAAGTTAGCTGGCCACCCCGGCGTTCGGGGTACGCTTGCTTCTATTCGCCAGCGGTTTTGGTGGCCTACTCAGGAGCGTGACACGCGCCGTTTCGTGGCTGCTTGTTCGGACTGCGCGCAGACTAAGTCAGGTAACTCTCCTCCTGCCGGTCGTCTCAGACCGCTTCCCATTCCTTCTCGACCATGGTCTCACATCGCCTTAGACTTTATTACCGGTCTGCCTTCGTCTGCGGGGAAGACTGTGATTCTTACGGTTGTCGATAGGTTCTCTAAGGCGGCACATTTCATTCCCCTCGCTAAGCTTCCTTCCGCTAAGGAGACGGCACAAATCATCATTGAGAATGTGTTCAGAATTCATGGCCTCCCGTTAGACGCCGTTTCAGACAGAGGCCCGCAATTCACGTCACAGTTTTGGAGGGAGTTCTGTCGTTTGATTGGTGCTTCCGTCAGTCTCTCTTCCGGGTTTCATCCCCAGTCTAACGGTCAAGCAGAAAGGGCCAATCAGACGATTGGTCGCATATTACGCAGCCTTTCTTTTCGAAACCCTGCGTCTTGGGCAGAACAGCTCCCCTGGGCAGAATACGCTCACAACTCGCTTCCTTCGTCTGCTACCGGGCTATCTCCGTTTCAGAGTAGTCTTGGGTACCAGCCTCCTCTGTTCTCGTCCCAGCTCGCCGAGTCCAGCGTTCCCTCCGCTCAGGCTTTTGTCCAACGTTGTGAGCGCACCTGGAGGAGGGTCAGGTCTGCACTTTGCCGTTACAGGGCGCAGACTGTGAGAGCCGCCAATAAACGTAGGATTAAGAGTCCTAGGTATTGTCGCGGTCAGAGAGTGTGGCTTTCCACTCGTAACCTTCCCCTTACGACAGCTTCTCGCAAGTTGACTCCGCGGTTCATTGGTCCGTTCCGTGTCTCTCAGGTCGTCAATCCTGTCGCTGTGCGACTGCTTCTTCCGCGACATCTTCGTCGCGTCCACCCTGTCTTCCATGTCTCCTGTGTCAAGCCTTTTCTTCGCGCCCCCGTTCGTCTTCCCTCCCCCCCCCCCGTCCTTGTCGAGGGCGCACCTATTTACAAGGTACGGAAGATCATGGACATGCGTTCTCGGGGACGTGGTCACCAGTACTTAGTGGATTGGGAGGGTTACGGTCCTGAGGAAAGGAGTTGGGTTCCATCTCGGGACGTGCTGGACCGTTCGTTGATTGATGATTTCCTCCGTTGCCGCCAGGGTTCCTCCTCGAGTGCGCCAGGAGGCGCTCGGTGAGTGGGGGGGTACTGTCATGTTTTGTCATTGATTATCATGTCTTGTCCCTGTGCTTCCCTTCTATTCGTTTCCCTCTGCTGGTCTTATTAGGTTCTTTCCCTCTTTCTATCCCTCTCTCTCCCCCTCCCTCTCTCCCTCTCTCGCTCTCTCTCTCTATCGTTCCGTTCCTGCTCCCAGCTGTTCCTCATTCTCCTAACTACCTCATTTACTCTTTCACACCTGTCCCCTATTTTGCCCTCTGATTAGAGTCCCTATTTCTCCCTCTGTTTTCCGCTTCTGTCCTTGTCGGATCCTTGTTTGATGTTTGCTGTTCTGTGTCCTTGTTCCGCCCTGTCGTGTTTTTGCCTTCTTCAGATGCTGCGTGTGAGCAGGTGTCTATGTCAGCTACGGCCTGTGCCTTCCCGAAGCGACCTGCAGTCTGTGGTCGCGTCTCCAGTCGTTCCTCTCTACTGACGAGAGGATTTCAGTTTTCCTGTTTTGTATTTACCTAAGATAATATCCAGGAGTATCGTTTTTGTTTAAGACTGGAATAAAGACTCTGTTTCTGTTAAGTCGCTTTTGGGTCCTCATTCACCAGCATAACAATAAGGCTCGGATGTGCATTTTGGGTTGTCATTCTCATTGCTGTGATTACAGTGGGCTACAGAGAGCAACCTAAAGTAAAGTGCATTTGGAGCAGGTAGGGGGCAAGCAGAAGAACTAATATAAAATTGTCAAAATTCTCTCGAAATACTGCCATCCTTTTTTTCCCACTTCATCCCCTCGCCACTTTGCTTTCTTTCCATCTTTCAGTCATTCACATGAGTATTTTCTGAAGGATCGACAGTACCTTGTTTACCTGTGTGAACAAAGGAAGTGTCAGTCATATCTTTCCTCAAATTCTTTCTGCAGTAAACACAGCTCAGACTGACACTCACTGTCATTAGATTTGAGACTTAAAGTTTTTATATCATTTGTTATCACCTCTGAAAAAGTGGTGGCTGGGGAAAACATTTGCATTTTAGGAAATGTGTCAAATACCTTTTTTTTGTAATCAGACAGCAGTAGAGCAAAACTGATGGATGTCATTCATTATCATCAAGTAACATTTAAACTCAGTTTTACACAATTCCTGACATTTAACCCTAGTAAAAATTCCCTGTCTTAGGTCAGTTAGGATCACCACTTTATTTTAAGAATGTGAAATGTCAGAATAATAGTAGAGAATTATTTCTTTCAGCTTTTATTTCTTTCATCACATTCCCAGTGCGTCAGAAGTTTACATACACTCACAATTAGTATTTGGTAGCATTGCCTTTAAATTGTTTTACTTGGGTCAAACGTTTCGGGTAACCTTCCACAAGCTTCCCACAATAAGTTGGGTGAATTTTGGCCCATTCCTCCTGACAGAGCTGGTGTAACTGAGTCAGGTTTGTAGGCCTCCTTGTTCGCACACACTTTTTCAGTCCTGCCCACAAATGTTCTATGGGATTGAGGTCAGGGCTTTGTGATGGCCACTCCAATACCTTGACTTTGATGTCCTTAAGCCATTTTGCCACAACTTTGGAAGTATGCTTGGGGTCATTGTCCATTTGGAAGACTAATTTGCGACCAAGCTTTAACTTCCTGACTGATGTCTTGAGATGTTGCTTCAATATGTCCACATAATTTTCTGTCCACATGATGCCATCTATTTTGTGAAGTGCACCAGTCCCTCCTTCAGCAAAGCACCCCTCAACATGATGCTGCCACCCTTGTGCTTCACGGTTGCGATGGTGTTCTTCGGCTTGCAAGCCTCCCCCCTTTTCATCAGACCAGAGGACATTTCTCCAAAAAGTACGATCTTTGTCCCCATGTGCAGTTGCAAACCGTAGTCTGGCTTTTTTATGGTGGTTTTGGAGCAGTGGCTTCTTCCTTGCTGAGTGGCCTTTCGGGTTATGTCGATATAGGACTTGTTTTACTGTGGATATAGATACTTTTGTGCCTGTTTCCTCCAGCACCTTCACAAGGTCCTTTGCTCTTGTACTGGGATTGATTTGCACTTTTCGCACCAAAGTACGTTCATCTCTAGGAGACAGAACGCGTCTCCTTCCTGAGCGGTATGATGGCTGCGTGGTCCCATGGTGTTTATACTTGCGTACTATTGTTTGTACAGATGAACGTGGTAGCTTCAGGCGTTTGGAAATTGCTCCCAAGGATGAACCAGACTTGTGGAGGTCTACAATTTTTTTTTCTGAGGTCTTGGCTGATTTCTTTTGATTTTCCCATGATGTCAAGTAAAGAGTTACTGAGTTAGAAGGTAGGCCACGAAATACATCCACAGGTACACCTCCAATTGACTCAAATGATGTCAATTAGCCTATATATCAGAAGCTTCTAAAGCCATGAAATAATTTTCTGGAATTTTCCAAGCTGTTTAAAGGCACAGTCAACTTAGTGTATGTAAACTTCTGACCCACTGGAATTGTGATACAGTGAATTATAAGTGAAATAATCCGTCTGTAAACAATTGTTGGAAAAATGACTTGTGTCTTGCACAAATTAGATATCCTAACTGACTTGCCAAAACTATAGTTTGTTAACAAGAAATTTGTGGAGTGGTTGAAAAACAAGTTTTAATGACCACCTAGGTGTATGTAAACTTCTGACTTCAACTGTATCAAGAGAGAGAGAGAGAGAGAGAGAGAGATAATATATATTTATATTTATAATAATATATATAAATAAATTACCAATAAATTTGTCATTTATTTTTCAGGTACAGTATGCAAATAACCCAAATGGCTAAGGATGCTAAACTCATGCTGCATTTCATCTGAAGCAAAGGCCAACTAATATCTTCATCCTCTTTATGGTATAGCTTTAGTGTCCAATAGGAAAATAACCACCTTTTGCTTCATATAAAAACAGGATATTGAACAGCATTCAGAGCACACATATACAGTGCAGTCTTATTCAGAATTAATAGTTAGAAATCTGTTGAGATTCAGAATCTGTTGGATCAAAAAAGAGAAGGATCAAAGTGTTCTGAAATCCGTGTATTTATCTGTTCCTACAAAACCTTCCCTTCAGGGCTTTCTATCCCCCTCTGCCTTATCCCCCCGTACAGAAGAAAACTAAATATTTTCTCAATACACACTTCCAAGCGGGCGAGACCACTGCAAGCTGTGCAGTCCATGAAAAACAAACCAAACAAACACAACAGCTGTATATTAGACAGAGCCGGTACAGGTTTTCACTCCTCCCTTGTACTTAATTGATGAATTAAGGTCACTAATTAGTAAGGAACTCCCCTCACATTGTTGTCTAGGGGTGAATAAAAAAATACAAACAGCAGACACTAGGTTTTCCATGGAATGAGTTTGACAGCCCCGCTATAAGGGTTTTTAATCTACTACGCGTAAACCATACAGTGCTGCATCCAGGTTCAGATGGTACATTTGCTGGGATCATATACCGTAATGGATCCTGAAGTGTGCAGCAGCAAGCCTTCCCATTAGATGTAATGATGCTAAAACCCAAGGTTATAAACTTCAGAATGTGCTTTCTCAAAATGATTTCACAATTAACTCGAATGAATGCAGCACTTAACCAAATCCAGAGAAAATATATTCCAGCATTATGCTGTTGTGGTTCTAGGGAAATGACATTCAAACTATTCTGCTCACTCATTGCCTGCTGGAGCTTGGAGACCGGACAGAAATGTTCAATATAAGCTGGCGACGGTGCTCGGAGAAAGTGATTAGCCATTTGGGATATTACGGGACATAAGAATACTAATGGTGAATTAACCTTTATTCAGAGCTACCCGAGTCAAAAACAGCATTAGCAGAGGCGGAAATTGGACAGCTCAGTGTGCTAACGATTAACCTTAGACTAAAGAAGCATGTAGCAACAGTATATGGGTCAGTGATTATGCACACATATTACCATACAACTAACCATGTCTATGGGAGTTCAACAAAAAGGGCATAATCATTTATACAGTCATACTTCATCACACACATACCATAAAAGGAGAGGGAATCTAGAGTAAAGCTATCCTGAATATAAGCTGCTCTAGCAGTGGCTGTGGTTGGATGTGTGCGCCCAGAGGGCGTCAAGCACCATTTTATTTTCTGAGGGGGCTCACTGATGTCCAAATGAAACTGAGGGGGCCGCCTCTAGTTGGGGTAAATGCTCTTCCCTATATAGTGCAGTACTACGACCAAAAGTCGGTTGAAAGTAGTGCACTATATAGGAATAGGAATAGTGTGTCATTCAGGACGCAGCCAGAGTGAGGTGTTATTGGCTGAAGGCTGAAAGGCTGAAACAACAGAGCTGCAGATCCTGGGGTTTTGTGTTTTGTGTTATTGGCTGAAGGCGGAAAGGCTGAAACAACAGTTTCCTTGGAGACGGGAGGATTAACAGAGGCACCCGGCCACTTCAATAATGTTCATTATGTAGAAATCAATAAGCTCAGGCTTCCTGATGCACTGGTGGATTTGTCTTCCGGACATTTTCTGCCTTCCAAATGGTACCCTATTTCCTATATAGTGCACTACTTTTGACCAGAGCCCTATGGGTGTAGTGCGCACAAAAGTAGTTCTCAATAAATCCATTAATTTCAGCAGCTAGCATATTTAAGTGTGCAGAAGCTAGCATCTCCAACCTACACATACTGTAGATTGTCCTGTCATTCTGCAGGAGAATGGAGGTGTTATATATTAAATCATTCATGTGTTTACTGTATGTGAAGTGGGGTATGGGTTTAGTACAGTGGCTAGAATCTCAATTTCTCATCATGTAATACAGGACAAGTTGTTTTTGTAAACAACAGAACTAAAAGCCCCTCTGGATGTAGGTTAAACATGTTGAAATGTGGATTTGGTGAGAGTGAATGACAGACAAAATGAAAATGCAGAGAGATCAACACGTCTGGAGAATGTTCCATTTTGAGAGGCAGCCTACAGTATGGGTTAGTCCCAAATGGCACCCTATTTTCAATATAGTCCAATATAGCCTATGAGCCGTGGTCAAAAGTAGTGCCGTAAATGGGGAATAGGGTTACATTTGGGATGCACACTATGGCTGGGGTCTCTCTGGTCTTCTGTCTCTGACTGAGGCTGGGGTCTGTCTGTCTGTCTGTGGCTCTAGCTGTATTTGTTGGGTGACAGTGCGATTGATTGCTCTGTCTGGCCTCCCTCGGTTGGGAGAGGAGCATCCTCTGTTCCGAACCATTGGCCACAGATGGCGTGGTTAATGACTGAATCTGTCAGTGACAGACAGGGAGGCATGAGGGGAAATAGCAGACACAGCAGAACAGAGTTTTATCTAACCACTATTTTGCAGTATCAGCAATCAGCATACGTTATACCAAATAAATCAAAATGTTATATAAAGTAACCAAGGTTTTATGAAGGAAGGAGCGAGACACAGCTCACTCTATGAGGAATAACGCTTCCGTCCCCTAGTAACCTCCTTACTAACATGACCCAGTAGGCTACTGTACTGCTGATTCCCTGCTGTCTCTAAATACCACAGCAGAGCACTGAGCACTTCCTCAGTTTAAGGAAATCAAGCAGAAACAAAACATAATGCCACTGATTGTAAAACCTTGATTGCAGTATACTCTACTTCCCGCACCAGGGTTACAGTAGCTCCCTGAAGCTGCAGGCTGAGGAGGTGGTTATGTCACCAACATCATGACAGAAGAGGAGAAGGAGGTTGAGGAGGAGGGGAGAAGGACAAAGAGGACAAAGCAAGGGGGAGGAGGAAGAAGGGGGCGAGAAGGGGGACAAGGAGGAGGAGAGGGGTTCAGGCCTGTAATGGTTGATGGAGGCTGCAGAGACATGCCTCACCCTGCTTGGAAGCAACCACTTCTCTCCCTCCCTCTAGGTCTCCACCACCAGATTATTTATGCAACTTGAATGCGTACCCTTATTAAACATGCTCACCCTTATTAAACATCAAAGGATAATCATCATACTAAACAGGCACAAAAGCCTTATCTTTAAAGGGATGCCCTAATGCACATATTAAATGCAGAATAATTCCTGCCACATAGTGGGACACAAGGTCTGATCATGGAATACCGGGAATATTAACTGGATTGTCCAATTTTGAGTAACACGTGGTCCATGTGTACAACACATCCATGTGTGAATTCTACAAAACAACACGTATCAGGGTTAAACACACGTCACTCGTGGACCAAAAAGCTTTAAAGCTAGTCAGCTGCTTTGTTTGTCATTTTCCTTTTAACATTGTTTTTCTTTGAGACTAGGGTCCTTTCAGTACCACACACAATTTGACCTGACTCCTGGGGTCAGTTACGGCCGAGGGCCAGGCAGCGTGAATGCCGATGGATGATGATGTGCGGTGAAAGGGTGACACAGCATGCCTCTCTGCTGCTCTGCCCTCATACCCTGAGTGTGGACTCACTGGGAGAAAGGGGGGTCATAGTTTATTTGGAATGTCCGGATGGTCCATCTGTTGATAAGCAACTGCTTGCTAAGGTTACAGTTAGGGTTAGGTTTAGAATAAGGGTAATGGTTAAAGGTTAGAGTTAGTAGATAGTTGAAATGTTACTGATAGTCTGTAGAGCATTTACAAATGGACCATCCAAATAAAGTGTTATCGAAAGGGGGCTGAATGGAGGATAAGACGAGAGTAGGAGGAGGAAAGCAGAGTGTTCCCAGAACAGAAAGCGCTGAAGGAAAAACAAGCCTGAGCTTCCAGGGTGACTGACTGGGACTGGGCCTAGATATGTTTCAGCTTTATGTGCTGCATTTTGTACAACTCTTTGGCTACATATAGAACTGACAAAGAAACAGTTACACACACAAACACACCCACACAGACAGAGACTCAGGCGAGGACTGCTACGATGAGCATTGTGGCAGTTTCAGGCCTTGGCATCTCTTTTCTATTAACACAAACCATGTATTGAATCAGTCTGACTCTCCACTAACTAACAATAGTGGGCTATTGCACAGACTCAAACAAAAAGCACAGAGGGCTTTACACTAAGCTAAAGTAAAAGGGTTGGTCAAGGATATCTGAATTAACAGACAAATTTAAAAAAAACGTACCATCAGTATAGATATTCTCAAGAGAAAGGATACCCCAAATAAACAAAGTTGATAATTTTTCTATTCACCTCCTGCATCCTCTCTGGATATCCAGGTCTCAGGTGTTGCATAAGGGGGAGTGATCTGATTAAATAAAAGTGTGGTTATTTTTTCTAATCCTAATTTCCCTCATGGCCAGCTTTCATTATTCTCTCAACTGTCAATTTGTAAACAGATTTGCGGCACGGGGAGCAGCTGCTGTGGTTTACAATATCGTCCAGACTTTCCTCAACCCTGAGGTGCTGCAGCAGACGATGATTGTATCTAATCAAAACACCCACGGACAAAAAAATGATAAAATTAGATTCTTCACCAGTCCACACACACGAGCTGCAGCTCCTCTCTCTGTTTTAGCAAGCTAGGTGAGCTGGTATCCCACAGTCTACCTGTGGCTTTCTGCCTTTCTGCCTGCCTACTTGTTTGCTTGTCAAAGCTAGCACCTTTGTGTGTGAGGACAAGCACATCTGTCGTAACATACATCTGTGTGGTAAACATCTCTGTCACATCTGTCACTGGAAATCTCATCGGATTATCTGATGTCATCACACAGGGAAACAAAATGCAGCTGCTTAGTCTGTAAATGAGAATGAGTTAGAGAGAGAGACTTTATCCATTTCACTTGCTTTGGCAATGTAAACATATGTTTCCCATGCCAATAAATTAAGAGAGAGAGAGAGAGAGAGAGAGAGAGAGAGAGAGAGAGAGAGAGAGAGAGAGAGAGAGAGAGAGAGAGAGAGAGAGAGAGAGAGAGAGAGAGAGAGAGAGAGAGAGAGAGAGAGAGAGAGAGAGAGAGAGAGAGAGAGAGAGAGAGAGAGAGAGGGGAAGAAATAGAGAGAGAAAAAGAGTTAGAGAGAGAGAGAGAGAGACAGAGAGAGACAGAGAGAGAGAGGAAGCTACCTTTTGCTGTGATGGCAGGCTGCTCCCCCAGCAGCAGCTTTAGTCTCTTGGCGTGGATTTTGCCTTGGTAATGTGACTGTGCCACCACTGCTGAGGTGAAGGACATGTTACACAGTGTGCAACACTTGTTCTTGTCCACGTCTCCCTCCTCACTGCCCTGCAAGGAACACACACACACACACACACACACACACACACACACACACACACACACACACACACACACACACACACACACACACACACACACACACACACACACACACACACACACACACACACACACACACACACACACACACACAGAGGTTCAGTAAAAAAAGGCTATCAGCCAACAAATAGTAAAAAAAAAAAAAATCTCTCCTGCATGGAGGAAGATGTTGTTTCTTTTTCACACAAAGCTTTGCTGCACAGAATCAGACATTTTAGGGATAAATGGACACCTGAATATAACAAAAAATGCCACGATTCATCAATGCGTGGTGTGTATGTATACACTGTGTGTGGTGTACAGTACAAACCAGCCCCAGCAAATACTTTCCAAACCCTGTAGGTTAGAGCCGCATGGTGCTTAGGGGCCAGCTGTACACTGAGCACATCAGTAAGCTCTATACGCCACAGTTCCAGGGGACAGAAGCAATCTACACTCCTCGTGGGCTTGATCATTTGGTTCCTGGTGGGATGCAAATGGAGGTAATTCAGCAGTTGTATGGAGTAATACAAAAGTGGGGAGTGATGGGATGAGGACCGCTCCCTGAGACTCCATCTGTGCTGCCCGCCTGCTGCAGAAACACATTATCCTGACAGAGAGAGGGGGGAATCAGAGGGGGCAGAGAGAGAGAGAGAGAGGGGGGAGAGAGAGAGAGTGGAGGAAGACAGATACAGTAAGTAAAGACAGAGCGAGAGAGAGAGGTGAAGAAAGAGATATATTGAGAAAGAGAGTGAAAGGGATAGAGTGAGAACGAGAGAGAACGAGAGAGCTAAATACACCTGGCTGCCAGGAGACAGACGCAGCCATTTCTACCATGAAACTACCCCCACCAGGGAGGGTCATTGGCAGACTGATTAAAAACCATTAAAACTTCAGACCAAAATCATTCCTATTTAAGTTGACTTCAGCTCATTGTATTGTGACGTATTATTTTCACAATTCAACAGTCACAAACATATTTAAAAAAATGTTTTGCTGGCTGGAATCAAGCCGTTTACATTTTAGACACAAAAGCATTACTCATATACATTTCCCTCATATAGTACATTCACAGCACTGCACTGAAAGGAATTTTAAAGAGCCATATGAGGGATGAGCCCATCTATGACTAAAATGCAACGCTTGTTTGCATGTATTCTCCTCCACTTCAATCTCCCAGTGGAGATAGTGGGTAGTGATCTTGCTACAGCGCAGCACACTGTGACACAACGCTGTGCTTTAAGGCACAGTCACACATTACATGACATCAACACACATCTCCAGTTCTCCTCTATAGATAGCCAGAACAGATTCCTGATGTAGGAAAGCTAGGCCTAAGGTCTGCTGGCTTGCAAGAGACAGTATGTGGATGTGCCCCAAATTTTGACCAGGGCTCTGGTCCTAATAAGTGCACCATAAAGGGAATCGGGTGTCATTTTGGATGCAAATGTCATCTACACCTAGGGTCTGCTGCCTACACCTAGGGTCTGCTGCCTACACCTAAGGTATGCTGCCTACACCTAGGGTCTGCTGCCTACACCTAAGGTATGCTGCCTACACCTAGGGTCTGCTGCCTACACCTAGGGTCTGCTGCCTACACCTAGGGTCTTCTGCCTACACATAGGGTCTGCTGCCTACACCTAAGGTATGCTGCCTACACCTAGGGTCTGCTGCCTACACCTAAGGTATGCTGCCTACACCTAGGGTTTGCTGCCTACACCTAGGGTCTTCTGCCTACACATAGGGTCTGCTGCCTACACATAGGGTCTGCTGTCTACACCTAGGGTCTGCTGTCTACACCTAGGGTCTGCTGTCTACACCTAGGGTCTGCTGTCTACACCTAGGGTCTTCTGCCTACACATAGGGTCTTCTGCCTACACATAGGGTCTGCTGTCTACACCTAGGGTCTTCTGTCTACACCTAGGGTCTGCTGTCTACACCTAGGGTCTGCTGTCTACACCTAAGGTATGCTGCCTACACCTAAGGTATGCTGCCTACACCTAGGGTCTTCTGCCTACACATAGGGTCTGCTGCCTACACCTAGGGTCTGCTGTCTACACCTAGGGTCTGCTGTCTACACCTAGGGTCTGCTGCCTACACCTAGGGTCTGCTGTCTACACCTAGGGTCTGCTGTCTACACATAGGGTCTGCTGCCTACACCTAGGGTCTGCTGCCTACACCTAGGGTCTGCTGCCTACACCTAGGGTCTGCTGTCTACACCTAGGGTCTGCTGTCTACACCTAGGGTCTGCTGTCTACACCTAGGGTCTGCTGTCTACACCTAGGGTCTTCTGCCTACACATAGGGTCTGCTGCCTACACCTAGGGTCTTCTGTCTACACCTAGGGTCTGCTGCCTACACCTAAGGTATGCTGTCTACACCTAGGGTCTTCTGCCTACACATAGGGTCTGCTGCCTACACCTAGGGTCTGCTGCCTACACCTAGGGTCTGCTGCCTACACCTAGGGTCTGCTGCCTACACCCAGGGTCTGCTGTCTACACCTGCTGCCTACATCTTCTCAGAGACAGAACTGTTAATCTGGACTAGATCCTTCCTTTCTGTCTGGATAATAAGGGAGAGTAAAAATGGCAGACTACTACCACTCCCACAGACTGAGTGCTGATAGGAGAGCAGCCTGAGTGGAGAGAGAGAGAGAGGCATCCTGGATACTGCACTGTGAGTCACTCAATGACACACACACAGATACACAGCACCCCTGCCTCCTCCTGCCCTTTAGCATGTCCTTCAGTGCTTCTCTCTCTCGGACAGGCACACGTACGTATGTACGCATGCACACACAGACGCGCACACACAAGTACGCACGCACACACACACATTTCCCTTACCTAGCTCACCCGAACAGTTAATGCAGAGCAGGCTCTCTCTTATCATGTCATACCTCATACCATAAATAATGAAAATAAATGGGAAAATGAGACCAAAATATAACAGGAAAGGAACCTTCATAAAATCTGAGCCAATCATCATTTCATGGTTAATTAATACAAGATAAATGAGAGTGGGTAATTGGAGAGACAATTGCAGAGAATCTAATTAACGCTGAGGTAACTGCACACTGTTTCTGTCCTGCCAGCCAGGTTGCATGGTGTTAATACTTAGTCATAAGGTAGAATCGCCTGTAAAGAGGGAAGTATTACCATCTGCATTTACATATGAAACCAATAGTTATAGAAAGGGATAGGCTTACCATCTACATTTACATATGAAACCAATAGTTATAGGAAGGGTTAGGCTTACCATCTACATTTACATATGAAACCAATAGTTATAGAAAGGGTTAGGCTTACCATCTACATTTAGATATGAAACCAATAGTTATAGGAAGGGTTAGGCTTACCATCTACATTTACATATGAAACCAATAGTTATAGGAAGGGTTAGGCTTACCATCTACATTTACATATGAAACCAATAGTTATAGGAAGGGTTAGGCTTACCATCTACATTTACATATGAAACCAATAGTTATAGAAAGGGTTAGGCTTACCATCTACATTTACATATGAAACCAATAGTTATAGAAAGGGTTAGGCTTACCATCTACATTTACATATGAAACCAATAGTTATAGAAAGGGATAGGCTTAGGATAGGCTTAGCATCGTCACCCGGCACAGCCAGAAGAGGACTGGCCACCCCTCATAGCCTGGTTCCTCTCTAGGTTTCATCCTAGGTTTTGGCCTTTCTAGGGAGTTTTTCCTAGCCACCGTGCTTCTACACCTGCATTGCTTGCTGTTTGGTGTTTTAGACTGGGTTTCTGTTAAGCACTTTGTGACATCAGCTGATATAAGAAGGGCTTTATAAATACATTTGATTGATTGATTTGCATTTACATATGAAACCAATAGTTATAGGAAGGGATAGGCTTAGAATTTTCATTTACATATGAAACCAATAGTTACAGGAAGGGTTAGGCTTAGCATTTACATATAAGTAATTAATGTAGCAGCGCATGTCACGTTCGTCATAAGGAGTAGACCAAGATGCCGCGTGGTATGTTTCCATCCTTTATTATGGAATAGAAAACCTCAAAGAACAAAACAAACAAACAAACCGCTATAATAATGCTCACAGGCAACTAAACATAGACAAGAACCCACAAAGCACAATGGGAAAATGGCTACCTAAATATGATCCCCAATCAGAGACAACGATAAACAGCTGCCTCTGATTGGGAACCATACTAGGCCAGCATAGAAATATAATTCACCTAGATAACCCACCCTTAAATCACACCCCGACCTAACCAACATAGAGAATAAAAGCTCTCTATGGTCAGGGCGTGACAGCGCAATAAATCCTTCTTATGAAACCATTACATATAGGCGGCGAGAATATGTGTAAAGCTCAGCAATGAAGGATTTATAATTTCGGTTTTGATTTTCTTTAAAAAAGAAATGCTTTATGTGGGTTCAACGTTGTAGCAACACAGAATAAAACAATTGATGGTCGTGACTGTCCGTTACTATTACTATTAGAATCTAACCATCATTTATTCACATTACTTTACTTGAACAAAATATTTTGGTTATGTATATTACATACTTGTTTTTAGTATCATATATGATGATGTCTACTTTTCTATTAATAAAACCCCAATGATGTAGGGACTGCCCATTACTGCATATCACTTATTAATAAACCATCCCTTATTCACATTACTTTACTTTAAGGAAATATTTAAGTCGTTGTGTATATTTTTTTATTTGATTTGGTTTGACTTATTGTTTTATTCCAAGTGACTGACTGATCTACAAATCACCTTTCATCATAAATAACAACTAATTATTTGTAGATCAGTCAGTCTGTCACGTTCCTGACCTTGTTTTCCTTTTGTTAGTTGTGTTTAGTGGGTCAGGACGTGAGCTGGGTGGGCAGTCTGTGTTGTTTGTTCTATGTTAAGTGTCAGTGTTAATTGACCTTGTATGGCTCTCAATCAGAGGCAGGTGGTTGACGTTTTCCTCTGATTGAGAACCATATATAGGTAGGTTGTTTCACATTGTTTGTTGTGGGTGGTTGTCTTCCGTGTCTGTGTATGTTGCACCACACGGGACTGTTTCGTTTTGTCGTTCGTGTATGTAGTCTGTTCCTGTTCGTGCGTTCTTCGTATTTTGTAAGTTCTCAAGTCCAGGTCTGTCTACATCGTTTATTTGTTTTGTAGTTGGTTGAAGTGTTTTCGTGTTTCGTCTTTACTTTAATAAACATCATTATGTCCACATTCCACGCTGCATATTGGTCTGATCCTTCTCGCCTCTCCTCCTCGTCCGAGGAGGAGGATTACGACGACCGTAACAGAACCACCCACCAATCTCGGACCAAGCAGCGTAGCAACGGGCAGCAGCAGCGGGACCAGGAGAAATGGACATGGGAGGACGAGCTGGACGGAAAAGGACCCTGGGCAGAGCCATAGGAGTATCGCCGCCCTAAAGCAGAGCTGGAGGCAGCAAAAGCAGAGAGGCGGCGTTTTGAGGAGCTAGCTCGGCAGCAGGAGCCGGATCTGGGTTACACCACTTGGGAGGAAATAGACAGGTGGTCGGTTGACCCAGGGAGAGTGCCGGAGCCCGCCTGGGATTCGATGGAGCAATGTGCAGAGGGATACCGGCGAATGAGGTTAGCACGACGACGCGGTAAGAAGCCCGTGAAGAAACCCCAAAAATGTCTTGGGGGGGGGGCTAAAGGATAGTGTGGCGAAGTCAGGTGGGAGACCTGCACCCACTTCCCATGCTTACCGTGGAGAGCGGGAGTACGGGCAGACACCGTGTTATGCGGAAGAGCGCACGGTGTCTCCTGTACGTGTGCATAGCCCGGTGCGGGTTATTCCACCTCCCCGCACTGGCCGGGCTAGATTGAGCATTGAGCCAAGTGCCATGAAGCCGGCTCTACATATCTGGCCTCCAGTACGTCTCCTCGGGCCGGCATACATGGCACCAGCCTTACGCATGGTGTCCCCGGTTCTCCTACATAGCCCGGTGCGGGTTATTCCACCTCCCCGCACTGGTCGGGCGATGGGGAGCATACAACCAGGTAAGGTTGGGCAGGCTCAGTGCTCAAGGGAGCCAGTACGCCTGCATGGTCCGGTATATCCGGCGCCACCTCCCCGCCCCAGCCCAGTACCACCAGTGCCTACACCACGCACCAAGCCTCCTGTGCGTCTCCAGAGCCCTGTTCCTCCTCCACGCACTAGCCCTATGGTGCGTGTCTCCAGCCCAGTACCACCAGTGCCTACACCACGCACCAAGCCTCCTGTGTGTCTCCAGAGTCCTGTACGCACTGTTCCTTCTCCCCGTACTCGCCCTGATGTGCGTGCCCTTAGCCCGGTACCACCAGTGCCGGTACCACGCACCAGGCCTATAGTACGCCTTGAGAGTCCAGTGTGCCCCGTTGTTGTTCCCCGCACTAGCCTGATGGTGCGTGTCCTTAGCCCGGTACCTCCAGTTCCGGTACCACGCACCAGGCCTACAGTGCGTCTCAGCCGGCCAGAGTCTGCCGTCTGCCCAGCGGCGCCTGAACTGCCCGTCTGCCCAGCGGCGCCTGAACTGCCCGTCTGCCCAACGCCGTCTGAACTGCCCGTCTGCCCAACGGCGCCTGAACTGCCCGTCTGCCCAACGCCGTCTGAACTGTCCGTCTGCCAAGCGCCGCATGAACTGCCCGTCTGTACTGAGCCTTCAAAGCCGCCCGTCTGTACTGAGCCTGCAAAGCCGCCCGTCTGCCATGAGCCTTCAGAGCCGTCCGCCAGACAGGAGCCGCTAGAGCCGTCCGCCAGACAGGAGCCGCTAGAGCCTTCCGCCAGACAGGAGCCGCTAGAGCCTTCCGCCAGACAGGAGCAGCCGGAGCCTTCCGCCAGACAGGAGCAGCCAGAGCCGTCCGCCAGCCAGGATAAGCCAGAGCCGTCCGCCAGCCATGACCAGCCAGAGCCGTCAGCCAGCCATGACCAGCCAGAGCCGTCAGCCAGCCATGACCAGCCAGAGCCGTCAGCCAGCCATGACCAGCCAGAGCCGTCAGCCAGCCATGACCAGCCAGAGCCGTCAGCCAGCCATGACCAGCCAGAGCCGTCAGCCAGCCATGACCAGCCAGAGCTGTCAGCCAGTCCGGAGCTGCCGTCCCTCAGTCCGGAGCTGCCGTCCCTCAGTCCGGAGCTGCCGTCCCTCAGTCCGGAGCTGTCGTCCCTCATCCCGGTGCTGTCCCTTATCCCGGTGCTGCCCCTTATCCCGGTGCTGCCCCTTATCCCGGTGATGCCCCTTATCCCGGTGCTGCCCCTTATCCCGGTGCTGCCCCTTATCCCGGTAATGCCCCTTATCCCGGTGATGCCCCTTAATTTAGGTGGGTTTATTTGGAGGGTGGTCATTGGGAGGGGGATACGGAAGCGGGGAGTGACTATGGTGGTGTGGGGACAGCGTCCGGAGCCGGAGCCGCCACCGTGGACAGATGCCCACCCAAACCCTCCCCTTGAGGTTGAGTTTTGCGGCCGGGGTCCGCATCTTGGGGGGGGGGGGGGGGGGTAATGTCACGTTCCTGACCTTGTTTTCCTTTTGTTAGTTGTGTTTAGTGGGTCAGGACGTGAGCTGGGTGGGCAGTCTGTGTTGTTTGTTCTATGTTAAGTGTCAGTGTTAATTGACCTTGTATGGCTCTCAATCAGAGGCAGGTGGTTGACGTTTTCCTCTGATTGAGAACCATATATAGGTAGGTTGTTTCACATTGTTTGTTGTGGGTGGTTGTCTTCCGTGTCTGTGTATGTTGCACCACACGGGACTGTTTCGTTTTGTCGTTCGTGTATGTAGTCTGTTCCTGTTCGTGCGTTCTTCGTATTTTGTAAGTTCTCAAGTCCAGGTCTGTCTACATCGTTTATTTGTTTTGTAGTTGGTTGAAGTGTTTTCGTGTTTCGTCTTTACTTTAATAAACATCATTATGTCCACATTCCACGCTGCATATTGGTCTGATCCTTCTCGCCTCTCCTCCTCGTCCGAGGAGGAGGATTACGACGACCGTTACACAGTCTATCACAATTTACCCATGATACATTGCGGTTTTGATCCTCTCGAACACGGCCAATGAGAACAGGCAGCTGTAGGCGCAATGGATTCTAGTCATTGTAGTTAATTACCACGTTTTCTGCATGTAACTATGATGAGTTGGACAACATGTCCCAGAGAGAAATCTATCTAGAGAAATGGCACAAACGGGGTGTTGAGCGCACAGAATATTTTTTTACTAAAAGGAATTCAAATAATTAAACTTGTTGGTCAATTAGTTACTTAAAAAACAAAAATGAACTGACATTTCAGGTTAATGCACAGCATTAGTTGATGAGAAAGAGAGGGAGAGAAAAATAAATAACGAGATAAAATGAGAAAAAATGAGAGACGTTGCATTTGAGCAGAAAGCAGCAGAAAGACTGAGTGCTTCATTCCCATTCATGTGAGGCATAATAAAATCATATTTCTGGTTTGCAGACAATATATTATCTTTGCTCTCAACGCCACATTTTCATCTCAGTTTAAGCGAAGCAGCAGCACATCCTTGCCCATATCCTTGCGCTACAAAAAAAGAAGAGATACAGTATTATGCATTACTGCACTGAAACATCATCCTGCAGCAATTGTGTTTCTTTTCTCCAGTGCTGCTGCATCAAAGTCACCACAACAGGTTTCATTGTCCAGTGAACCAGACTGTGTCTAGGTTCCCATTGATTTCCAGCAGAGAGTGTGTGTGTGCTTACGTGTGTGCATGCACGCTCCTAGAGACTCTGTAGGTCTGCATACAGTAGCTGATATGATGCTGGGGATAATTCTGTAGGCCAAGGAACACTCAATATTCTGTCTGTGTCCCAAATAGCACCCAATTCCCTTTATAGAGCACTACACAGCCTATATAGGGCATGGGTACTCAAGTACTATTTGAGAAGATCCATACACACACATTTCCTAGGTGGCAAAGGTCCGGATAGCGTAGTAACAAACCTCCACCTTGCAACCTATGCGACCCCAAACTGTTCACACCCCTCTTGTTGGCGGAGAGAACATTTAGCATATTTTAAGCTAATTTCCTGCAATTCTACGCATTCTTCCATGGCTTATGTGTGTTTATATGAAACCATGGGTCGAAGCCTGACCGCTCCGGTCTGCGGTCTGCCAGTTGATATAGGGAATAAGGTGCTATTTCGGACAAATGACTCTGGCGGATCTACCTCCAGGCACATTAGGGGGAAGTAGGACAGCAAGTGCAAGAGTAACCGACAAAAAGTTGGTCCTAATATAGACTGGGTCAATGCATTCTATTGCTGTCAGCTGAGGCCATGCAGGGAGGCAGGCAGGGAGGCAGGCAGGGAGGCAGGCAGGGAGGCACTGAGTGGTCCAGACATTGTAATCACTGCTGCTCTCTCTCGTCTCTCTCATACCCCCAAAAAACAGACAAAACTTTGACCTTCACATTAGACATCACACTCAAACGACATGAACTGTACTTTATTCCACCTGATATGTTTAAAGACCTCAATGAGAGGAGTATCATTGAAATATTGAGAACAAAGCACATTGTGGCCACAGAATACAGAACTGTTGCCCTATTCTATTTAAATAATAATCACATAGGACAATTAACATTTATTTTGCAAACTGAGAGGTGACATTTATCATCTTGTGCACTTTTATTTGAAATGGGTAACCAGTAGCAGCCTTTCTCACATCATTCATCTACTGTTTATTGTTTAATGAAGGGATTAAGGAATGAACAGCGGGTTTCATCTTCATCCAGGCTATTCTGAGTGTAAAGCAATTATAAACACAGCTAGCGTCATCTTGTCTTCACACCATGGATGGCCAAGTAGATGGAATGACTTTGAGGAGATTGTGATTGGCAGCTCTGCTTTTTGAGATTTGAGATTGCAAGCTGCGGTAGTGTACTGAGTACTGACTCTTACCGCAAAGTCAGCTAGTTTAATTAATTAGCCATAATATGCAGCATGAGTCTAAATGAAAATTACTTATGACTGTTTTAGAAAGTTACCCTGCATCCCAAATGGCTCCCTATTCCCAATATAGTGCACTACATTTGACTAGAGCCCTATAGGCCCTGACCAAAAGTAGTGCCCTCAATTGGGAATAGGGAGCCATTTGGGAAGCAACATCATAACTGTCATGGTTCCACCCGTCACCAGGGGACGACAGAGACCGTCCTAGAGACATTAATGACACTCGGGAGTGTCCTATTACTAATTATGATTTCCCTTTAAGAGAGGTGTTTTCTGTTTCCCTTTGCAGTAGCTTGATTTCGGTTCTAGTTCTAGTCCTAGTGTTTGTTGTTTTCCACTATCACTGTTATCCTTATGTTCTTGTTTTTCAAGAAAAGTATTTACGTTAATCCCAAATCATTGATTCCTTGTCGGGTCAATTCTCTGCACCTGGGTTCAACCTCAGCCCCTCACAGCAAGCTACTGCCCCAACATAGACCCAGCAGAGATCACCCAGATCTAAGAAGTTATAACCCACCAAGGAGTACTGTTGGGACGGCAGCAAGAACAACTCCCAAATCTCAGAAACCCTCCAGATACTTACCGATTCCCTCCAACCACAGCACGCTCCCAACCGAGGAGGAGTCAATGCACAAGTCTCATCGCCCATTGCTACAGGCGTCGCCGCAGTTCATCCAGGGCCCCTGCACCGGGAACCCAAGATCCCAGCCCCCGAGCGGTATGACGACCACCCAGGTGGATGTAAGCGTTTCCTCACTCAGTACTCTCTGGTGTTCGAGTTACAGTCCTCCTCATTCCACACCGACCGGGCCATGATCGCCTACATCACCTCTCTGCTCTCAGGCAGGGCCCTGGCATGGGCAACGGCTGTGTGGGAACAGCAGCCACCATCCTGCAGCTCCATATTAGCCTTCACTGCTGAGCTGCGTCGAGTCTTCGACCACCCAGTCGGCGGAGGAGAAGCAGCAAGCCGATTATTCAGACTCCGCCAGGGTGCCAGACCAGTGGCTGACTTTGTCATTGAGTTCAGCACCCTCGCCGCCGAGAGTGGGTGGAATACTGAGGCATTGGTAACCACTTTCCACCAGGGTCTGTCTAACTCCATCACGGATGAACTGGCAGCTAGAGAACTGGGAGAGGACCTCGAGTCCCTAATAACGCTGGCAATCAGGACTGACAACCGCATCCGAGAATGGGTGAGACAGCGGTCTTCTGACACCACTCCAGCATCCCGGTTTCCTGAGCACACCAAGCCCACGGAGCTCAGCATAGAGGAACCCTTGCAGTTGGGATGCACACGTCTGAGCCCACAGGAACGTGACAGGCGCATGTGCAAAGGCTGTTGCCTCTACTGCGGAGGTCTTAGTCATCTCTGTGCTGCATGCCTAGAGCTGACGGGAACCGCCAGGGCTCACCAGGACAAGGGGAGACCCTGACAAGCTGTGCAGATTCACACCAGCTACCCAGTCACTGTCTGTCACTACATGCAACCCTCCACTCGGACAACCGTTAGCACCAGATTCAAGTATTCTTGGACTCTGGGGCAGCGGATCATTTCATTGATCAAGACTTCGCCAAAGAATTACAAATCCCTTGCATGAATTGTCCCATCCCGCTGCAGATTCAAGCCCTTGATGGACGGCACATTGGTTCTGGCGAGGTGGAATATCAGACGAAGCCCATTCTACTGCAGGTTGGGGTGAACCACTCAGAGACTCTTAATTTTCTGTTGATATCTGCTCCCGAGAACCCTTTATCCTAGGGTACCCCTGGCTAGCGCTACATAACCCACTAGTTTCCTGGTCCATGGGACACCTACTAGACTGGGGTAAGGACTGCCAGACTAAATGTCTAAGACGTGTCCTCCTGCATCCATTGAAGACCAAGACTTCTCCGCTCTCCCTCCCAAATACTTTGACCTCCAGGAAGCCTTCAGTAAGAGGCAAGCTGCCACCCTTCCCCCTCATCGTCCATACGACTGTGCCATAGAACTGCTACCCGGATTCTCACCTCCCCGAGGCCGTCTGTACTCCCTCTTGACACCTGACGCAGCAGTCATGAGCAATTACATCCGCTGAAGGCAGGTTTCATTCGCCGCTCTAAATCCCCAGCTGGTGCAGGCTTCTTCTTTGGGTGTAAGAAGGATGGAGGCATGCGTCCTTGCATCGATTACAGAGGGCTGAACTGGATTACGATCAAGAATTGTTACCCCCTACCCTTGATGTCCTCTGCCTTGGAGTTGGTCCAAGGGGCCCAAATCTTCCCCAAACTGGACCTCCGCAACGCTTACAATCTGGTGAGAATCAGGGAGGGAGATGAGTGGAAAACTGCCTTTAACACCCCTAGTGGCCACTATGAGTATTTAGTCATGCCCTTCAGATTATCGAACTCACGGGCAGTATTTCAAGCATTGGTCAATGACACTCTTAGGGATATGTTGAATCGGTTCGTCTTTGTTTACCTCGATGACATCTTGATCTTCTCCAAAACCCTTCCGGAACACATACTGCATGTCCGCCAAGTCCTGAGATGCCCCCTGCAGAGTGAACTATACGTCAAGATAGAGAAGAGTGAGTTCCACATATCCCAAGTTTCCTTCCTATGTCACATTATCTCTACCTCAGGCATCCAAATGGACCCCGTAAAGATTGAGGCGGTCGCCGACTGGCCCTGTCCCAACTCACTCAAGCAGGTCCAGTGGTTTGCCAATTTTTACAGGCGTTTCATACGCAACTTTGGTGCGGTGGCAGCACCTCTCACGGTCCTAACCCGCAAGTCCCAGACCCGTTTTTCTGGTCCCCCGAGGCTGACGCGGCATTCATGGAGCTCAAGGGACGTTTCACCTCCGGACCCATCCTCGTTCATCCTGATCCTACTTGTCCCTTTGTGGTAGAGGTGGACACATCAGACACCGGAGCAGGGGCGGTCCTTTCACAGCGGAATGAGGAGGACAAGAAACTGCACCCAAGCTGTTCTCGCCAGCGGAACGCAACTACAATATAGGCAACCGGGAGCTCTTGGCAGTTGAGGGGTGGAGACACTGGTTGGAGGGGGCACCTCATCCTTTCGTGATCTGGACGGACTTGGTCTCCATTCAAGAAGCCAAGAGGTTGAACCGTCGCCAAGCTAGGTGGGCTCTGTTTTTTAACAGGTTTGATTTCACACTAGCCTATTGCCGGGGATCCAAGAATCAGAAAGCAGACACCCTGTCCCGCCAACACGATGTCTCTAACGAGAAGAGGGACCCCGAGCCCATCATCCCCAGCTCACGCATTGTGGCCCCTGTGATATGGAGTATTGAGACCACGGTTCAACAAGCCCAGACCCAAGAACCTGACCCCGGCGTGGGACCCACTAACAGACTTTACGTTCTGCGATCAGCCTGTTCCCCAGTACTACAATGGGGAGACTCCTCTAAATGAACTAGGCATCCAGAGGTTAATCGGACACTGGAGTTCCTGAGGTGGAAATTCTGGTGGCCCAACATGATCGAGGATGTTGGGCCACCAACATGTGAGATCCAAAGCAAGTCATGGATGTGAGATCCAAAGCAAGTCATTACGACAGAGACTGGCTGGGTTGCTCCAAACTCCGCCCATCCCCAGCCGGCCCTGGTCCCACCTGTCTGTAGACTTTATCACAGGGTTACCTCCATCCCAAGGGCTTACCACTATCCTGGTGGTCGTCGATCAGTTCTCCAAGGCAGCCCATTTCATCGCCTTACCCAAGTTGCCCTCAGCAAAGGAGACAGCTGATCTCATGATCACAGACTTCCTCAGGACATTGTCTCAGATCATGGGCCCCAGTTCATCGCACGGTATTGGAAGGCTGGAGAAAGTTCCTCGTCTGGGTGGAATATGCTCATAACACACTGCCGAACTTGTCCACTGGACTGTAGCCGTTCAAGTGTCAGTTCGGGTTCGTTTCCTGAACAAGAGGCCAAAGCGGGGGTGCCATCAGCCGAGGCGTTCATTCGACGATGTCGCTGCACATGAATCACTCGCACGTGATCCTCCTTGCTCCGCTCCTCTGCCCGACACCAACACCAGGTAAACCGTCACAAAGACCTCTTTGGCTCCTCCGACCAAGTCAATGGGCATGGCTGTCCACCCGTGATCTTCCCTTAAAGGTGGACTCGCGGAAGCTCGCTCCTCACTACATAGGACCATTAAAGATCCTGAGTAGCATCAACCCAGTTACCTATTGTCTCCAGCTTTCCAGGTCTATGAGGGTCTGTCCATCCTTCCTAGTCTCCCGTCTCAAGTCCCTTCTCCCCCCCACACCTGCCCCTCCACCCTCTTGAGTTGTGGATGGCCGCCCGGCCTACACTGTCCAGCGTCCGTTGGAGGCTCGTCGGGTCCAAGGCACCATGCAGTGCCTGGTGGACTGGGAGGGCTACGGTCCTGAGGAGCGGGAGTGGATGCCTGCAGGGACATCCTGGGTCCGGGACTTGCTCGGGACTTCAACCAACTATGTGGTGGTTGCCCTGGCTCTGCGGCAGGAGCCGCTCCTAAAAGGGGGGGTACTGTCATGGTTCCACCTGTCAACAGAGGGCGGCAGAGACCGTCATAGAGACATTAATGACACTCAGGTGTGTCCCTTTAAGAGAGGTGTGTTTTCTGTTTCCCTTTGCAGTAGCATGATTTCGGTTCCCTGTGTTCGTCCCCAGAGTGAGTTTTCTAGTCCTAGTAATTGTTGTTTTTCCAGTATCACTGTTATCATTATATTCTCGTTTTCAAGTAAAGTATTCACGTTAATCCCACATTCCTCGTCTGGTCCATTCTCTGCACCTGGGTTCAACCTCAGCCGCTCACAATAACACTTTCATTGGTAACGATGACGGTATTTCAGTAGCAATAGCACCCAAATGGACAATTTATAATTAATGTGGGAATGAGATTAGCCCTAATAAACACACATCACTTCTCATCATCATAAAACTGTATTATACTGAGAAAGCCTTGGCTGGTGATTATTACTATACTGCTTGGGTGTTTGAATATTTAATTGAGAATTCTTGAGCCGAGTGAAAATATTCACTGTAACGGATTACTGTTGTTAATACAGTAATTTATTGTTATCAACAGTTAACTACTGTGAAAGTACCTGTTCTGATACTGTAATTAATACAGTAAGTGTACTACAACCAGCTGCCTATAAGTCACTGTAAAATTAGTAACCTCTTAACAGTGTACTGAGAAAAACACAAATGGATCATACTGATGGATCAAGGATCCATTATAATCGTTGTAGTATCTCCATAAAGAGCACACCAAATAGTAGGGCTGCACTAAATGGAATGTTGTGTTTTACTCAAACCTTTGGTCATATTCTCATATTTCTGTTCTCCAAAAGGATGTAAAAAGTGAACAAAACAACAGGAACAATATCAAATTGATTATTCAAATTGCCATGGAACAGAAATGGGAAATACTGTTTCGCTGTGAAGATAGGAGAAAGCAGCATTATGCAGCATTTGTTTCAGCCTCATAATAGGTGAGGAGAGAGCACACGGCACCATCTTCTCTCTCTCACACACCTTGGCATGCTGTGAAATTGAGCCATGCAGCCATTTTCAGGCTTCCTTAGCTCTGGCAGTATGTTTGAAATGGTTCATTATCCTAAGACGTACCTCTGGGGTAGCACCTATTATTCTTCCCGACTCCATTGGTACTGTGGGGAGGGGTATTTGTGAATCACAACCTGGCAGTATTGGCTGCTGCCACACCATCATGGCCCAGCCATTGAAATTCAACACTCCCCAAGCAGCAGCTCAATAGACATTCAGAAGAGGAAAGCTGGAAGCACTTCAGAAAAGAAGAATGAAACAATGAGTTTCTTGTTGTTTCACCTTGTAAAGGGGATTAATATAAGCTGATGTCTGCAAGGCCAAGGAGAAGCGCAACGTTTGCCTTTCATTTTAATTTATCTTTCACAAAAAATATTTGAAATCATTACCTTCTCATTTCATCTAAAATTGAGAAACCTGGAGAAATATTACCCAAAAGTCATTGTATTTGATCTGATCTGTGCATGTTCTCATTTGCTCGACTTTCCTTTCTAACAAACCTTCAGGGGTATCATCCATCCATCCACTGCTTCAACACACTTTGCCTTGTGTTATCTCTGTTCTCATGTATAATTCTAACTGTGGTCAGTCTCAGCGCTGACACCCCAGCCAGCTATTTCCACGGCGCTCACAGTGCTCCATGACCACTCGTGCGTGAGGAGTGAAAGCAAACCCGCCAACATCCAGCTACAGATATCACATCCAACCCTCACTGGGTTACAGATCTCAGAAGTCAGTATCCACAGCCTTCTGGAGAAGTCTGTCTCCAGCTCTCTCTTAGCCAGCCTGGTCCCGTCATGTAGACTACCCTTTAGCCAGCTCTTCCTATCGTTGTCTCCATACATGTTTGGCAGCAACATGAATGAACACAGCGAGAAGTTGGCTAAAGCACAAACAAACTGGACCACCAGGCTAATGCGGCGCATGAAAATGATGATCAAACAGACGTTTGACACAACCACTAAGAGATAACCATTCGTACATGAGGTTCTGTTGACTTCTAGCCCACCTATAAGAAAACTAAGCAGTTTCACATCAAAACAGCCCGGCTGTAGTAAACTGGGACATCTAAGGGTGACATGAAAACAGCATAGGCAAGAGCACTAAGCAAAGACACTTTGAATGTCACTCACTCAGTGAGTGACATTCAGTCATTTGTATCTCTGTCACTCACTCAGTCATTTGTATTTCAACCATGCTTCCTCTCTGTAATGACAGTTAAGATTTGTTTGGAGAAAGCAGCTAAGGTGAATTGGGGATGGTGTTATGGGCTTTTTGTGATCACTATCCCTCTCTTGTAGAGGGGAGGGACCTTTATAGCCTCTCTCTATAGCCTCTCCTCCCCATCCTGTCTTCTGAAGCCAAGCCACGCCACAGATTAAGAGACGTGCAATCTGTTGGATACTGCTGAAGAAGAAGTCAAGGCAACCAAGCATAAGACTGCAGTCACTTCTTGTTCAAGTCAAGGCAGTTCCCTACAGTACACCTATGCCATCTGCAATCAGCAGCCTGTGTTTGGTGGTTCTCCGCTCTGCTCCTCCCCGCAATCTCATGTAAGGAAGGAAGAACTCACAGGCCCAATCATATGGAAATAGACAGTCATCAACTGACACACATAGCCACTGGCACTGCATTGGTGTTAAGTATTATTTTGGAGACCTACACATCAAACCGAAGTATTTTTTGCCAAAACAAGTCATTAATTGAGGCAAAAATCAGGTACAACTAAACCTGAAAGCAATGCCTGTCCTTATTTCTTCTCTTAAAGCTGCAATATGTAACTTTTTGGGCAAACCGAGCAAATTCACATAGAAATGTGAGTTTTAGATCTGTCACGCCCTGACCATAGAGAGCCCTCGGTTCTCTATGATGTTTAGGTCAGAGCGTGACTGGGGGAGTTATCTAGTTTATAGATTTCTAGGTTGGTGGTTTGTGGTTTGTGTGGTTCCCAATTAGAGGCAGCTGGTAATCGTTGCCTCTAATTGGGGATCATATTTAGGTAGGCTTTTGCCCCACCTGCATTTGTGGGATATTGTTTGTGTTAGTGTGGTTGGATACTACGGCCTCACGGTCTGTGTAAGTTTTGTTATTTTGTTTTGTTATTTTGTTTTGTTATTTTGTTTTGTTATTTTGTTTTGTTATTTTCACTTAAATAAATATGTGGAACTATACTCACACTGCACCTTGGTCCGCTCATTTCCAAGAACGTGACAAAATCTGTCATTCTCATTGAAAACAAGTCAGGATGTGTGCTGTTTCTATGGTTCCCATTCTTAAGTTTCAAACAGCTGAAAATACAATTATTTGGGTAATTGAAAATATATTTCACAACGGTTTAGATGGTACAATTATTCTCTACACTATAAATTGTATGTTTTGTTACATAAACTGAAATTAGGCGAACTGTTCTAATTTTAGCAACCAGGAAATGGAGGAGCGATTTTTGCATATTGCACATTTAACAGCTAGCCACTAGAGATAATTAAGTACAAATAGGACATAAGAACTTATTCAAGTTCATGAAAAACAGGCAGATGCTCACAGAGGTGCTTAAAAAAGCATTTAAATAAAGCCTTTGTTGACTTGATGGTAATAAATCTAAGCTTAATATTTTACAAACAGGGAGACCAAAATTATATAATCCAACTTTCCTTCCTCATTTGAATAAATGTAGATAATATATTTATGAATTGCAATCAAGTTTGTTTATGAGAAGCAAAGTAGTCTGAGATTTGTCTTGAGTAAACATGAAGAGGTGTCCCTGGAGATGCCAACCTCTGTACAGACCAGCAGATGCCAACCTGTGTAGACGTCAGCCCTAGGCATTTTCCCTCTCCCTGCTCCATCTTGCTCTCTTTCTTTCTGTCTCTCTCTCGGTCTCTGTCCCTGTCTCTCTCTGTCCCTGTCGCCGTCTTTCTTTCTCCCCCGTCTCTGTCTCAGTCTCTCTCTCTCTCTCCGTCGCTTTCTCCATCTCTCTCTGTCGCTTTCTCCATCTCTCTCTTGCTGACTGCTACTGGGCGTCCTCAACAAGGATTCTCAGCAGGCAAAGGAGCCCCAGACACCTGTGGAACCTGTGTCTCCTATCTGTTTGTAGTCGGATGACTCCTGTCTCCGAACTGGGAGCTTCACACAGGAACAAGCAGCGGGAGTACAAAGTAATAATGCAACATGAAATCAGAATGACTGTTGTCTCAATGGGGGTCCACAAACAACATGGTGCTATGAGCCAATTAAACTAATACTGAGCAACTACCGATTTACCGATAATGTGACTAGAAAACGCTGTATACAACAGCCAACTTTCCTGTGACATAGACATGTCTTATATGGGCAGAAAGCTTAAATGCTTGTTAATCTAACTGCAGTGTCCAATTTACAGTAGCTATTACAGAAAAAATACCATGCTATTGTTTGAGGATAGTGCACAACAACAAAACACTTTTATCACGACAACTGGCTTGATATACAGTTGGGGCTCCTGAGTGGGGCAGCGGTCTAAGGCACTGCATCTCAGTGCTAGAGGCATCACTACAGACTCTGGTTCAAATCCAGGCTGTATCACAACCAGCTGTGATTGGGAGTCCCATAGGGCGGCGCACAGCGTCGTCCGGGTTTGGCCAGTGTAGGCCGCCATTGTAAATAAGAATTTGTTCTTAACTGACTTGCCTAGTTAAATAAAGGTTGAATAAAAAAGAGTTGCAAAGAAAAGCCATATCTCAGGCTGGCCAATAAAAAGAAAAGATTAAGATGGGCAAAAGAACACAGACACTGGACAGAGGAACTCTGCCTAGCAGGCCAGCATCCCGGAGTCGCCTGTTGACATTGAGACTGGTGTTTTGCGGGTACTATTTAATGAAGCTGCAGTTGAGGACTTGTGAGGCGTCTGTTTCTCAAACTAAACACTCTAATATACTTGTCCTCTTGCTCAGTTGTGCACCGGGGCCTCCCACTCCTCTTTCTATTTTGGTTAGGGCCAGTTTGCACTGTTCAGTGAAGGGAGTAGTACAGAGCGTTGTACGAGATCTTCAGTTTCTTGGCAATTTCTTGCATTGAATAGCCTTAATTTCTCAGAACAAGAATAGACTGACGAGTTTCAGAAGAAAGTGCTTTGTTTCTGGCCATTTTGAGCCTGTAATCAAACCCACAAATGCTGATGTCCAGATGCTCAACTAGTCTAAAGAAGGCCAGTTTTATTGCTTCTTTAATCAGACAACAGTTTTCAGCTGTGCTAACATAATTGCAAAAGGGTTTTCTAATGATCAATTAGCCTTTAAAAATGATCAACTTGGATTAGCTAACACAACGTGACATTGGAACACAGGAGTGATGTTTGCTGATAATGGGCCTCTGTACGCCTATGTAGATATTCCACTAAAAATCAGCCATTTCCAGCTACAATAGTCATTTGCAACATTAACAATGTCTAGACTGTACTTCGGATCAATTTGATGTTATTTTAATGGACAAATGGCCCAGCCATCTAGATGTGTATTTTCTGTAGGGAAGCTAATGATCCATCATGTATGACATTCCTGGGAGTGTGTAAACTAAAAAAAAATATTACCATAGCATTTTTGTATGTTCTCTACAATTACTTACTTGAAAATTGACCAATTCGGCACATTTGGGCAAACTCCTGGCAGACTTGATGCAAAATGTTGTGGAGTGAGGTAATTCTGAAACCTTCACACACTGCTGCCATCTTGTGGACAAAATCTATATTACACCTCGGCTCCTATGTTACTGTAGGGCCTTTCTCTTGCATTTCAAAGATGAAAAAGAAAACGCTTGTTTTTTTGTTTGTATTATCTTTTACCAGATCTAATGTGTTATAATCTCCTACATTAATTTCACATTTCCACAAACTTCAAAGTGTTTATTTTCAAATGGTATCAAGAATATGCATATCCTTGCTTCACATCCTGAGCTACAGGCAGTTAGATTTGGGAATTACATTTTAGGCGAAAATTGAAAAAAAGGGTCCGATCCTTAATAAGATGAAGTAGTGTTCTTTTCTCACAAACAAAACCAATATCAATAACAATAACTCCAGCATGCAAAATATTGAAATCTAATGTCGCAAAACTGCATATGTAGGCAAAACTACACCGTAGGTCACGTCAAACTCATTCCGGGCAGAGCCGAGTGTCTGCGGGTTCTCTCCTCCCTTGTGCGTGATCATTAATTAGTGACCTTAATTCATCAAATAACTCCCCTAGCCTGGTTGTCTAGGTCTTAACTGAAAGGAAAAAACAAAAACAAGCAGACACTCTGTCCTCCTCAGAATGAGTTTGACACCCCTGCCGTAGGGGGATATGTTCAGCCGTCTAAATAAATTGTTTTCAACCCATGGAAGACAGGTAATAGTGAACATGTTGCCAAAGAGATGTGGGTCGTGGGATTAATTTTGATGCGCCATTCATTGTCCGTTCCACCTCCGCGGGAGCAGGTTACCACGGTGAACGTACTGCGTGCGGTCAGATTAGCCAGCCACAGTTGTCAGCTGAGATCAGCTCAGCCAGGTCTAGACACAGGCCGCACTGACTGGCCAGACACCACCACGCAGCCTCTCTGCCAACCCCCAGGAGCTCTCTCTCTCTCTCTCTCTCTACCTCTCTCTCTCTACCTCCCTCGCTTTCTGCCAACCCTTCAGGGGCTCTCTGTCCCTCTGTCCCTCTCTCTCTCTCTCTCCCCCTCTCTCCTGTGTATTTTTAGATGTCGCCACCTTGAAGCCATGCAACAGCCACGGCCCAGTCACATCCAATCTGTGTTTCAGATACTATATTTTCCCCAATCAAGGAAACGTGTCCTTTTGGAAAGTACTGGAAAGGCTATTGTGAAGGTTTTCTTCCAGGGGTGAAGGAGAGGACCAAAATGCAGCGTAGCCAGTGCTCAACATGTTTAATTAAACAATAACCATGAACACTTAACAAATAACAAAATAACAAACCGTGAAAACCGAGACAGTCCTATCTGGTGCAGAACAAACACTGAGACAGGAAACAAACACCCACAAAATCCCTACACAAAACAAGCCTCCTATATATGAGTCTCAATCAGAGACAACGACTACCATCTGTCTCTGATTGAGAACCCACACTAGGCTGACATAGAAACAGACAAACTAGACACACAACATAGAATTCCCACCCAGCTCACGTCCTGACCAACTAAACACATACAAAACAACAGAAAACAGGTCAGGAACGTGACAGAACCCCCCCCTCAAGGTGCGAACTCCGGGCGCACCCCTAAAACTCAAGGGGAGGGTCTGGGTGGGCATCTGTCCGCGGTGGCGGCTCCGGCGGTGGACGAGGGCACCACTCCACCATTGTCTTTGTCCACCTCCTTAGCGTCCCTTGAGTGGCGACCCTCGCCCCCGACCATGGTCCAGGAACCTTCACCAACTCCCCTCTACAATAGAGGAGACAACTCAGGACAGAGAGGTAGTTCAGGACAAAGAGGTAGCTCAGGACAGAGAGGTAGCCCAGGACAGAGAGGTAGCTCAGGACAGAGGGACAACTCCGGACTAGTGGCAGCTCATGACTGGAGGGCAGCTCATGACTGGAGGGCAGCTCATGACTGGAGGACAGCTCATGACTGGAGGGCAGCTCATGACTGGAGGGCAGCTCATGACTGGAGGGCAGCTCATGACTGGAGGGCAGCTCATGACTGGAGGGCAGCTCATGACTGGAGGGCAGCTCATGACTGAAGGGCAGCTCATGACTGAAGGGCAGCTCATGACTGAAGGGCAGCTCATGACTGAAGGGCAGCTCATGACTGTAGGGCAGCTCATGACTGTAGGGCAGCTCATGACTGTAGGGCAGCTCTGGCAGCTCCTGACTGGCTGGCGTCTCTGGCAGCTCCTGACTGGCTGGCGTCTCTGGCAGCTCCTGACTGGCTGGCGTCTCTGGCAGCTCCTGACTGGCTGGCGGCTCTGGCGGCTCCTGACTGACGGACGGCTCTAGCGGCTCCTGACTGACGGACGGCTCTAATGGCTCGGGACAGACGGGCGGCTCTAATGGCTCGTGGCAGACGGATGACTCAGATGGCGCTGGGCAGACGGATGGCTCAGACGGCGCTGGGCAGACGGATGGCTCAGATGGCGCTGGGCAGACGGATGGCTCAGATGGCGCTGGGCAGACGGATGGCTCAGACGGCGCTGGGCAGACGGATGGCTCAGACGGCGCTGGGCAGACGGATGGCTCAGACGGCGCTGGGCAGACGGATGGCTCAGACGGCGCTGGGCAGACGGATGGCTCAGACGGCGCTGGGCAGACGGATGGCTCAGACGGCGCTGGGCAGACGGACGGCTCAGACGGCGCTGGGCAGACGGACGGCTCAGACGGCGCTGGGCAGACGGACGGTTCAGACGGCGTTGGGCAGACGGGCAGTTCAGGCGCCGCTGGGCAGACGGGCAGTTCAGGCACCGCTGGGCAGACGGCAGACTCTGGCCGGCTGAGACGCACTATAGGCCTGATGCGTGGTGCCGGAACTGGAGGTACCGGGCTGAGGGCACGCACCTCAGGGCGAGTGCGGGGAGGAGGAACAGGGCTCTGGCGATGCACTGGAAGCCTGGTGCGTGGTGTAGGCACTGGTGGTACTGGGCTGGGGCGGGAAGGTGGCGCCGGATATACCGGACCGTGAAGGAGGACACACGCTCTTGAGCACCGAGCCTCTCCAACCTTACCAGGTTGAATGGTCCCCGTAGCCCTGCCAGTGCGGCGAGGTGGAACAACCCGCACTGGGCTATGCAGGCGAACCGGGGACACCACCTGTAAGGCTGGTGCCATGTACGCCGGCCCGAGGAGACGTACTGGAGGCCAGATACGTTGGGCCGGCTTCATGACATCCAGCTCGATGCCCAACCTAGCCCTCCCAGTGCGGCAAGGTGGAATAGCCCGCACTGGGCTAAGCACGCGTACTGGGGACACCGTGCGCTTTACCGCATAACACGGTGTCTGACCAGTATGACGCCCTCTCACTCCACGGTAAGCCCGGGGAGTTGGCTCAGGTATCCAACCCGGCTTCGCCAAACGCCCCTTTAGCCCCCCCCCAAGAAATTTTTGGGTGAGCCTCTCGGGCTTCCAGCCTCTCTTACGTGCTGCCTCCTCAATCCAGCGCTCCTGGGCTGTGGCTGCCTCCTTCTCCCGAGAGCGGCGATTCTCTCCAACCCTTCCCCAGGGTCCTTTTCCGTCCATGATCTCCCAAGACCATTCCTCCTGTGTCCAGTAGTCCTGTGTACTGGGCCGCTGCTGCTCCCCGTTGCTACGCTGCTTGGTCCGGGTTTGGTGGGTGTTTCTGTGAAGGTTTTCTTCCAGGGGTGAAGGAGAAGACCAAAATGCAGCGTAGCCAGTGCTCAACATGTTTAATTAAACAATAACCATGAACACTTAACAAATAACAAAATAACAAACCGTGAAAACCGAGACAGTCCTATCTGGTGCAGAACAAACACTGAGACAGGAAACAAACACCCACAAAATCCCAACACAAAACAAGCCTCCTATATATGAGTCTCAATCAGAGACAACGACTACCATCTGTCTCTGATTGAGAACCCACACTAGGCTGACATAGAAACAGACAAACTAGACACACAACATAGAATTCCCACCCAGCTCACGTCCTGACCAACTAAACACATACAAAACAACAGAAAACAGGTCAGGAACGTGACAGCTATCAACAATATTAAACAAACTTTTTTTTTTGCAAAAAATACTGAAAACATCACAACTCACACCTGCTGTTACAGTCAATAGAGAATGACAGTGGATCATGTGAGTGCATAGGATGAGCATCGAGGGATAACATTATGGTAACCATAGCCTTAGGCAAGGTGATAAAATGCACAGAAAGGCAGAACTTTTCTGCCAACTTATAATGAGATCAGCCACTGGGATGGGTTCTGTGTGGAGTAGTAGAGGAGCTGAAGACTGAAAACTGTAATACCACAGAGAGTTACTGAGCAGATGCACTGGAGAGAGAGAGAGATACTACTGTACACAGTTTATTTTTGGGTTCTCTCGCTCTCTGGGATACTTCAATCTCTTTCACCGCTGAAACCGGATCCCTCTCCTCTCCTCCCCTGGAACTATATCCTGCTACGGCCCATGAAGGGTTGATTTAAACACCACTAATTAAATAGTGTGAGGCTCTGAGGAGATATTCAATCAGCCCAAAAGTCTTCCCCTGTCTCTAATTGCATCCTCTTTAATGGCTTCTGCATTGAGTTACAGGACCAGGAGTTAAGGAGGAGATTTTAACTGTCCTTCGGGGGCCATGTATCTATTAGTAACCAATGCCGCTAGGCTGATCCAGTACAAAACAGATGGATATGGCCATGGCAGTCTTCTCTTTCTCTCTTGTGATTTGCTGCCGTTTATTGTCTGTGACTGGATTGGCTGCAGACTGAGCATGTCAGCTTGTTAGAGCAGTGTAGTAAACTGGCTGTTATGGGCTTGCATCCCGATTGGCACCCTATTCAAGCCCATGGGGGTCTTGTCAAAAAGTAGTGCACTAGGGAATATGGTGCCATTCGGGCTCTATCCATAGTGTCTGTGGACAGGACTCCAGTTGAGGTTGAGTGAAAGGGATTTCTGCTTAGGAGACAATGCAAACTAACAGACTAATGACGCTGACTCATTGGAAATAGGTTGCCATTTGGAACTCAGCCTGAGTATTTACAATCACTATATCATTGTCACTAAGCAACCAGATATGGAGTGGCGTTGGCTTGTGACTCAAACTACAGATAATGAGTCTCGGAGATGGAGCATCAATCAGTTTCTCTCAGCCTTGAACATCCCACGACAGAGCGAGTTTTGTAATGTCTGATAACGCCACAGCCTGCTGATATCATCATAATCCAGTCAAAAATAGATGAGACAAATAATTGAATGCTCTTTCATTTTGTGGAGAAGAGATAATTTGGGTGAAAAGCAAAGCAGCTTTGACAGCAAATGAGACGGGAATACATGCACATTTCATACAGTATGTTACTACCTGGGAAAAAAAGTGTGAGCAGTTGCTTAGCAATTGAAACACGAAGAGAGTGAATTAAGGAATTCTAAGATTGTTTTTGAAAAGAGTTCTTCATTGTTGTCATTTACTTTCTTAGAAAGGATGCGGTGTGTGAGCAGTCATGCTCACTTATTGGTTCAGGGAGTGCAGGGATAATGGATTTTATTAAACTGCTCATTTAGCCGAGGTTGAAGATGATGGAAAGCCTAAAAAATGGGAATGGCATTAGTAGGTTTGGGGAGGAGACTAGAAGAGCATGTTGCCACTGTAGTCCGTTCACCCCACCTACTCTTTCCAACTAGGTGCCCTTCTTTTGGCCAAGGGCCCATAGGACTATGGTGAAAAGTAGTGCACTAAATAGGGAATAGTGTGCCATCCATTTGGGACACAACCCAATACATTACTCACTGATAAAGCACTTCCCATCGACGTAAACACATCCCTCCCTCATGGATCTGATTTCGTTCATCTGATTTCGTTCAAGTGATTATAAGATAACCATCTATTATACATTTCAGACAATACATTACAAACCCAGCACAAAGCCCAGCTTGAACTAAACTGGATGACACAGACCAGCAACCTCTCTTCCCATGAAATTAGCTGTGATCGCTGGACAAGTGCAGTTCTTCTGGTCTGGTGTGTTGCTCAGCGACACCGCTGTATCCAGCACCACGGACGCTGAGCATGAGAACACAACAGAACACAACAGCTGTTGGGAAGTGACCAATGATATAGCTTCCCCTGCTAACACAGAGAGTACAGAGCACACACTTACTCTAGAGGACGGCGACCCATAATAGACAACAGTTTTGGAGCTTTGATCTTAAAAGCAGATGAAAAGGTAAAATAGGGCCTTAGAGAAAATAAATAATTGCCTCAGCTACCTCCAGCAGCCTATTCCCCAGTTGCCATTTTTGGAAGCTGTTTATTTTTTGCAGTCTGTTCATGTAGGGAAATGAATAAATACTAATCCCCCTATCGAGGACTGCATGCCCGCTGCAGTGGGTAATACAGTAATACATTTTACTGGTCTGGCAGTTATATTTTCAAATATAACTCGGGTGTTATGATATTTATGTAAACGCGTAGTCATCAATGAGAGCTGGCCATGTGAGAAATCCAAGGGCAACGTTATTGCTATTTTTCACGGAATATAGGACATGTTTTTACCTTGAGCATTGGAGCTGGACCATCAAGGAAGGCATCTCAACTAGTTGAATTTCCATGTAAATGGTCAATAAAGTTATTGTATCGTAAAGTATAGTATCGTAGCTATATAGGACTCAAAGTCAAAATGGGATAACTAATAGAACGTCTGCCATCAAGTTACAATGTCACGTTGGCATTGGTATAAAGGGTCGGGAGACAGACACAGGAATACGTTATAGGTTTTTAAATTTCTTTACCCAAATTACAGCGTGCCGTGTACAGGCACGGGGACGAAGACCAAACAAACACGTATACCAAACACAGGGGTTGAGACCTAAAAAAAGAGCGAGGAGTACCTCAAATAAATAACACAATCGCACAATGATTATCACACAGGGCGAGACCCGTAATCATCTGCACAATACACGCGGCACGAAAGCCAAAACACACAGCACAGGTACTCACACGACCAACGGACATTGGAACAATAATCGACTGGACAATGGTGAACAAAGGGCACACTTATACAATAACTAATCAAATGGGAATAGGGACCAGGTGTGCGTAATGACAGTTCCGGAGTGATCGGTGACATACAATTACAAATGGTTTCAAAAAGCATCTGTAAGGAATGGTAGTAATAGCTCTCTGTGAACATGGAAAACACATGAAACCAACAGCACAATGTCCAGATCAAACAATCCCTAGCGGTTTCTAATTTGGCCTCTAAACCCAGGTTTGCAGGCTGGCTTCTGTACAGTGTCTTCCTGTGATGAGGACTAATCAACAGCTCTGAGGTAAGAGGGGGAGAAGAGAGGAGCAGGGCAGGCAGAGGGAGAGGAGGGGGATAGAGAGAGAGGGGGGAAGACAGGGAGAGACAAAAAGGGAGCGAGAGAGAGGAAGAGGTGAGACAGGCAGAGCGACGGAGGGAGAGAAGGGGTGAGAGAGGGTCCCGTGTGGCTCACTTGGTAAAGCATGGCACTTGTAACGGCAGGGTTGTGGGTTCGATTCCCAAGGGGGAATGTATGCACTCATTGCTGTAAATTGCTGTGGATAAGAACGTCTGCTAAATGACTCAAATGTAGCGAGAGGAGGGATAGAGCTCTCTCCCCAGACAAGTCCTTATCAGATCCAGAGGAGGAGATCTTCTTTACTGATAACTGGCAAACTGAGACTAATCACAGCTGAGACCTGAGTCTGAGGCTACTCTCCTGATTGATCTACTCACTCTAACTGAGACATGCAATATGGCTCTGTTCTTCACTGATCTACACAATCCCAATCTGACACTACTGCGACGGTTCTACTCTTTCTCTCCCCCCCTCCCCTGCCGCTGTCTCCCCACAACACCAATGAATCTCAACTCCAAAAGCCAAGCATACACACGTTGATATGATAATATTATATAAACCCTTTTCTCACAAAAGAAGGATGTAACTGTGAATGTGCAGAATGCTGATAAAACACAAATGCTGCAGGTTTTATCCTAATGCAGAACAGAATGCCCACCTGCAAATAGCTTAACAACTGTATGTCTCGGTCTCTTCTTCTTTGCTCAGTGATTCAGCATAGATAGAAGCATAGGTGCTAGCTAGCACAAACCCACACAGCCACCACCCATTTCCCCTGTACTTTCTCTCAGGCAAGAAGGAAGAGCTTAAGCACACGCCAAACACGTATTGACCAGGGGCTGACAGCAGAACATAATTGCAACTGTCAAAAATGGCATGTACTCTGATTTACATGGGAGAGGTGATGTTCCTCCCTTTCTCTCAATGTGCTATTTTCACTTGACGGAAAGCTACTCTGCTTCCTCTGGCATCCTAGACCTGCGGCTTTCACTTTCACTTCCACCACGTTGGTTCAGTTCAGCCAACCAGAAATGTGTTGCTACTTATCTATTCACCATTCTGACAGGAGGCAAGAGGGTCAAGACATAGTGGTAGGAATCAATAACAGGAGGGCCCAGAGCAAAAGTTGACCACTCCTGTGACTGTGAGTGAGTGCAGCCAGAGATGAGACAAGATGAGTCTGTATCTATAGGGCCGTGCTATTTGCAAAAATGTTGCACACAAAAAAAAAAAGTACGGTACCATTGTAGAAGTGTGAACACACATACAGTGAGATGTATCATTTACAGTAGTAGTGGCTGCTGTACTCACATTGTCTGTTCGGAGTTTCTTTGCTGGGCAGCCTCCATCCACGGGATGTAGCATGTAATACAGCCGCACTTTATTGGCATGTTTCCGACTCTAGAAGGAAAAAAGGGGGGGGGGGAGACCCCCCCCAAAGGTTTTAATTATGGAATGAATTGCACATGTACATTCTGATACATTTTCTTATTATTGTTATGCCATTGAACGTCTCCCAGAGTGCCATATTGGGCATCTGGGAAGTGGATGGTGAGATTGTATTATGAAAAAAATTATACTGCAGACGGCTGCTTCTTGTCTGACACTGGGGCTGCGTCCCAAAGGGCATATAGTGGACTAATTTTGACGAGACTGGTAAAAAAAATGGTGCCATTTGGGACGCAGCCCATTTCAAACACTAGATCCAATTAATAATTACTTCAGCTTCCATTAAAGGTGCAAGAGGCCCTCATCACATCCCTAACTCATCTATCCCTCGGCTTGGAAAGCAGACAGACAGACAGAGCTGCTTTTGGGCTGGGGTAGGGATGGAGGGATAGAAGGAAGACAAAAGAGAGTTAGGACAAGAGGGAGCTGCCAGCTCTTAAAAATTCAAGAAAGAGTCAAAGATGGGGGTGAGGAGCACCAGTGAAGTGTTCAATGAAGGAATTCCTTTATAAACCTTTCATTTTATCTCGAAAAGAGAGGAATAGATTTACCATTCTTCTCTGACGAGGCGTGATGCCAATGGACGAGCACTCATGCAGTGCGAGCGACAGACAGACAGACAGACAGACAGACAGACAGACAGACAGACAGACAGACAGACAGACAGACAGACAGACAGACAGACAGACAGACAGACAGACAGACAGACAGACAGACAGACAGACAGACAGACAGACAGACAGACAGACAGACAGACAGACGGCTCCCAGGTTGTCCTCACAGAGACACAGGCAGCATCCCAAATTGCATCCTATTCCCTATGTAGTGCAATACTTTCGACCAGGGCCCAAGGCTCTAGTCCAAAGTTGTGCAATATATGGATTAGGGTGGCATTCGGGACTGAGTCACAGACCCATATTGTCAGCTCAGATGGGGGAGATTGATCCCAAGAAATCTATTTGTCTTTTTTGCCTTTCTTATTTCTGCCTGGGCTGTGGCACCATGAGCCTATTGCACTGTGAAAAGGGCTCTAGCTGAGAAAGAAACTATCAGGTATTATATTAGTGGCAGGGGGAAGGTTATTGCGGCTCAAACAGACAACAATAAGGGAATGAAACAATCATGCAGGAGCTCTCACTCATCCAATCTCTCAGTAAGTGTGCTCTCAAAGCATTCCTTTGATAGTCTTTTTATTTATATTATGAGAGTGACACCAGGGGAATTGCTACAGAGGGGCGGCAGGTAGCCTAGTGGTTAGAGCGTTGGGCCAGTAACCGAATGGCTGCTGGATTGAATCCCTGAGCTGACAAGGTAAAAATCTGTCATTCTGCCCCTGAACAAGGCAGTTAACCAACTGTTCCCCGGTAGCCCGTCATTGTAAATAAGAATTTGTTCTTAACTGACTTACATAGTTAAATAAAAAAATACATTCAACAGCTAAATGCATCAGGTGCACATTAAGAATGTTACAAATAATCCACTCATGTCAATTTTATTCAAAAGCCAATAGAATATAAATAGAACATTCAGATAACTTGCACCGTCCCACCTGCCACAGCAAACAAGTATGTACACATACTGTACATCTATAGTGTATTGCCAAGAAACTCCATAATGCTCAACAACTTCAAACATAGACTCTGACCTGTCCAATGAGCCAAATGTCTTAAAGAATTCCACAGTTACCAAAGTGCCCTCACAATCTTACCAAAGATGGCTTAGTATTAAGATATGTAGAAACTGCTTCTTCAATAGAAATCCCTGATCACGCTTGAAGGCGATGTCATTGAGACGTTAGCTAGCTAAGCTCATGCGAAGGAACACGTCATCAGGTCTAATGGTCGTGTCGCGTGAACTGCACATATGCAGGCCGTCAAAACAAAGGCACTTGTTTTTGACGAAAATTAAAAATTGCAAACACACACACACACACACACACACACACACACACACACACACACACACACACACACACACACACACACACACACACACACACACACACACACACACACACACACATTTCAGTAAAATAAAATATCATGCTTACAATTATTGTCAATCTCATAGCACATGATGATGGGGCTTGGTGTTGAAATCATAATCCAATGACTCAGTTAGTTCTCTTTCAAAGGAGAGATGTGGCAGAGCTTTACAATACCAAAGTAGAGTGCATTCAACTGAATACATGCATTTTCTGTACAATATTTACTGCCATATTCACACATATAAAAAAAAAATGTGATAACATGGACCATCACACTATTGAATTTGATATTGTAGGGCCATGGGCATATCTGAAACAAATCTGTAAAAATGATATGATGAAGCTTTTGAATCTGGCCTTATAAATAACACAAAGATATGTCAAATCAGGTAATGCCAAATGTAAGTCTGCTTTCAAATGATTGAAATGCATTATGGATAATTCAGGAAAGCAGAAAGAAAATCATCAGGCAATCATTTTGTTTTTCATCTTTCTTAGAACAGAATACATGTTCCTGAGAGTTTTAGCTTAGCTTGGGATAAGTCTAGTCTACACCTGTTGTTTTTCAAAGCATGTGACAAATACAATTTGATTTGATTTAAATTGAGAAGCTCAATTCATTTCCCCAGTCATTCTATGCAGAAGTCCCATATATGTTCCTGGGAGTCTTAGCTTTCATTTGTGGGGTCATAATAGCTAATAGCCTAAACCGTTCACACCCAAGAGACAAATTCAAAGGAAGAAAACAAACTGTCAATGTTGTCTTTATTGATAACTCTGACACTTTTTGGAAAGAAAAAATATTATACAAAGAAGTTGGAATTCACCCAAACTATCTCGGGGCTTATACATTGCAAGGCCATTTTAAGGCTGCTCTGAGAGACTGACTGGTATAGAACCTGCACTCTACCCAGGTTATCCCAACCACCATCACACATCAAACTGTTTCTGATGTTAAATACTCTAGTCAAGTCAAGGAAATCTGTATTATCCCTGTCTTAATTTCAATAGTATTTAAACAGCCACAGAGTAGATGCAGCCGCAGGCCCATCAGGGCACGCTTTGATAACTTAATTTATATTCCTATGAAATCTCCTGACTTACTTAATGTTCAAGTTTATAACGACCTGGTTAGGGTAAATATGGACACCCCTGCTGTTTTGAAGTCTCATAAAGGGCTGGGTTTGTTACATTTAAATGTGCAAAGTATTGACGTCAAAGATGGACTTCGATATCTGGATGCATGACACAAACACAGACATTTTTGTTTTATCAGAGACTTGATTAAATGATTCGATCATGGATAAGGACATTGACATTGCTAATTACAATTTATTTTAGATGTAACGGGCAGAGAAAAGGGGGCGACGTACAGTACCAGTCAAAAGTTTGGACAAAACTACTTATTCAAGGGTTTTTCTTTATTTTTAATATGTTCTACATTGTAGAATAATTGTGAAGAGATCAAACTATGAAATAACACATATGGAATCATGGATGTAGTAACCAAAAAAGTGTCATACAAATGAAAATACATTTTATATTTGAGATTCTTCAAAGTAGCCACCCTTAGCAGCAGTGTATGTGCAACGTTTTAGACTGATCCAATGAACCATTGCATTTCTGTTCAAACTGTTGTATCAAGACTGCCCAAATGTGCCTAATTTGTTTATTAATAACTTTTCATGTTCAAAATTGTGCACTCTCCTCAAACAATAGCATTGTATTCTTTCACTGTAATAGCTATTGTAAATTGGACAGCGCAGTTAGATTAACAAAAATGTAAGGTTTCTGCCAATATCAGATATGTCTATGTCCTGGGAAATGTTGTTATTACTTACAACCTCATGCTAATCGCATTAGCCTACATTAGCTCAACCGCCCCGTGGACAGGACACCGATCCCAAAGAAGTTTTAACTACCTTGCAGAAAGCCTTGTTTGAAACTGAAGTTGATACTAAATACTGGTAAAACCAAGTAAATGTAATAATCATGTAATAATAATTGATGATTTGTGCATAAGTATGTTAGATGGTGCCCCCATTGATCGTGTCCCCACCTATAAATATCTGGGCATCTGGATTGCCGAAAAGCTATCTTTTAAAAAGCATGTTGGCGAGTTAATCAAGAAATTAAGAATAAAGTTGGCCTTCTTCTATAGGAATTGGGCTTGCCTTTCATTAAATAGTAGAAAACAGATCATTCAGTCTACATTCATTCCTGTTATAGATTATGGCAATATTATATACATGAATGCAGATACCAGTGTTTTGAAGCCCTTGGACACAATTTATCATAGCACACTTCGTTGTATAACATCTGACAGTTTTGATACTCACCAGTGCATCCTTTATCATAAAGTTGGTTGGACCTCGCTAAAAACACGTAGGTCACTTCATTATTCTGTTTTTGTTTATAAAGCCTTACTCAATAAAGTACCAATTTACTTAACATCATTGTTGAAATATAGAAACTCGGATTATGACACTAGATCACAGGGTTGATTAATGCTGGAGACTCTACGGTTATCCACTGTAAGGATCTGTATTTATTTTCTTAGTTAACCTTGTGTTCTGTTTCGTTGTGTTCTTGAACGTAGCCCTGTCTTTGATTTTTGTTAATTGATTTCACCTGTGTTAGTTACTCACCTGGTCTCATCAGCTCCTTATTTAGTTCAGTTCATTCTGTTTGTGCCTGTCACGTTCCTGACCTGTTTTCCTTTTTCTTGTATTTATTTAGTTGGTCAGGGCGTGAGTTGGGTGGGTTTGTCTATGTTTGATTTTCTATGTTGGGATGTTTGTGTTCAGCCGGGTATGATTCTCAATCAGAGACAGCTGTCAATCGTTGTCCCTGATTGAGAATCATACTTAGGCAGCCTGGGATTCACGTGTGTTTTGTGGGTGTTTGTATCTCGTGTCAGTGTTCGTGCCACACGGGACTGTCTTTCGGTTTGGTCACGTTTGTTGTTTTTGTAAGTGTTCAGTTTACGTTCATTAAATAATGACCACTTTCCACTCTGCGTCTTGGTCCGACCCTTACTCCTTCTCCTCATCCGAGGAGGAGGAATTAGACAGCCGTTACAGTGCCTTTGTGAGGTATTGTTCGTTTTGACTCTACTAAGCTTTTTCTTAGCTCGTTTGTGAGAACCAGTTATAGCCTTCAGTCCTAGTTTTGATTCACCTGCCTGTTTGCCTACCTGTGTATGACCATTGCCTGCCTGTGACCACAATTCCTGCCTTCTGCGAAGGCAAAATAAACACCTGCCGCACTCTGCTTGTGAATCTACACCTTTGTCACCCTGAGTAATCATTACATCCACAGTGTTGGGTAAATCTGCCTTTTCCTACCAGGCCCCTATCATGTGGAATAATCTCCAAGTAACATTTCATTTGGATGTGTTGTCTCTGGGTCAGTTTAGGAGAAAGGGATTTTTATATTGATAAATGTGTTTGTATTGTTTGATTATTTATGGTGTATATAATATTTGCTATTTATTACATTTTGTTTTTTAAATTGTGTATAATTTTATTTTCTGTATTGTTCCCAGGGCACATTTGCAAATTAGACCTTGGTCTCAATGTGTTTTTCCCTGATTAAATAAATAAAAGAATTCAACATGCCACACTAGCTTTAGAAACCCCTGGGTGCAGAGTCAAACAGCCTGCCCGCCCATTCCGAGGTGTCCACGAGGTCCTAAAGCACACCAGAGCCATGTTTTTACAGCCTATAATTTCACAATTCTTCGAGAATCAGAAGGTTTGGGGCTGGAACAAAAACATTCAGGGCTGCAGCTCCAGAAGCCCACCATTAATGACACAGATAGGTGCCACTCTCCTATGTTGCATCCATCTGAATCCATCTGAGTTTCTCTGCTCTGAGGCAATACACACACTGTGCTGCTGGCAATGTGAACGTCTACTAACTACAGCATTGGAACACAGCCTACATACAACCAACCCAATGGCAAGAGAGGACCTAAAGGCACTGAAAGAAATCAACACCCCTAGGGAACCTGAAAGACGTCAGTTGGTTTATTATGTGTGTATCCCAAATGGTACCCTACTTACTATTTAGTGCACCGCTATTAGTGCACCACTAGTAGACCGTATATACTACTACACCACTAGTAGTGTACTTTATAGGGAAAGGGGTGCCATTTGGGATGCAAACTTTAACTGGGGATAGGAGCCTGTGGAAACTTAGAAGAAAGTAGTACAGTTGTGAAGGATGAGTGAGAAGTAACCAACCACCAGCGTAAGAGAGTAAAATCTGCTCATGGAGAATCATCTCCACTACTGTTGGCATTGGTGATGATATCTCCATGGGGAGTCTAAAACGCCAAAGGCCATGCAGAGAGGTACTGTATCTCCTTGGCAGTTCTGTATTGTATATAGGATAGTAGTACATACTGTATGACCAATAGGATAGTAGTATATAAGGTATGCCCAATAGGATAGTAGTATACACTGTATGACCAATAGAGCTTGCCTTACTTTCCTCTCGATTGCGAGCGGCCTCTGCTACTGATATAAATAAACTGGCAGTAACAGGAAGGAAGTCTCTGGTGCCTTTGTTTTTACAAAGCTGGCACTAAATGCACGGTTGACAAAATCAGGGCGGAGGAAAAATCCATATTGCATTACCACCACATCAGTGAGCTGATCAGAGAAGCTCTATGATCTCTGTGCCCTGGGGGAGGAGGGGAGAGAGGGGGAGAGACCTCTGGATTTAATCTACTCCCTGCTCAATGGCCCCTCGGCAGATTCTCCAGCCGTGCCACCCTCTGGTCCGGTCCTTATGTCTGCCCACTATAGGCAGGCTCTATCCCAAATGGTATATAGTGCACTACTTGGGCTCTGGTCAAGAGTTGGTTGTCCACTATATAGGGAATAGGCTGACAGTTAGGATGCAGACACAAAGACCAGGGGGCAAGACTTCTCAAGAAAAGAGGAAAATAAAACAGTATCATGATGCTAAAGGATAGTTGTGTTTCTGTTGATGTCCGTCGTGTCTGAAGTGTTTAGAGTAGAGGTAAACTATGCATTTCCTTTGCCTTCTCTTTATCTATTGTAGAAATGTGTTAAAACCAATTGAGAAAATGTAAATCAAACAAAATTAATTTTCAAACTGTTTGCGCAGGTTGACGTTTATTGGGATAAGTCTTGTCCTGGATGCAGAACTGAGCAATTTCCGCTAGACTGGCCAGCTGCAAAGTCAAAATTGGCTATATTGTAATATGACTTTGTGGCTGTGCCAGCAAGTGACCTCTCTGCAAAGCTGCCTCCAGAACAAGATTCATAAGAAAAACACTAACCTGCACTGTTTGCATGACTGACCATTGCATTCCTATATTGTGCTACAAGTCAATACTGCTTGATCACTCACAGACAGAATGTGACCTGTTAGCAACATCCGCAGTCATCATAATGAACTGCTTGCTAATATGACTGTTAGTGTTACGTAACGTCATGTCGTGGCAGACTGGTCGGCCTATCTCTTGGGAACTAATTGGAGCCATTTAAATGAGCCAACCCTTAAGTATGTTCTGATTTGGACTGGACAAGTTGGCCTGCTGGGTAATGGAGCAGGCTAGCAGCCCTTGAGGAGGCCTCATTACGTAAAGAAGTCAGTCAGACAAACCAGGCCTGACACAGATTAGGTCAGGTAAACTCCAGAGAGAGACACTCTAGGATGGGGAAGGGGGAAGGGGCTGAGTGGCTGTCTCATCGCAAGATCCCCTTACTGTCTGAGTGTGTGCGTGCGTGCATGCGTGCGTGCATGTGTGCGTGTGTGAGTGCGTGTGCGTGTGTGTGTGTCAGCAGGCAGGGCTAACATTGGGCTCTTGGTGTTCTTCAAATCAAATCACATTTTATTTGTCATATACACATGTTTAGCAAATCTTATTGCTGGTGAAGCGAACAATTCATCTAACAATTCACAACAATACACACAATACACACAACCTAAAAGTAAAAGAATGTAATTAAGGAATATATAAATATTAGGATGAGCAATGACGGAGTGGCAAAGACTAAAATACAATAGAATAGAATTCAGTATATACACAGGAGGTGAGTAAGCAAACATATGTAAACATCATAGAGTGACTAGTGTTCCACTATTAAAGTGGCCAGTGATTTCAAGTCTATGAATACTGGGCAGAAGCCTCTAAGGTGCAGGGTTACGTAACCGGGTGGGAGTTGCCTAGTGATGGCTATTTAACAGTCTGATGGCCTTGAGATAGAAGCTGTTTTTCAGTCTCTCGGTCCCAGCTTTGATGCATCCGTACTGACCTCGCCTTCTGGATGATAGCGGGGTGAACAGGCAGTGGCTCGGGTGGTTATTGTCTTTGAGGATCTTTTTGGCCTTCCTGTGACATCGGGTGCTGTAGGTGTCCTGGAGGGCAGGTAGTTTGTCCCCGGTGATGCATTGGGCAGACCGCACCACCCTCTGGAGAGCCCTGCGGTAGCGGGCGGTGCAGCTGCCGTACCAGGCGGTGATACAGCCGGCAGGATGCTCTCAATTGTGCATCTGTAAAAGTTTGTGAGGGTTTTAGGTGCCAAGACAAATTTCTTCAGCCTCCACCACACTGTCTGTGCGTGTGGCCCATTTCAGATCGTCAGTGATGTGTATGCCGAGGAACTTGAAGCTTTCCACCTGCTCCACTGCGCTTGTAACGGTTCTCTTCGTCCTCCTCTAACAAGGAGTAAGAAATGTCGGACCAATGCGCAGCGTGGTATGTGTCCATAATATATTTTTATGAAATATCACTGGACACAGAAAAACAAAAGGAACAAGAGAATAAATGAAAACCGAACACAGTCCCGTATGGAACAAACACTGATACGGAAAATAACCACCCACGAAACCCAGGTGAAAAAAGGCTACCTAAGTATGATTCTCAATCAGAGACAACTAACGACACCTGCCTCTGATTGAGAATCATACCAGGCCAAACGAAAAAACCAACATAGAAAAACGAACATAGATAACCCACCCAACTCACGCCCTGACCATACTAAAACAAAGAAATAACAAAATAACTAAGGTCAGAACGTGACAGCGCTCCCATCGATGTGGATAGAGGTGTGCTCCCTCTGCTGTTTCCTGAAATCCACGATCAGGTCCTTTGTTTTGTCGACATTGAGTGAGTGTCACGTTCCTGACCTGTTTTCTTTTGTCTTGTATTTATTTAGTTGGTCAGGGCGTGAGTTGGGTGGGTTTGTCTATGTGTGATTTTCTATGTTGGGATTTTGTGTTCGGCCTGGTATGATTCTCAATCAGAGGCAGCTGTCAATCGTTGTCCCTGATTGAGAATCATACTAAGGCAGCCGGGGTTTCACGTGTGTTTTGTGGGTGTTTGTTTCCGTGTTTGTATTCGTGCCACACGGGACTGTTGTCGGTTGTATTCATTATGTTATTTTGTTTCATGTTAGTGTTCAGTTTCGATCTAATAAATTATCATGAGCACTACCCACTCTGCGTGTTGGTCCGATCCATGCTCCTCCTCGTCTGAGGAGGAGAACGACTATGACGACCGTTACAGTGAGAGGATATTTTCCTGGCACCACACTCCCAGGGCCCTCCTCTCGTTAGGCTGTCTCGTAATTGTTGGTAATCAGGCCTACTACTGTTGTGTCGTCTGCAAACTTGGTGATTGAGTTGGAGGCGTGCATGGCCACGCAGTCATGGGTGAAAAGGGAGTACAAGACGGGGCTGAGCACTCACCCTTGTGGGACCCCTGTGTTGAGGATCAGCGAAGAAGTCCAGGACCCAGTTGCACAGGATGTCATTCAGACCCAGGGCCCCGAGCTTAATGATGAGCTTGGAGGGTACTATGGTGTTGAATGCTGAGCTATAGTCAATGAACAGCATAGCAGTCTTACATACAGTTGATGTCGGAAGTTTACATACACTTCGGTTGGCGTCATTAAAACTAGTTTTTCAACCATTCCACACATTTCTTGTTAACAAACTGTAGTTTTGGCAAGTCGGTTAGGACATCTACTTGTGCATGACTCAAGTAATTTTTCCAACAATTGTTTACAGACAGATTATTTCACTTATAATTCACCGTATCACAATTCCAGTGGGTCAGAAGTTTACCTACACTAAGTTGACTGTGCCTTTAACAAGCTTGGAAAATTTCAGAAAATGTTGTCATGGCTTTAGAAGCTTCTGATAGGCTAATTGACATAATTTGAGTCAATTGGATTCAAACTCAGTGCCTCTTTGCTTGACATCATGGGAAAATCAATGAAAACCTCAGAAAGTTTTTTTTTCTGAAGATCTCAGAAAGAAAATTGTAGACCTCCACAAGTCTGGTTCATCCTTGGGAGCAATTTCCAAATGCCTGAAGATACCACATTCATCTGTACAAACCACATTCATCACCCAACTTATTGTGGGAAGCTTGTGGAAGGCTACCCGAAACATTTGACCCAAGTTAAACAATTTAAAGGCAATGCTACCAAATACTAATTGAGTGTATGTAAACTTCTGACCCACTGGGAATGTGATGAACGAAATACAAGCTGAAATATGTCTACTATGTCTACTAATATCTACTATTATTCTGACATTTCACATTCTTAAAATAAAGTGGTGATCCTAACTGACCTAAGACAGGGAATTTTTACTCGGATGATATTTCAGGAATTGTGAAAAACTGAGTTTAAACGTATTTGGCTAAGGTGTATGTAAACTTCAACTGTAGGTATTCCTCTTGTCCAGATGGGATAGGGCAGTGTGCAGTGCGATTGTCTGTGGATCTATTGGGGCAGTAAGCAAATTGAAGTGGGTCTAGAGTTGCAGGTAAGGTAGAGGTGATATGATCCTTAACTAGCCTCTCAAATCACGTCATGATGACAGAAGTGAGTGCTACGGGGCGATAGTCTATTAGTTCAGTTACATTTGCTTTCTTGGGTACAGGAACAATGCTGGATATCTTGAAGCAAGTGGGGACAGTAGACTGGGATAGGGAGAGATTGAATATGTCTGTAAACACTCCAGCCAGCTGGTCTGCACATGCTCTGAGGTTTTGGCTAGGGATGCTGTCTGGGCCAGCAGCCTTGCTAGGGTTAACTTGCGTAAATGTCTTACTCACGTTGAAGGAGAAGGAGAGCCCACAGTCCTTGGTAGAGGTGGCACTGTGTTATCCTGAAAGCGGGTGAAGATGGTGTTCAGCTTGTCCGGAAGCAAGACGTCAGTGCCTGCGACGTTGCTGGTTTTCCCTTTGTAATCCGTGATTGTCTGTAGACCCTGACACATACGTCTCAAGGTCTGAGCCATTTATTTGCGACTCCACTTTGTCTCTGTACTGACATTTTGCTTGTTTGATAACTACACTGTTTGTATTTGGCCATATTCCCAGTTCGCGCTTTCAATTTTGCGCGAATGCTGCCATCTATCCACGGTTTCTGGTTAGGGTAGGTTATAATAGTCACAGTGTGTACATCTCCTATACACTTCCTGAAAAACTCAGTCACTGTATCCGTGTATTCGTCGACGTTATTATCGGAGGCTACCCGGAACATATCCCAATCCGCATGATCAAAACAATCTTGAAGCGTGGATTCCGATTGGTCAGACCAGCGTTGAATAGTCCTTAGCACGGGTACTTCCTGTTTGAGCTTCTGCCTATAGGAAGGGAGGAGCAAAATGGAGTGATTATCAGATTTGCCGAAGGGAGTGGGGGAGGGCCTTGTAGAGATCCCGGAAGCTGGAGTAGTAGTGGTCGAGTGTTTTAGCAGTGCGAGTACTACAGTCAATGTGTTCATAGAACTTCGGTAGCGTTTTCCTTAAATTTTCTTTGTTAAAATTCCCAGCTACAATAAATGGCATTTGATTGTAAGGTATTCTAGGTTGGGTGAACAAAAGGACTTGCGTTTCTGTATGTTTTCACAATCACACCAGTGGTGGTTAATCATGAAACATACACCCCCGCCTTTCTTCTTCCCGGGGAGATCTTTATTCCTGTCTGCACGATATACTGAGAACCCATCTGGCTGTATGGACAAAGACAATATATCCCGAGAGAGCCATGTTTCCATGAAACAGAGTATGTTACAATCCCTGATGTCTCTCTGCAAGGAGATTCTCACGCTGAGTTTGTCTACTTTATTATCCAGAGACTGAACATTAGCGAGTAATATACTCGGAAGTGGTGGATGGTGTGCGCGCCTCCTGAGTCGGACTAGAAGTCCACTTCGAATACCTCTTCTCCACCGGCGGCGTCTTGGAGCAGCCTCTTGGATAAGTTCAACTGCCCTGGGGTTGCGAATAAAGGATCTAATTCGGGAAAGTTGCTGGTGAGTTTCCACCGTTCTGATATCCAAACGCTATTTCCGGCTGTATGTAATAACACAAAAAACGTTCTGGGCTAATAATGTAAGAAATAACACACAGAAAAACGAAATACTGCAGAGTTGCTTAGTTGCAAGAAGCAGAGCTGCCATGTCTGTCTGCGTCATCTTTGGTGTTTAATGCAACTGTATAATGCAACTGTGTCTGGTTTACAGTGACCGAACGACTAACATCCTTGTCATTAATTGTCTCTGATTGGGAGCCATATTTAAGGCAGCCATAGGCACTAGGTTTTTGTGGGTAATTGTCTGTGTCTATGTGTAATGTTTGTGTCAGCACTATCTAGATTTATAGCTTCACGGTCCGGTATTTCCGGCGCCACCTCCCCGCCCCAGTCCAGTTCCACCAGTGCCTACACCACGTAACAGGCTTCCAGTGTGTCTCCAGAGCCCTGTTCCTCCTCCACGCACTCGTCCTATGGTGCGTGTCTCCAGCCCGGTACCACCAATTCCGGCACCACGCACCAAGCCTCCTGTGCGTCTCCAGAGTCCTGTGCATCCTGTTGCTGCTCCCCGCACTAGCCCTGAGATGCGTGTCCCCAGCCCGGTACCACCAGTGCCGGCACCACGCACTAGGCCTAATGTGCGTCCCCAGGGTCCAGTATGCCCTGTTCCTTCTCCCCGCACTAGCCCTGAGATGCGTGTCCCCAGGCCGGTACCACCAGTTCCGGCACCACGCACTAGGCCTAATGTGCGTCCCCAGGGTCCAGTATGCCCTGTTCCTTCTCCCCGCACTAGCCTGAAGGTGCGTGTCCTTAGCCCGGTGCCTCCAGTTCCGGCACCACGCACCAGGCCTACAGTGCGCCTCATCCGGCCAGAGCCATCCGTCTCCCCAGCGCCATCTGAGCCATCCGTCTCCCCAGCGCCATCTGAGCCATCCGTCTCCCCAGCGCCATCTGAGCCATCCGTCTCCCCAGCGCCGTCTGAGCCATCCGTCTCCCCAGCGCCGTCTGAGCCATCCGTCTGCCCCGAGCCATTAGAGCCGCCCGTCTGTCCCGAGCCGTCAGAGCCGTTAGTCAGTCAGGAGCCGCTAGAGCCATTCGTCAGTCAGGATCTGCCAGAGCCGCCAACCAGACAGGATCTGCCAGAGCCGCCAACCAGACAGGATCTGCCAGAGCCGCCAACCAGACAGGATCTGCCAGAGCCGCCAACCAGACAGGATCTGCCAGAGCCGCCAACCAGACAGGATCTGCCAGAGCCGCCAACCAGACAGGATCTGCCAGAGCCGTCAGCCAGCCATGAGCAGCCAGATCCGTCAGCCAGCCATGAGCAGCCAGATCCGTCAGCCAGCCATGAGCAGCCAGATCCGTCAGCCAGCCATGAGCAGCCAGATCCGTCAGCCAGCCATGAGCAGCCAGATCCGTCAGCCAGCCATGAGCAGCCAGATCCGTCAGCCAGCCATGAGCAGCCAGATCCGTCAGCCAGCCATGAGCCGTACAGCCAGGATCCGCCAGAGCCGTCCAGCCAGGATCCGCCAGAGCCGTCATCCAGCCAGGATCCGTTCCTCAGTCCGGAGCTGCCGTCCCTCAGTCCGGAGCTGCCCCTTATCCTGGTGCTGCCCCTTATCCTGGTGCTGCCCCTTATCCTGGTGCTGCCCCTTATCCTGGTGCTGCCCCTTATCCTGGTGCTGCCCCTTAGTCCGGTGCTGCCCCTTAGTCCGGTGCTGCCCCTTAGTCCGGTGCTGCCCCTTAATCCAGTGGGGTTAAGTTGGCGGGTGGTCAGTTGGAGGAGGCTACGAAAGCGGGTAGTGACTATGGTGGGGTGGGGACCACGACCAGTACCAGAGCCGCCACCGTGGACAGACGCCCACCCAGACCCTCCCCTAGACTTTATGCTGGTGCGCCCGGAGTTCGCACCTTAAGGGGGGGGGGGTTATGTCACACCCTGGCCTTAGTTATTTTTGTTTTCATTATTATTTTAGTTAGGTCAGGGTGTGACATGGTGAATGTATGTGTTTTTGTAGTGTCTAGGGTGGTTGTAAGGTTAGGGGGTTTATTAGAGTAGTTGGGTTTATGTTTAGTATAGATGTCTAGCTGTGTCTATGGTTGCCTGAAGGGTTCTCAATCAGAGACAGATGTCATTAATTGTCTCTGATTGGGAGCCATATTTAAGGCAGCCATAGGCACTAGGTTTTTGTGGGTAATTGTCTGTGTCTATGTGTAGTGTTTGTGTCAGCACTATCTAGATTTATAGCTTCACGGTCGTCTGTTTGTTGTTTTGTTTCGTTTTCCTTCTGAGAATAAAGAGAAGATGTATTTTTCACGCGCTGCGCCTTGGTCCTCTCTCTCTCCCTTTGACGATCGTGACAATCCTTGACTGTATTTAGCATGTAGTTCAATCTGTACCCTATTGATTACCATTAACTGGGTGTTTCAGGACATATCATAGATCACTGCATGGAAACACATCACCATTCACGTTGCAAATTGTGTTTAAGTGCAGAGAAAAATACAGTTTTCCTCAGCTCTACCTTCTTACTGTTCCTACCAAGAAGGACACCTTTTTGGAATGTTAACGACCTCCTACCAACATTCCTACCACCATGTCATTTCTACATCTATGCTATCCCGTCCTCCCCGTTCAGTTTTGTCTCGTGGTGAATAATATCTGCACTTAGAACCCAATCAGCTACAAGAGACTGTGGTGAAGTGCTGCTCACTTCATGTGTTTTCTACACATAGCTGTGGGCAATGGATTATTCAGACACCATATAAGCCCAGCTGTTTCCTGAATGGATGAATGCAGAGCTTATCAGGGCTGTGTTCCAAATGGCACCCTACTCCCTATGTTGTGCACTACTTTTGTGCAGGGCCCACAGGGCTCTGGTCTAAAATACTGCACTATATAGGGAATAGGGTGCCATTTGGGACAAAGAGAGCAGAAAAAGCACGCCGTCAGTGCACTCCGTCAGTGAATGCCGTCAGGCTGCGTACAGTTAAATGGGAAACAGTGGAGGACTAATTGATGTGACTGTATATGTGAGCACCCATGCTGGGATCCATTTGGAGGAGCTGAGAAGTTGCTATACCCACCAGCACAACCTGCAGTGTTCCCCTATTAGTGTTCTGAATGTTATTTTTGTCAACCTAACACCTCTCTCTCTCCAGTTCACATCCAATTTCTGTCTGTGTCAGTTTGTGTTCATCATATTTACTATCTAACATTCAAATTCTATCTTTTCTTGCTTGGCTTTACATTCATAACAGTAACCACAGAACTTCCCTGAAGCACATGTTGAATTAGAGCCAATTATTTTTTTTGAAAAATATATTGACATGGTTGTTTTCATCTTTCCAATTCATCAAAATGTTCTCTTGATTTGGACCCCAGATACCTATCCTATCTGTTGATTTGAAGTCCTCCTCACATAATCTGTCTTTTACAGTTCAAACATATCCAGACTCTGACAGCATGGCGGCTGCTGTGTGGTCTTTCATATGAAATCCAGAACAATTTGGCAGGAGGGAGGGCTCCCTTTAGATCAGTCGACAATGGGGGAGGCAGCACTCCCCTAGACACTTGACAGAATGCTGTCACGAAACTAGGCCAGACATACAAGAATATCAAATATTCAACTCCCATCAAAAAACACACGGAACAAACGCGGTGGATAGTACCTGCCATGACCAAAACCCACAGACATAAAAGGCCATGGCTTCTATCCAACAAAACATTCCACATTAGAAATAAGCTAAACCTTCCCCTTGGCTGTCATGTCAACTATTCTGCTGAATCAAATGGAACATGGACCATGTTCCCAAACTAGGGGTCGCGACTCGTTGTGGGGTCGCCTGATATGAAAATGGGGTTACGGGGGAATTTCCAAAATCCTGAAGAAAAAAGAAATATCAAAATCATTGTATGTGGTTAACCTTAAAAATCAAAATCAAAATGATTCAAATCAAAAGACAGAATTCAACCAGAGAGCGCCCTTAGATCATGGGAAAAGGCCGCACTTGAATCATTCCCAAGGTGAATGGCTAGGCCGACTACACTATGAAACCACACACTATTGCAGAAACTTTGATATTACCGTCTGCAATTGATATTGTGAAAACAATGTGTGGGGAGGCAGAGGCACAGAAACTCACATCAATATCTTTGTCAGATAACAGTGTGAAACTAAGAATTGATGCTATAGCTAGCAAAAACTCCCCACATTATGCTCTCCAAATGGACGTTAGCTGTGAGGGCCGAGATGCCCATGCATTGACTTTCACTCGCTATATGTCGGGGGATGCTATTCATAAGGACATATTGTTCTGTCTCATGATTCCTGAGCATGAAACGGCTTAGGGGATGTTCAGTGTGCTGCGTGGCTATATTGACGAAAAACAGATTCCATATGGGATCGAATGGTGGGCTTTTGCACAGATGGTGCTCCATCTATGGCGGGACGGTGGGCAGGCCTCTGGACTCTAGTTATGAATGTGTCTCCCTCTGCCATATGGACACATTGTATGATACACCGAGAGCAACTGGCGGCAAAAGAGCTGAGCACAGAACTAGGAGATATACTGCAACAGGTAACTTCGATTGTAAACTACATCAAACCACATCAACTGCACGCATGCCCGTTAGCAAAAGTATCTGGAGAAATGGGATCAGAGAATGAAAATGTTCTATTTCACACCGAGGCTTGGTGGTTATTGAGGGGGAGTGTTGGAAAGATTTGCATTGAGAGAGGAACTGTTGTCATTCCCATGTATATAAAAATATATATATATTTCGTTGACACGAGAGATGACTGCTGACCTCCAACTCTTGAAAGAGCACTTTGGGACCTACTTCCCAATCCGTTTGACTGTGATCCTGGCTCAGTTGACATGCTGGTAAGTGAAATCGAACAGCTGATTGAGCTGTCATGTGACCGAATGCATTTAAAGGTCACTATGGAGAAGTTTTGGTTCCTGACTCAAAGGGAATACCCTGCCGTCTCCCTCTGCGCATTAATGCTGCATTCAAAACAACTGAGAACTCGGAACTGGGAACTCGTAAATCTCTGACTTTCACAGAAAAACTGTGAAAAACCGACTGGGAAAAATAGCTTTGAATAGTCATCCAACTCGGAATTCCAACTTGGGAACTCGGGCCTCTTTCTCGAGCTCCGACTTTCCGACCTGAAAATCACTGGCGTCATGACTTCCGAATTTCCTGTTGTTTTGAAACCACCATAAAACTCATGGCAGGCTAACCTTCACCAGCGCATATCTGTGTGAATATGGATTCAGTGCTCTCGTCTGCATTCAAATCAAATACCGATCCAAATTGGATGTGACAGCAGAGATGAGGTGCGGACTGTCGACTATGCCTTCTGACTTTGAGAAGCTCCGATGCGGCACCCATCTCATTAGTGGAGGTGAAATATGAGACATTGTGTCATACTAATTTGCATTTGACTGTCATAGCACCACATTAAAAGTATGTGAGGGTGAGTTGAGAAGACAATCAGAAATGCAGTTAGAATGTTTTTCAATTGACTGCCATAGCCCCAAATAAAAAAGTAACATATTTTTTTTTGACATGGTTGGGGTCGCGAGAATATTCAGATATCAAAATGGGGTCGTGAACCCTTGGTATACAGTGTATGTTGTGTATGTCACATCGGAATAGATGACTGTTATCCATGTGAAAAATGTAATGGATTTAACACCACTCAGCTCCCTTCTGCTGTGTACATTGCTAGGTGCTTGAGGTAAAACAAGTAGTTGTTGGTTGGGAGAGTGAGTGATTACCTTTTAAATTCTTCAACTCATAAGTGCAGTAGTTCATGGAGAAACGACATTAAAAAAAGTCCTGCCTGATATTGTGAATATGGAGAGATAATTGCCAATGAGAGACATAAGGACCGGGAACAGAATCATAAGCAACAAACTCACTGACAGGCTAATGGCTATAAGTACCACTTTAGTAAGAAAAGGATTCAGACTCCATTTCAAATTGATTATGTGCTGAGGTAATGGTATCATTACGTTTGTGTATATATGATCAACAGTATCGGGGAAAAAATGAATACATTTCCAAAAACATGTCATGAAAAAACAGGCCTAATACTTTTTCATTTAAACAGGCAAGTCAGTTAAGAACAAATTCTTATTTTACAATGATGGCCTACCCCGGCCCAAACCCTCCCCTAACCCGGACGACGCTGGGCCAATTGTGCGCCGCCCTATGGGTCTACCGATCACGGCCGGTTGTGATACAGCCCGGGATCGAACCAGGGTCTGTCGTGACGGCTCTAGCACTGAAATGCATTGCCTACACCGCTGCGCAACTCGGGAGCCATAATAGGTTGATAGCCTGTGACATTCAAAGGGAACACTGGTGTAGGATCAAACCTCAATGGGACATGGATCCAAAAGAATATAGTGCATTAAAATTCAGTTGGCAACTCAAAGGACAGACTCCCTACTATGCCCTGGGACTCCTCAAATGTTCTGTTTTCCCTCTCTGACAGCACCTCACATTATACCTCATTCTTATTCCCCATGGCTTCAAAAGCCTTTGTTCTTCCCATTAGCAGTTGCAGTACGCGATGTGTTTAGAAATGATTGCAGTTGGGGGCTTACTGAAGTTTTATCAGCAAAGAAATGAACAAGAATTATGGTACAAATTGGGAGGCTGCTTTCTTCTTTTTCCCCTCTATAAAAGTACAGATTTTCCCTCCAAACGAAGGCCAAAATATTACATGATTAAAGGCAAGAAAGTACAATATATACACAAAAGTATGTAGACACCCCTTCAAATTAGTGGATTTGGCTATTTCAGCTACACCTGTTGCTGACAGGTGTATAAAATCGAGCACACAGCCATGCAATCTCCATATACCCGCATTGTCAGTAGAATGACCTTACTGAAAAGCTCAGTGACTTTCAACATGGCACCGTCATAGGATGCTACCTTTCCAACAAGTCAGTTTGTCAAATTTCTACCCTTCTAGCGCTGCCTCGGTCAACTGTAAGTGCTGTTATTGCGAAGTGGAAACGTCTAGGAGCAACAACGGCTCAGCCGCGAAGTGGTAGGCCACACAAGCTCACAGAACAGAACAGCTGAGTGCTGATGCAACACTCACTACCGAGTTCCAAACCGCCTCTGGAAGCAACGTCAGCACAATAACTGTTCGTCGGGAGCTTCATGAAATGGGTTTCCATGGCTGAGCAGCCACACACAAGCCTAAGATCACCGCAATGTCAAATGACGGCTGGAGTGGTGTAAAGCTCGTCGCCATTGGACTCTGGAGCAGTGGAAACGCGTTCTCTGGAGTGATGAATCACACCATCTGGCAGTCCAGCGGCCAAATCTGGGTTTGGAGGATGCTAGGAGAACACTACCTGCCCCAATGCATTGTGCCAACTGTAAAGTTTGGTGGAGGAGGAAAAAAGGTCTGGGGCTGTTTTCATTGTTCGGGATAGGCCCCTTAGTTCAAGTGAAAGGAAATCTTAACGCTACAGTATACAATAACATTCTAGACAATTCTGTGTTTCCAACTTTGTGGCAACAGTTTGGGAAAGGCCATTTCCTGTTTCAGCATGAACATGCCACTGTGCACAAAGCGAGGTCCATACATTTGTTGAGATCGGTGTGGAAGAACTTGACAGGCCTGCACAGAGCCCTGACCTCAACCGCATCAAACCCCTTTGGGATGAATTGGAATGCCGATTGTCAGCAGGCCTAATCGTCCAACATCAGTGCCCGACCTCACTAATGCTCGTGTGGCTGAATCGAAGCAAATCCCCAACATCTAGTGGAAAGCCTTCCCAGAAGAGCAGGGGCTGTTATAGCAGCAAAGGGGGACCAACTCCATATTAATGCCCATGATTTTGAAATGAGATTTTCGACGAGCAGGTGTCCACATACTTTTGGTCATGTAGTGTATGTTAATGTGCCTAATTTTTTTTTTGAAATGCGTTTTTGGGTCCATTATATCTCACATATTGATTGATTGCAACCATTTTCATGCCATTTGTAACACAGGAAATGTACATACCCAAGGAACAAAGCCATTTTCTTGCCCTCTTTTTGCCCACCATGCACCAAAGCTGAAATTCACAACATTGGAAATTCAAACCTCTCCTATCCTTCAGAGATATGGCTGTAAAAACTAGGGGTTTTAGTTCATTATATATTTTAAATTAAAACCTGCCAAAGTCCTCAGCTTAGGAGTTTAGTCATGCCAAAATCATGAAAGAATTCTATCTCGGTGGAGAAAAGGATCTGCATCTCATGCTATTCCAGTTTAATTCGCCTCACCAGCCTGTCTCTCCCTTGTCAGAATAATTTGAGACCGTAACTAACTTGTTTAATCTTAATTAAAGAAAAATAAGGATGTCTACCATATAGCACGACAGCGTCCCAAATGTCACACTTTCGGGTCTGGTCAAAAGTAGTGCACTATATAGAGAATAGAGTGCTATTTGGGACGCACTCTACCTCTGTTTCAGCTCAGCGGTGCCATTTAAAAGGGTCTGAGTCACAATTGATCTTGCAGAAAAAAATTCTAATAATAAACGCTCCCCAAGCCTTGCCTGAGGATACTAATAAAGCCTTGCCTAAGTATACTAATACAGAATACAAACTCCAAGTAAATGTTGTATAAAGGCTGTAGTCTCAGAACTAACAAATAAACATACATACAGAAATATATTGGAGACTCTCAACAACACTCTCCAGTCGAACATCTTGAAGAGTCATATTTAGAGAGTTAGGAGTTTATGTTTTGACATAAGGTCAACAGCTTTGAGTTTCAAACCGTTTAGGTTTCATGCAGGTCTTGTTTAGATTAAAGGATTACATTTAGTTTTATCGTCAATTGCACACAAGGTCCAACCGACACTTAACTTTCGCTTTTAACCCAACCCCTCTGAATCGGAGTGGTGCGGGGGGATGCCACATTGGGCACCCAGGGAGCTGTTGTTGTGGGGGGTTTACTGCATTGATCAAGGGCAAAACGACAGATTTTTCACCTTGTTGGCTTGGGGATTTGACCTGGCAACCTTTCAGTAGTTAGTTCAACCACCTTGCCTGGTGGCAGGTTTGGAAGAGATGCGTTGCTAGCAAGTGCATGCAAGGTTGGTGATGATCTTCCTTGTATGGCTTGGTTAATCTATTGACACAGCTTCTCAATGGTGGGAACCCTGCAATCACTACCTTTGTAGTAGTTGAGCAATGAGTAAAGGACTTCTGACCAGTAGGCCTACAGCTGAATTGACCAATTGAAAATGATGTTACTGTAACCCAAACATGGGCCAGTGTGAGACCCTAGTGACAGCAGGGTTAAAAAGCAATGCAGTTGTCTTCTGTTTGTTCATCGCTAGCATGCATCAAAGAAATACATACATTTACATGTTAAGGTTGAAAAGCCCTTCAAATTGAAAGTCCTTCAAACGTGGGTGGGATAACAACAGCATTTTCATCTCACAGATTACATTGAAACGAACACTACTAAAGACCCTAACTATTCAACCTTCTTAATTATCAATTACTGACACAATGATGATCCTGAATCTCATTTTAATTTATTACCTTTTGTCAGCAATAGAAATTACTAATATTTCCATCCCATTAACTCCCCAACCCAATTTTAAATACACAGCGAATAATAAATGGCAAAAGCGTAAACATTACTCACATGCAGACCTACACTGTACGTATCTCAACTTTCAGTAACTGAATTTGACAGCATGATCTAGTGTAACAATTAGGCATTGCTGGTTAATGATACATGAGGAGTAATTAAACCAGCTCTCAAAATCGAGTTTTTCTTAATCTGACAAATACATTTGAGTCATAACAGATTGCGACAAACTGGGGACAAATGAGGCTGTGTGATATACAAATATTGTATTAAAGCCTAGTAATGTGAATAAATGATGGTTAATAAGTGTTAAGTAATAATGGGTAGTCACTACCACCATGGGGATTTTATTAATGCATTTAGTGTTAAACAATTATAATAATCAAAACCGAAATTGAAAAACTGGACTATTTTTCAAAAAACTGGACTGAAACCGAACCAACCTTAAAAAGCCCTAATCGCTCTGCACTAGTACTGTAGCTATTTCGAAATACAAGACAGTCTACTACTAAACTACGTAAATAACAGTATTCCATCACGGTGCTTCCCTTATCCTCCTCTCATAAAATCCATATTGTCAAAAGGTCAGAGCCACTAGACATGAGGGATGCAGATTCGCTTGTCAATATACTCCTATGCGTATGAGCATAGGAGGAGCAGTTGAAAAGCTGAGATCGAAGGGGCAGGAAAGGGCCAAAGTTGAGTATAGTAGAGGGAGTTGCCTTAAGGACATCCCTCAGTATTACCCCTGCTGATCCTGTCAGCACAGTCCATAAACAAAGACCACATGCAGCTTCACATCCTCAAAACATATTTCCACATGAATTTGTTTTTCTCACCCAAGATTTGAATGAAATTCCAAGATCCTATAAGACTGGCACTGCAACGGAATTGGCACTGAATGGTATAGGACATACCACAGAACAACCCACATGTACATTAAACGGCTCCTTGGATAAGAACAGGATGAGACATGTAACGTCAATTTGATTCTATTGGCATTAGTATACATTCCACCTCAGTGGCACACAGGGGTCTTATAGGACAACAACGATCACAGAGACAGTCAGGGAGTTTTCGACACTGGTGGAGAGAACTGGGCCATGATAATTATAATAATGCCTGTTGAACACGTCTATAGGAAGAGGGTATCCTTGAAGGCTGACGGTATCGCTATATGACCAAATGTAGACATTAAGCCCTCTGGTCACCTCTATTCTCTGTCTTGCTCTTCATACCTATTCACGAGCCAGGAATCCTGAATCCGGGAATCCAGTAAACAAAACATATAGGCAGAGGGCAAGGAAGCAACACACACACTCTGAGAAAAAAAAAGAGAGAGAGAGAGAGAGAGAGAGAGAGAGAGAGACTTAGACAGATAGATGAATGGTAGCAAACAAATAGGGATGAAATAAATGTAGCTATGCATGTAGGATGCAAGCGGTACGTGCAGAAAAACATCAAAACAACTCACTACATGGACACAAATGGTGAACAAGACTATTAGTCAATGTGGTTTGATCGTTGTTGGTAGACAGTTGTCACGTTCCTGACCTGTTTTCTGTTTGGTATGTGTTTATTGGTCAGGGCGTGAGTTTTGGGTGGGCAGTCTATGTTTTCTGTTTCTATGTTGGTTTTGGGGTTGCCTGGTATGGCTCTCAATTAGAGGCAGGTGTTTGACGTTTCCTCTGATTGAGAGTCATATTAAGGTAGGTTGTTCTCACTGTTTGTTTGTGGGTGATTGTCGTCCGTGTCTGTGTCTGCGCACCACACGGGACTGTAGCGTTTGTTCGTGCGTTCTTCATGTTTTATGTAAGTTCTCTCGTTCAGGTCTGTCTACTTCGTTTTGTTGTTTTGTAAAATTATCAAGTGTTCTTCGTGTGTTTAGTTTCGTCTTGTTAATAAAGTTCATTATGTATTCACAACCCGCTGCACGTTGGTCCAATCCTTGCTACTCCTCTTCGGATGAAGAGAAAGAGGAAGCCCGTTACAACAGTGCTATCTTTCACATAGTTGGGGAGAAATTGTATCAATTGGTGTTCATTAAATCATGTGGGACATGAAGATCTGAAGTACTGGGTTCCATAGCTACCAACTATCCTTTGGCTCAATGAGTAAAAGCTGTACTTCTTAGGTTGGGTATATGCATACTGTTGTGGTGACAGCTTTGAATCAGTCCTCGTAAGCACAAGTATATAATTCCACTGCAGCCCTGCTGTGATCTACATTGTAAGCTTAACTGACTGACCAGTCCCTCTCGACTAGAGCCACCGTACGCACACTGTCTGTCACACAATAGAGTACCACAGTATCAGTCATAATACCATAAAACCTAGTGGTCAAACAAAGAAATGGTTCCAATCATTTCCCCACCATACATTTCAGTATATTCAATCATCCCATAGGGGATTTTAGGGCTGTGTTTCGTGTAGGCTTACACTGGCGTGACGTTTTGATAACCAAGTAAATCTCTCTAGGACAAGGTGATTTTTATCAATATATTCGCCTGCATTTACCCCTCCAAAATGAAATGCTTATTAGCTGCTAATGTGGCTATCATAAAGAACTACAAATGCCAGGATGATCTGGATGAGACTGTCGAATTGGTGTCAAATTGGTGGTTGATCAACCATATTCAAGTATTGCTATAGATTTGCAAGCAGTTTTAAATCCAAACTGTAACTAAACAGTAAAAAAATTCTAAAAACATAATTCCACTTTGATATGATGGGGTACTGTGTGTAGGCCAGTGACACAAAATCAAAATTTAATCAATTTTAAATTCAGGCTGTAATACAACAAAATGTGGAAAACGTAATGGTGTGTGAATACTTTCTGAAGGCACTGTACATAGTGCACTACTTTTGACCTATAGGCCCAGGTCAAAAGTAGTGCACTATAAAGGGAATAGGGTGCCCTTTAGGACACAACCAGGGTATCCAGATTGGCCATCAAATTCCACTGAATACCACTGCTGCTGGAAATACAATACAAAAACAATTGTGTGCTATTGTCATTGTAAAACCCGGGTGCTATTCTGCACTGGAAACAAAACGTGTAAATCAGGTGGTGCATGCCCTGCAAAATCTCATGTACAATACAGCTGCTGTGCGATACAGCCTGTTTGTTGCCCTAAACAAAGAAAAAAAGAAACGTCTAAGAAGTGCTGACAATTTGCAGCTGACAGGCAGAATTCCCAGCGATGGAGAATTAGATTATTCTAACCAAAGTAAAGTAAAATACATGGTACTGTCATCTGTGGAAAATATACAGGGTGTGGCAGGTAATTGTCCTGAAACTGAAATTACTGAAGAATAATTATCTTTAAAGCACTGGATCCTATCATGTACAGTAGATGCGCTGGGATTTCTCACTGGGGTCTAGTTCTAATCAGCTGCAAGTCAATTTCATTACCATAAACAAGCAAATACAGCTTGAAGCAATGGGATATTATTAGATATGTGTGAAACAACAGCAGGAATTGCATGGAGGTTGAAAGTTGCATAAAGGTTGAATGTACTGCAATACTGCTGTACCTAGGCCTATACCTCCTGAGTCCTATTAACACATGCTAAACCCATTACATTTATTTGAGGATCAAAGGCATAATTAAGTCTGGATACTAAATGTCCCCATATTCCCTATATACTGTAGTTCTCTACTTTTGATCAGGGCCAATAGGACTCTGGTCAAAAGTAGTGCACTCTAATAGGGAATAGGGTGTCATTTGGGACCCATGATAAATGTGACCCAGCGAAGGGAATAATTCTTTGAACTGTAGGGCCAGACCATTCTGATCCCCTCTGCATCAGACCGATGGCTTTGATGTGTTTGAAGTGGAGATTAACAGCACAATGCAATGCTGAGATAATGACGTTTTCAATCTCAACTTGAAAAGGCATAGCCTGCACCAATCTCAACGTTAGGATTCAAGTCAACGATGCATTACATCAAACAGGTCTCTTTTCGACAATTGAAATTCTGAGTTTGCATTACACAAGGAAACCTTGTTAAACTCAGGAAGAGTATTTTAAGGTTCTCAAATGTACAAAATCGGATTAAAGAAGAAAATACCTTACGGGGTCGGAAAGTTCAAACAAAGCATAAACAGCATATCTACTAATCTAAGGCATAAGACAGTAAAGAGACAACTAAGGACACTGGAGTGTCTCTCTCTCTCTCTCTCCGAACAAACACAGGATAAACTCTGTGACTGTTCTGGAAGAAAGTTGTGTGACACTTGCCTGTTTTCCTCATTGAGTCTTCTTCTTGCCTTCCACTGCCTATCATTATCGTCACTATGCCCCAAACAAGTCACAATGCATTAGAGGCAGAGGCTTCTTAGATCACAGATACACCACAAATGCAGGAGGCAACAGGCCAAGTGGTGCAGTCACAACACAGCAGACAATAACTAAATATTTTACACAGTGGGGTACAACTACTTCCTGCTCTCAGAGATCCCATCCTCAGCACTTTGGTTCTGTTGTTACCCATGTTCAGTTCACATTACTACCACACTAGACTGCACTGCACTGCACCACAGTGTAATCCAGGGGCGCAATTTTGGTTTTAGAAGTGGGGGGGACATAATGATTATTATTATTATACATTTTTTATCCAGTCGGATAAACATTCCAACCAGCCTACCCAAACTTCGGAGGCGTCCGCATGGTCCTAAAGCACTGTTGCCTCGTTTTGTATCACATTCCAATGATAAAACTGTGGGGGGACAAAAATGCAATTTCTGAATGTGGTGTCACCAGTGAAAGTTGCGCCCCTCTAACTCTCTCTCTCTCTTTCTCTCTTTTCTCTCTTCTCTCAGAGGACCTGAGCCCTAGGACCATGCCTCAGGACTACCTGGCCTGATGACTCCTTGCTGTCCCCAGTCCACCTGCTGTCCCCAGTACACCTGCTGCTGCTCCAGTTTCAACTGTTCTGCCTGCGACTATGGGACCCAGACCTGTTCACCAGACGTGCTACCTTGTCCCCGACCTGCTGTTTTCGACTCTCTCTCTCTACCGCACCTGCAACTCTGAATGCTCGGCTATGAAAAGCCAACCGACATTTACTCCTGAGGTGCTGACCTGTTGCACCCTCTACAACCACTGTGATTATAATTTTTTGACCCTGCTGGTCATCTATGAACATTTGAACATCTATATTCATAAATGTATGTAAGAAATGTGTTATTGAAATAAAAAAAACTGCTCATATTACAGAGAAAGTGGTAAAGCTTCATATGACACCAACTTTTGCTTTATAGCACCTACAGATGAAACATTATGGAGTCTTAAAAGAGGCCTGAGTGAGGCCAAAATGTCACAAATATTCCAACTTCAATTATTCAGAAATTATGCTTTAAGATACAAATATCAAAAATATGTCAACAATCCTTCCTCCAAAGGACCCTTCTACAGTTTACATGTAGTAAAAATCTCCCTGTCACACCCTGGCCTTAGTTATTTTTGTTTTCATTATTATTTTAGTTAGGTCAGGGTGTGACATGGTGAATGTATGTGTTTTTGTAGTGTCTAGGGTGGTTGTAAGGTTAGGGGGTTTATTAGAGTAGTTGGGTTTATGTTTAGTATAGAAGTCTAGCTGTGTCTATGGTTGCCTGAAGGGTTCTCAATCAGAGACAGATGTCATTAATTGTCTCTGATTGGGAGCCATATTTAAGGCAGCCATAGGCACTAGGTTTTTGTGGGTAATTGTCTGTGTCTATGTGTAGTGTTTGTGTCAGCACTAACTAGATTTATAGCTTCACGGTCGTCTGTTTGTTGTTTTGTTTCGTTTTCCTTCTGATAATAAAGAGAAGATGTATTTTTCACGCGCTGCGCCTTGGTCCTCTCTCTCTCCCTTTGACGATCGTGACACTCCCAAATCACTGTCTTTTTTTGTTCCAGTTTCATGAGGAATCACTCAGATAGCACATTTCATAGCTATCAGAAATAGCAGTATCGAGTGTAACGTTTCATCAGAGCGATCAGGAGTAGTTGCAACGGTAGCAAACTCAGTGACCACCGGTCCGTTGTGGGCAGGGCAAGCACTCGGATAAATACTTAAACCGCACGAAGGAAGTGTTATATGAGTCCTTTCAGCTCCTATTATTCCTGATGTCCATACAGATGCACCATGGGCCCTGCAGTCAGACGCTGTGTTCTGGCCATCTGACTCTGTGTGACAGTGAGTGAAAGGCAGCATCTGGAGTACAGAAGAGACCAGTTACCTCCCGATAGCCAGCCGCTGTGCTTGGACTAGAATGAAACAAGTGCCAGAACTCATTTTAATTTGAAATAATCTTAGCCCTGAGCCCTTCTACTGTACAAGCATTTCGCTACACCTGCAATAACATCTGCTAAATATGTGTATGGGACCAATAACATTTGATTTGATTTGTATAAGAGGCGAAGGTAGTCAAGCAGAAGAAAATTCAAGGTGTCCGTACTTCAGTCTAGTGAGTACTGGCCAAACTCAAGCACTGCTGAAACACACGGATAGAGAACCTCTTCTGCAATCTCTGGTTGTCAACAAACCTGGTGGTCATGGAGGGCAATGGGGCCTGGCAGTGTTTGCTGTTCATCAGCACTTTAACTAAATAATTAAGAATAATTAGGTGAATCCAGGTGAGTCGTGCTTATTGACATTTTAAAACTGCAGCCCTCTGCCGTTTGCGATTTCTGCTGCTGAGCGGTGCTGACTGACACAGAACAAACAGTATGACCAAAGCCTTGGTTAATAATGGTTGGATTGTCTGGTAAACTGATGAGGCATGTGCTGGTGGTTGGTTTAGCCATAGCACTGCCACCCTCGGACCATCTATGGCCCCTGGAGACTGGGGTTCGATCCCTGCTTAAACCTCTGTCTCCCTCGCTCATCTTGACAAGTCAGACTAACACGAACGTTGGCCATGCACAGCGGGCGGGTCGTCCTATTGCCTCTCACCACAGAGCATCGACTATTATTCTACATGATGAATGAATCACCACAGTTTGTTGACACCCAGCAGGTGATCTACTGCGCACAACTGATGTCCATTATGGTCTGTCTGATCTCTAACTCTGCATGGTGGGGGTTGAGAAGAATTACTGAAGCATAGTAAGTATTCCTCACCTCATAGTGGGCAACCCTCTGGGACTCGGAGATGAGCTGAGCGCTGCACACTTTACAGTAGGTGTCTGTGAAAAGCCCTTGGTCCACTTCTGTAGACTTCATCTAGTGGGAGAGAGGACAGACAAACAACAGCATGAAATATAACCCTGGGTTGGAGGCATTTCAAATGAGGAATTCAGTGTAAGATGATATAAATGTGAAATTGAAGGATATAATATGCCTGAATGCTTCAAGTGCAATGAAGGGACATAATGGAGCAACTAAATGAAAATGTAATTTCATACTTTGATAGCTGTTCAATCAATATTTCATTATATCAAGCACTGTGATGGCAGTAACAAATGCAGAGGTTTTTTCTTCCATCCAGCAGGAAGTCATAACTGAATTTTATGTTGAATCAATAAACCCATTTTCAGGTAGCAGGTCGAAACCACGTCAAGGCAATAGTAAATAAATCAACACGACTGAGAGCCCTGATAGTATTTATCTTGGAAATCCGCAAGGGATAATCAACGAGGGGCTATGTGTTCTCTGGAAAATAATGCACAACGTGGAAGGTGTGTTGCACGACATGTTAGCGAAGTGGAACTCACCTTCCATGGAGTTGCATTTTTTCCAAACAACTCATAGAGCCCTGAATTGATTATCCCTTTTATACCAGGGCAATAATTAACATATTTGCCACTAGAAATTGATCATTTTGCCAGTAGAAATGTGACAACATCCACTGAAGTAGCTATCAAGTTTACTAACTAGCTAGATCGCTACTATTGCCTTGGTAACCAAACAAACAGACTTGCTAGCTTAGCTAACCAAACTATCATCCTAGCTTGCTATTATGAAAATCGAATTCAACAATGCCAATAATGTTTTCAATTCATCTTTTGCTTTCAAAAGCAGCTCAAAAATAGAACATGTAAGAATGAACTTCATAGCCCTTCAATTATACCGTGCAATTATACTGTGCGTTATAGGGAAATAATGCACGCTCTTGAATGCCCTTCAAGCCAATCAGAAAGGATTTTCATCAATGGTGTGGTATAATTAAGCAATAAGGCACGAGGGGGTGAGGTATATGGCCAATATACCACAGCTAAGGGCTATTCTTAGGAACTGTGGTATATTGGCCATAAACCACAAACCCCCGAGGTACCTTATTGCTATTATAAACTGGTTACCAACGTAATTAGAGCAGTAAATATAAATGTTTTGTCATACCCGTGGTATATGGTCTGATATACCACAGCTTTCAGCCAATCTGCATTCAGGGCTCAAACCACCAAGTTTATAAATATAAATAAATGATTGAACTTCAGCTGGGAGAGATTTGGAAGGGGACGGCAAGATGCTCTTTGAGGGGTCGAACTGCACCCTTTCTGCTCTTGATCTCTCCCTCTCGTCTCTCTTCTCTCTACTTCTGCTCTGCTCTCTCTATTATTAATTCAGCCATGCTTTCATTAGAGAGCTCACATTGCAGATTTGGGAACACTCATGCTCAGCTCATCCTTATTGACTTTGTGGAGTCTTCATTAGGCATGACATGACAGAAGAGCAGAGAGGTCAAGGAGGTATAAACTATGGACAAAGACAAAGAGGGGAGAAAAATGGAATTGATTATAATACCCGGTTACCTAAACTTCAATCACTGAACGATACAAGTGAAACGTTTCTCTAAAACAATCAATAATTGAACTGATTGCATAAGATACATTTGTCATAGAAAATTTAAGTGAAGAATCGGCAGTATGATTTTACGGCCAGGTTATGTGACCTGAGTGTGATCTGTAATGAGTAATAATCATGTGGCTCACCATCTTTAATTGGCTCTGTTTCCAGAAAATTGACCAAGTCTCCCTTAGAAATTCTACTCCTCCCAGAGGCAATTCTAATGACTTGAGCAGTGGTCAGCAGGAGAGACCAGGGCTGCGTCCAAAATGTCACCCCAGAGTCAAAAGTAGTCCACTATATAGGGGAGAGGGTACCATTTTATTTTATTTTATTTGTGATGCAAAAGCTATAATCTTTTAAACTCTTAGCACCCCATAGTATGCCTACATACTATACTTTAAGGCCAACATTTAAAGGGAAATATCACCACATACCTAAATAATCTGAGCTCAATCAAAACATGGAAAAATATCCCTTATGTCTGTAATGTCTTTATACAAAGGTTTAGACATATCCAGTTATTTGTCTGGTGTATGGTTATCAAAAATTGATGCATGCATACCATGCATATCTCCAAATCACTAGCCTAAATTAAACAAATAGGCTGACATAACACCTGTTTAGGAAAAGCAGTTGTGTACGTGTTGACCTACAGGAAATAGGCAGGTATACGGTCTAGCGATAAACTTTTCTGATTTAGGGCGGCCTATACATTTCTCTCCTTTTTCTATTTCTATCCATCATTATGTATAAATAAATCATGAGCCCGGGGATGGAGCCAGTTGCTCCGGATTATTTATTTGTGTAGCCTGGAGTAACAGATACAGCAAATGAATCAAATAAACAATAAGAAAGGTGAGGAGGAGTGAGGAATGTGTTAGAGGACAAAGGCAATAAGTTATCTCCGTAAACTCCTCGATACAGTGGCGTAGGATACACCTCAACACATTTTTTAATGATAGGAAATTAGCTTTAAAACTGCATAATGTTCTCTTAGCCTCATGGCAAAATGTGTAAAATAGCAGGAAATTAGCATTAAAACTGAAAAGATTCTCCCTCAGCATCATGGCAAAATGTGTAGAATTGCAAGAAGTGAGCTGTTTTCCTAAATATAATTGTTTTCCTAACTGCACTACGCCTTCGCCTCGATACAGATTTTAGGATTCACATAATTCAATTCAAATTGCTTTGTCTGGTTGTCACCAGTGTGGTAAAGTGTGGAGTTAGGCACTTGCCAGCGGGCATGTTTCAGAGCTGAAGGACAGGGGTGTATTGATTATGCTGATTCTGTTGGAAAGCTATTATTCTGTTGAAAAACGTTTCGCATCAGAAACCGTTTACTCCAAACGGAAAACGGTTTGTAACGAAAACAAGAGGTTTTATTAGACAAATCCAGGTAGGTTCCTTCCGTTTGCTTCCGTTTGGATCTTGAACGGTAAATGGCTTTTATTGCAAGATGTAATTAATACACCCCTGGTGGAGGAGGCAGGCAAAACAGGATATACAAATAAGATCTTCAGGTAGTAACTTTAAAAGAAAAGGCCTAGCACATTCATCAGAACATAAATCAATGTCACGCCGATAGGTTACTTAGCATCACTTCAGATACTTATGAAACAACACCAATTAAGCTTGCACCATACCAAATAAAAGTTCAGTACAAGCTGTTCAAAGTTCAAGTTCTCTGTAGTGCAGTGGGTTGGCTGGCCAAACAGCTCACACACAGCCAGCGTTTGTGTCCTCTCACATGGTTATGGTGCCTACAGGAGTTGTTCTTCTTTGTTGGGGTTTAACGACAATTGGCATCCAATATTAATAGTGCATTACAGACACCAAATGTTTTACTTCTTCTCTCACAGGTTGGATTGCAAGACGCACCCCAGATAAACAAAGATATATGAAAGAAACAAAAAGCAAAAACCACCCCCAAACAACATACAGTATACTACAATACCCACCCCATCCCACTAACAATGTAAATTGTCTGTGACCTGCGTTCTACTTGAGTCGCACAATTCATGCCCATCGTGATGAAGGCCAGGAACCTGGGTTTTTCAATGCACAGTTGCTGTGGTCCACAAGTTAAAATGGGAACAATCCCTGGGTTTATGTAACAGTCTGTTCTAATCTTGGTAACCCTCTGAATTATTTCATTTGAATTATCCCATTAAATCATAGTACAGGACGTACTTGTTCCAGACTGCCTTTTCACCTTTAGGCATTTTGTGTTGCTTGTTCTTGAAAATAATGTGACCTTGGCTCTGAGTTGCAGCTAGCGGCAGGCGGCACAGTGCCTGTAAGCTGTTGCATCAGCAGGGGAGGGAGGCTGGCATTCAGAGCTCCAGTGTGGAATAGGAGAGGAGCGGAGGGCTAAAGCACCCAACTGACGGGAACGAGGAAAAAACCTGTCAGATCCCAGAGTGTCTGACTGCCGCAGAACTAACCAACCCCCCCTCCCCCCAGTCTGGTAATCGGCTGAGAGCAGCACCATTTTGCTGGACAAAGTAGACAGTGAGTGCAAATTCCACAGGACAAACACCATAAATGATAGGCTTTAAGAGGCTATTGGCTCTCTTCAGCCCCTCTCCTCTGCCTTTCTCAGCTCTCTTTGTATGTCTCAGCTTAGCAAAGCAGATAATGTAGAGATGTATTATTAATCACTCTGCTTGCATCCCAAATGGCATACTACTCCCTATATAGTGCACTATATAGAGCCCTACGCTCTGGTAAAATGTAGTGCACTATGTAGGGAATAGGATGCCATTTGGGACACAGCCTCTACCAACACTGTTTGGAAAGCAAAAGCATCAGTGGCCAGCAAGGTCTGAGGAGCATCTTGTCTTAGTCCCCTCCTCGACAGCATTGTTGGCCAGATACCAGTGGGCGTCTGGGCACCGACATTGCCCTTGTCCATCAGCATTAGCGTCATTTAATGCCAGAGCTACAAGCCTCTCTCCCTCTCTGACCCTGGAATGTCTAAAAGAAAACACCATGGTATGTGTCCCAAATGGAACCCTATTCCCAATATAGTGCACTACTTTGGTCAAAAGTATACTCAATAGGGAATGGGGTGCCATTTGAGACAGTTATTTTGTGTGAAACTGAACAAGGCTCCTAGGAGCTATGCACACAGAGCACACCACTGCTCAGCGCACGCAATTAGCATGTTCCAGTTCTCCCTCCTTAACAATCAATTCATTACGTCAATGAATTTTGCTGTCGGATACCGAGCTATAATTACAGTGGGTTGAATATTATAAATGAGATGCCGAAAAATATTCATTTTAAATCGATAAGAGAGGATGCAAAGACATCTCGCTCTCCGAGAAATTGTAGGTCTCTTTTGTACGCACAGCTCAGTATCTCATCACAGCAGCTGCCATTGTCTGCATCATTAGAGTTACCACTCAGTACTACACCAGGTTATTTCAGGGCATATTGGCAATTTTGACTAAAAACAATGTAGGAACTGAGGTGTGAGAATAAGCACTGTGCTGCATTTGAGCTAAATGGGTCTGAATTGCCTTATGCTGACAATCAAATTAGCAGGAGTGCCGCCTGCCTCTCATACCCTGCTTCTCTCTCCACACTGTTTACTCCCATGCTCTGACTGACCGGGAACTGTCAGCGGCAAATCAGTCGGAGCAGGGCCTGTGTAACTGGAGAGAGAGAAAGAAAGAGAGAAACAGAGAGAGAGAGAATAGAAAGAAAGACAGAGAGAGACAGAAACATCTGGATAAAGAGAGAGGGTTAGTGCAGAGATTACAGAGGGCAGTGTGTGGCAGGAGCGACTGGCAGATGTTGGGGTTATAAAAGGTGGGCTGTAATTCGTAATGGAAGGTGTTAAGCTGTGAAGCTGGACAAGAGTCCAAGCGGACGTCGACATGTGCTGCCGATTCACATTTGGCTGTCGTCAAGGTGCCCCTTCTGGCTGAGAAAAGGTTTGACACTGCAGTCTGATTCATTCAGCAGCTACAGGGGCCAGGACCACACAGAGAGATAAGAAGAGACGACTAGACTGTCCTGGGCTAGGCAATCTCTCTCTTTTTTCTCTCACTCTCTCCGTCTCTCTCTCTTGCTCTCTATATATCCATCTATCTACGTTATTCTCAAAGAGGGGAAAGATCCATCTACACATAGAGAAAAATGTTCACAAGGAATACTATGCTTGGAATAATAGAAAAACAGATTAAGCTGAAAGCCGGGAAAATGTCTTTACAACAACTAGAGAGTGGAAATAGTTTAGGAAGACAGAATAGAACTTTTGTTTACTGAATGATTGATTGAAAATTGTGAGTCAACAATTCAATGTAAATCATTCTCGAGGTGTACAGCGCTCTGCTCTAACTTGGTCATTTATGGATTTAGGAGAAAGTGGTACCTATATAATTCAGGGGGAAAAGGTTGGGCATTTGCTCAAATAATGTTACATAATATAATAATTTATATTATATGTGGCCGGGGAAAGCCATTATTTGGAGTGTAAGACACGCCCCACAACCAGCATTTTTAGGCTGCAGCAAGTTAGGCTGCAGTGCCACAGCCTGCACCTAAAGCCACTCAGCCTCATTATGCTGCAACACACATTGGGCATGTAAGGTGCTGTTTCAGGCCGTATTTAGACTTGACAGTTCATGCATCTTTTGTATTCTGACCGTGGACTTCTGATGGTGGAATTCCTAACACTTCATGCGTCTACACCTACATTTAAATGTGTGTACCGTGTCCACATTGTGTCCGGATTATTCAAATGCAAATATGCATTCTGCAAACGGTGGAACAGGCTAAATCTGATAATAGCACAACAACAACTTGATGGCAGTAGCCAACTACTATAGCTAACCTCTGTAGCTAGCCAGAAATCTAGCTAGCAAAGCTAAAGGAAGTGCATACAGGTTAGCATAATATTTTCTCCAAAGTAAAAAAAAAAAAAAGCTGCCTCAAAGTACACATTTTCTGGAGACTTGAAGGCAGAATACTGATGACATCGTATGTGCTTTCGGTAGCCTGATTGCATCCAGCTAATTACCTAGTTCAGAGCTGTGTATTATAGGATAGGCAGGCTCTACACAGGCAGGCTGACCATGCTGAGGTCTCTAGTCTAGATAAGAGTTCCAGGGTGTGTCCCAAATGGTACCTTATCCTCCTATTTAGTGCACTACTTTTGACCAGAGCCCATAAATCTCTGGTCAAAAGTAGTGCACTATAAACAGTGAATAGGGTGCCATTTGGGACAAATCATCAAAGTGTCCCCTGCACAGTGCACTCTCTCTCCAGACCAGTGTTGCGTCCCAGCTGAGCTCATTACCATCGCCTGTGTCTAGTGATTCTATTTCTATGGTCTAGGCAGCAGCCATTTGATGGCAGCACATCAGAGCAACACTGAGAGCAGAATCCGGGTTGAGAGGAAAGGGACTGACGAGGAAGAGACTGGACTGGAGCCTCGTACGCTAATCAGAGGCACTACTAGGCTGTGTACTCTGGTACAGACAACTCCAAAGCTAAAAACTTTGGTGGAGAAAACATACTTTTAATTGTGTGATAAAACCAGTGTGTTTCTTTCAATGACAAACGGCAGAAAAAAGCTCACTCTTGAGAAATATATGATGGCAGGACTGCAAATTGCCATACTGCACACATATTTGTTCTGAGGGAGATTTGGTTTAAGTGTTGTACAAGATGATGTAGCTGTCTGAATTTGCGTAATGTGCCAGAGCTTTTTCCTAACGCACTTCAGTCATGTAGATGATAGGTTAAAACAGATTACATCCTTTTCATCAAAAATCAATCCAATGTGTTTCACTTTTAAAAAGAAGAGCGAGCTACCACTTCAATCCAAATGAAAGAGAATATTATTGTATTTTAATGATTCCAGATCACGTCCATGGGAAAAACCCATCAGCAATAATACATAGGCCTATTTAACAGAATATTATAATCATGCTTTGTCTAGCAGGGTTGATTATAAATGATCAGCTGCTCATCCATTCCATATGCCATATTATAACTAATAAAACAGGCAATTGATTATAATAGCTAGCACTATACGGAGGATGAACGACAGAAATGTGCTCAGTTGCGCAGGATAGAGTTACAGCTATTGTATTATGTCTGAATTGAGATACATCCAAGAGAGGATTCAGACAGCAACAGGAATATGATGACATTCTTATGTACAGTAAGCAGAGTCATTCTTCAGATAGAACAGTAAACAGGTATTTTAGCATCATAGCCTTGGTACAGTATATGGCTGATATACACATGGCTGGAATGCAGTTTCAACCAATCAGCATCCAGGCCCCAAACTACCCAAAACATTTTAAGGAGGTTGGTTATTATCTGTCTAAGGAACAGACTCCACCACACACTGTAGCTATGTTTCCATGAACATGTCCAGGGATTGTTTGTTGACATTTAGAAAGTTCACATAGAAAATAGATGAGACAATTGCCTGCTAGGGTGCGTTTCCAGTTAACTATCTGTCAGCTGGACGTAATAACGTCACACCTAATAAAATAACTTGTTCACAATAAATAACATGTTTGTAGTTGAAGTGATTCCATTACCCATTTTGGCAAATTGTGCGATAATACATTGGTGACAGCTGTACTGTATGCCCTTCCACCTATCTGTTTAATGTCTCATGTAGCCCACAAAAGCCAGCATGGATAGAATGCAATAATTGACTAATATTTGCCATGTTCTAATAAATATCATGTGCCTAACGTATCACCACAGACAAAGCACTGCATAGGCCGTCAAGGCTAGACCGTGTCATGGTGAAACTCGCGCTCCTGTAGATCTGAAATAATTGGATGACGAAACTAGCTAGCCAACCAGAAAAGCAAGGTGAAGCATTTCAGACATTCTTGAAAGTCAGGACAAATCTTGTCCGGCAAAGAAAATCCATTTTGGTACCGCTTTAAATTATTGTCAGCTTATAAAGGCTTCATAAAGCCTTCATGATGCCTTCATAAGCACTGCATAAATGTGTTACAAAGCATCTATAACCGTATGCCATGCTTTATAAAGGGTTCATAATGTGGCATAAATGTGTGACATAATCACCCATATGTCAAATGTGACATAACCCACTATGTTGAATATGATATAAACATGTGCTTTCTAAAAGGTGTTGTGCTGAAGGATGGCATATGATCTAAAGTGATGTCATGTTAGCCACATTACTCCTAATCTATTTCCCAGACACTCCCGCCCAAATGCACGGAAGGTCTGGTGGACCAACGCATCAAACTTGGCCATCATTAGTTAGGGTTAGGTTTAAAATCACATTTTAAGAAGATAACTTGTGGAAATGGGCAGGGTTTAGCCATAATTATGACTTTTTGATAGTATTAAGTAATGATGATAACATACTTTACTCAGTAAGGTCATTCCTATAGAATTATATGGTGACTCCCACTAAGGCCAACTTTGAATGGTTGATACCCCAGGCTTACAGTGCATTCTGAAAGTGCTCAGACCCCTTCCCTTTTTCCACATTTTGTTACGTTACAGCCTAAAACTGATTAAATAAATAAAAAATCCTCAAGCGAAAACAGGGTTCTAGACATTTTTGCAAATGTATTAAAAAACAAAAACAGAAATACCTTATTTACATAAGTATTCAGACCCTTTGCTATGAGACTCGACACTGAGCTCAGGTGCATCCTGTTTCCATTGATCGTCCTTGAGATGTTTCTACAACTTGATTTGAGTCCACCTATGGTAAATTCAATTGATTGGACATGATTTGGAAAGGCACACACCTGTCTATATTGCAGGATAAATCAATGTTAAAGTTGACGTAGCTGGCCATATATGGATGTTAAATTTTACTTTATGTGTTGGTTATGTAGGCTTCTTCTAACCCATCGCTTTCTACTACATATAATAATACGATTAAATTATCTCTTTACATTAAAAACCAAACTATATCAGAATTCCAGTCATTCCAATAAATCTTATATCCCTTGATCTTCAAGAATAGGACTTTGACATATGGAAGTATAGATTAGCCAATATGTTTTACCTGAGCATAATGTCACACCCTGATCTGTTTCACCTGTTCCTGTTAATGTCTCCACCCCCTCCCGGTGTCGCTTATTTTCCCCTGTGTATTTATCCCTGTGTTTCCTGTCTCTCTGTGCCAGTTCGTCTTGTATGTTTCCAAGCCAACCAGTGTTTTTCCCGTTCTCCTGCTTTTTGCGTTTTCCTTTTTCTAGTCCTCCCGGTTTTGACCCTTGCCTGTTTCTGGACTTTGTACCCGCCTGCCTGACCATTCTGTCTGCCTTGACCACGAGCCTGTCTGCCACTTTCTACCTCCTGGATTCTGATCTGGTTTTGACCTTTTTGCCTGTCCATGACCTCTTGCCGACCCCTTTGGATTATTAAACATTGTAAGACTCCAACCATCTGCCTCCTGTGTCTGCATTTGGGTCTCGCCTTGTGCCTTGATACATAACCCCAAAACTAAGGACTTATTATCCAGCCCTACTCTGTTGTTTATGATTTTGTTGTCATGGAGGACTGATTGGGATCGTTGATTCAAATTGAAAAATAAATGCTGCGCTCATGGAATGGGCATGCTTTGAGCAGTACTGAAAAGTGCTAGTTACATGTGAAAAATGAATGCCATGCTGCATTTGCTATAGGCCTTTTGTTCACCTTTTTGTTGGTGACACTTTGATATCTTGATAATATGCAGCTGTTTAAAGGGCAAATCCACAGATGAAACAATAACAAAATGGTCGCCCCGCCTCTGTTTTGGTAAAAAGCTGAGAGATGTGCCTGGAGAAACGTAACCACTCTGAGATTAATAGACAGAGCTATGACCATCCATGACTGACCATCCATGATATAAAAATGCGTGTTTTAACTACGAGGCTATACATTGTTTACAAACATTGGAGAAAAACAAGCTTATATTTTGTGTTCTCATGGAGTGTGACAGTTGAACTAACCTAAATGAGGCAAGTTATATTCTTCAAAAATCTATGGATATACAGTACCAGTCAAAAGTTTGCACACACCTACTCATTCCAGGGTTTTTCTTTATTTTTTACTATTTTCTGCATTGTAGAATAATAGTGACGACATCAACACTGTGAAATAACACATATGCAATCATGTACTAACCAAAAAAGTGTTAAACAAAAAATATATGTATTTTATATATGAGATTCTTCAAAGTAGCCACCCTTTGCCTTGATGACAGCTTTGCACACTTGTGACAATCTCTCAACCAGTTTCATGAGGTAGTCACCTGGAATGCATTTAAATTAACAGGTGTGCCTTGTTAGAAGTTAATTTGTAGAATTTCTTTCCTTCTTTTCCTGGTCGTGCTGCTGCTCCAGTTTCAACTGTTCTGCCTGCGGCTATGGAACCCTGACCTGTTCACCGGACTTGCTACCTTGTCCCGGACCTGCTGTTTTCAACTCTCTCTCTCTCTCTCTCTCTACCGCACCTGCTGTCTCTAACTCTGAATGCTTGGCTATGAAAAGCCAACTGACATTTACTCCTGAGGTGCTGACCTGTTGCACCTTCTACAACCACTGTGATTATTATTATTTGACCCTGCTGGTCATCTATGAACGTTTGAACATCTTGGCCATGTACTGTTATAATCTCCACCTGGCACAGCCAGATTAGGACTGGCCACCTCTCAGAGACTGGTTCCTCTCTAGGTTTCTTCCTAGGTTCCTGCCTTTATGGGGAGTTTTTCCTAGCCACCATGCTTCTACATCTGCATTGCTTGCTGTTTGGGGATTTAGGCTGGGATTCTGTATAGCACTTTGTGACATCGGCTGATGTAAAAAGGGCTTTATAAATAAATGGGATTGATTGAATGCATTTGAGCCAATCAGTTGTGTTGTGACAAGGTATGGGTGGTATACAGAAGATAGCCCTATTTGGTAAAAGACCAATTCCATATTATGGCAAGCACAGCTCAAATAAGCAAAGAGAAATGACAGTCCATCATCACTTTAAGACATGAAGGTCAGTCAATCCGGAAAATGTCAAGAAAGTTTCTTCAAGTGCAGTCGTAAAACCCATCAAGCGCTATGATGAAACTGGCTCTCATGAGGACCACCACAGGAAAGGAAGACCCAGAGTTAGCTCTGCTGCAGAGGATAAGTTCATTAGAGTTACCAGCCTCAGAAATTGCTGCCCAAATAAATGCTTCACCGAGTTCAAGTAAAAGACTCTCACATTTACTCCTGCTCCCCCTCTCCGGCGCTCAACGTCGTCTGTCTACTAACCCGCCTGTCTACTAACCACCGGTCCTGGCAACCCATCACTACGCACACCTGGCAACCCTTCATTACGCACACCTGCACCTCATTTGGAACACCTGGACATGATCACTTTCCTGATTACTCACCATATATATAGTACTCTGTTGTCATTTCCCGTCAGGTGTTATTATATTTGTTTATGTTCTCATGTCCAGACGCTTCTCTTGTTTTTTTATCATTACGTCTCAAACTGCACCTGCTTCCTAATGTCCTGTGTCTCCATTACAGAATAACGCCTCATCTCATGGTAGCAGCCGTTTATCAAGGCATCTCCCAGATGGTCAGTGTACAGGAAGACCTACTTCGCCAACACCACGACCATCTGGCTCAAATGAGGGCGGCTATGGATGAGGTCCTCGGCGTTCTTCAACGTCTCGTCGTTGCCCAAAAGGTGTCACCCTCATCGGGTGGAGGATTCTCTCCTATGTGTCGACCCAGCGAGCCAGTATCCCAGCCCATCCAGCAGTACGTCCAGGTCAGCGAGTTCCGTTTATCTCTCCTGGTCAAATACGATGGGACTCCATCAGAATGCCATGGCTTCCTACTTCAGTGCTCCCTCTATTTCGCTCATCAGATGGGAGCCCCCACCACGAGAGGTCCAAGGTTGCCATGGTAATTTCCCTGCTGACTGGACGGGCGCTGGAGTGGGCTACGGCCATCTGGGAGAGAGGAGAGGAGGAGCTGGATTCGTATGAGGTGTTCATGGCTCTGTTCAGGGGGGTCTTCGACCATCCACCAGAGGGCAGAGATGGAGGTGAGCGTTTACTCCACCTACGGCAAGAAGGCCAGACCGCTGCGGAGTATGCCCTCACCTTCAGGAGAGTGGCAGCATCCAGCGGATGGAATGAGCTGGCGCTTCGCACCCTATTCTGAAGAAGGTTGCGCGAGGAAATCCAGATGACACCCTCTCCTTGGACACACTTATCATGATGGCCATCCGTATGGATAGCCTTCAGCGGGAGCGTTGGTACCACCATCACCTCTCTCCCTCCTTCGTTGACCAATCTGAGTCAGAGCCTGAACCCATGGAAGTAGGGGCCACCCACCTCCCCGTGGCTGAGCGACACCGTCGGAGACAGCTGGGGCTCTGTCCCTATTGCGGAGGGGGGGCACCAGTTTCAGCAGTGTCTGATATGTCCCAACCCGGGGTCCACAAGAGCAGAGGGACAGTCCCGTGATCATGTTTTGGGTTTGGCATGAGTATTCCACCATCCTCATTTTCCGCCAAACCCTATCAAGAATCCATATCACTAGCTGGCTGTCCCTCATATGTTATATCTACTGCTCTAGTGGAGTCCGGTACTGCGGGGAATTTCATTGACCAGGCCCTTGCCTCCTCACTGAACATCCCCTCATATCCACACTCCTCTCAAATTCCGGTTAAAGCGTTGGAGGGTCGACCACTGGGATCCGGGAATGTCACAAACATCACAGCACCACTCACCCTCACTGTGGGACCTCTGCACCAGGAAAGCCTTCCCTTCCTCATCATCACTGCACCCACGCACAAAGTCATCCTTGACCTCCCGTGGCTTCAACGTCATAACCACACCATCTCCTGGTCAAGGATGAGAATCACTGACTGGGCACCAGGATGCTGGAGGACCTGCTTTCCCTCACCTTGTGCTTCCACATCTGTTGCGAGTCCGGGTAGCGCCCACCAGCCTCCAGCCTATCCCTCCCTTACCGTTGGCCCTGTGTTTTGGGACGTGGATGTGGACATCTGCCAGGCTCTGGAGAGGGAACCCACGCCCTCTACCTGCCCTCCTGAACGCATCTACATCCCCTCAGAGGTAAGGGATAGGCTGTTGACCTGTGCACACACATCCCTCACCACTGGAAACCCAGGTATCACTCGCACTATTCACAATTCACGTGGCTCACCACTCATGTTCAGTATGTGCCCAAACAAAATTCCCCCGGCACACTCCAGAAGGGAAGCTCCTTCCCCTTCCTGTGCCTCAGCGTCCCTGGTCTCATCTGTCCATTGACTTTGTTACTGATCTCCCCTCCTCTGATGGTTTCACCACCATTCTGGTGGTTAAGGACCGATTTTCAAAATTATGCCGGTTTATTCCTCTCTCTGGTCTCCCTACCGCTCTCCAGGTCACTGAGGCACTGTTCCAGCAGGTCTTCCGGCACTATGACCTTCAGGAGGACATCGTCTCTGACCGTGACCCCCAATTCACATCACGGGTATGGAGGGCTTTCATGGAAAAACTGGGGCTCACGGTCAGCCTCACTTCCGGGTACCAGCCTCAGCCCAAAGGGCAGGTGGAGAGGATGAACCAGGAGATATCAATAATAAGTGATATCCGTATCGCCATAGACTACACCACTACTGTCATCCTTACTTCCAAACGTTTAATCATGTTGGATAATATTTGGATGCTGACAGAAGTTGCACCATTGGAAGACATAGCTTGGACTGTAGCCTACAATAGCTAGACTCGCTCAATGACTCGCTCAATGATTTTAATGTCATTGAGAAAACAGAGTAGTGTCAAAGATTTGTTTTCGCAAACATCCTTTCTGAATTTAAAAGTAGTCCAAGAAGTAGTCATCTAGTTTTTCAAAACTATCTGTAATCTGATTACAATATTTTAGCTGGTAACGTAACGGATTACAGTTACAGTTTTTGGTAATCCCTTACGAGATTACAAAATAACCCGATGGTTACTCTGACAGAGCTCCAGAGTTCCTCTGTGAAGATGCAAGAACCTTCCAGAAGGACAACAATCTCTGCAGCACTCCACCAATCAGACCTTTACGGTAGAGTGGCCTGATGGAAGCCCCTCCTCAGTAAATGCACATGACAACCTGCTTGGAGTTTGCCAAAAGTCACCTAAAGGACTCTCAGACCATGAAAAACAAGATTCTCTGGTCTGATGAAACCAAAATTGAACTATTTGGCCTGAATGCCCAGCATCACGTCTGCAGGTAACCTTGCACCATCCCTACGGTGAAGCATGATGGTGGCAGCATCATGCTGTGGGGATGTTTTTCAGCAGCAGGGACTGGGAGACTAGTCATGATTGAGGGAAAGATGAACGGAGCAAAGTACAGAGACCTCAGACTGGGGCAAAGGATCCACCTTCCAATAGGACAACAACCCTAAGCACACAGCCAAGACAACGCAGGAGTGACTTCGGGACAAGTCTCTGAATGTCCTTGAGTGGCCCAGCCAGAGCCCGGACTTGAACCCAATCGAACATCTCTGGAGAGACCTGAAAATAGCTGTGCAGCGACGCTCCCCATCCAACCTGACAGAGCTTGAGAGGATCTGCAGAGAAGAATGGGAGAAACTCCCCAAATACAGGTGTGCTAAGCTGGTAGTGTCATACCCAAGAAGACGTGAGGCTGTAATCGCTGCCAAAGGTGCTTCAACAAAGTACCGAGTAAAGGGTCTGAATACTTACGTATGTAAATGTGATAATTCCGGGGTTTATTTTTAATAACTTTGCAAACATTTCTAAAAACCTGTTTTTGCTTTGTCATTATGGGGTATTTTGTGTAGATTGATGAAGGGAAAAAACAATGTAATCCATTTTCGAAAAAGGCTGTAACGTAACAAAATGTGGAAAAATGTCAAAGGGTCTGAAAACTTTGCGAATGTATTATTGCACACACAGTTATTGCCTGGGGACGACGTTACACCAAGAAGCACTTACCAAACCTAGAGAAATTAAGTGTCATTCATCTGGAACCAAGTTACATGTTCCTCAGTACACAAAAACGCACACAACAAAAACGAGCCATACTGCGTGGTGCTGGGCCCAATCAGGTCTTTGATGCATTCACCCACTCCCCCGCTGAAAGATCAGCCACAAAATGTTGGCACCATTGTAACAGGTTGTAATCAAGCCCTGGTCTCCGGGTTGCCTGTTGCGGTAGTCTCAGGTTAGACTAATCCAAACAATGTTGATTCTGACACACAGACACAAACGCGAGCTTTGCAGGTCCATCATCCCATTTAAATACCTCACACCCTACAGTAACTTGTGGATCATGAGAGAACCTTCATAAATCAGCAGAACGTTAATAACCAATTTATTGATGCTTTATGTAGTGTCCTGTAATATTTAGTTTGAAGTGAGACTGTTTCGGTCATTCAGAACTCCTTTAGTAATTTATAACACATACATAAATGCATTATATCATATGACGCTGTACTTACTATGAAGTCAGACACCTTTGGTCATTAATAACTAGGGATGCATTGGTACAGTGGGCACACAGTTCGGTATGTATCACGGTTTGTGGGCCACGGTACGATTTCTGTATCTTTATATTTAAGAAAAATGTGCGTTTGTATGACTCTCATACAGGGGACAAGTTTGCAACACGTAGCTCTTCATCTCCCAAACCAGTACATAGTGAACTGTCACAGTGAGGTAGCTTTGAGTTGCTCTGGAGGTCCAACTATCAGTGGAGGGAGCTAGATAGGGTGTCTGTGTCAATCCGTTTTCAATTTCTCTCTGTGATGTTTCATAGAGTTTGGGAATTACTTTGCTGCTGAAATGTGTGCGGGAGGGTACATTGTAACACGGTTTTAAAAAAAATCATCAGGTGACGAAATCCCGAGTCAGTAACCACCGAATAGGGCTGCAAATCTTTGGCTATGAATTCTCCCACTGCTTTCATTATTTCTTTATGTTTTTCTGAATTTGTCGCAAATTGTTTTTGGAAGGCAGCAGCGAGAGATTTTTGTGTTTTCGCTAACGAGTGGACTCTTCTTGCTCCAGCTCCATCTGCACTACATGTTAGAAGTGTTTCCACTCGAGTAGCCGACAGTGGCAAAGCAATGCTTGCAGACTGTACTTTGTTTGTTTACGGACTTCTTACCCTCGTCATCGTATTGAATGCTGAATCCAAAATTTTCCCACACAGCGGATTTGAAAGACGGTGGTGACTCTTCACATTTGCTTCTGTCTGTCTTGTTAGCGCTCGCCATTGTCACGTTGGAGCTGAGAGAATATTTGTTTTTAGTTTCCCCTCTCTCATGGGTCCCCTTTAGGGAGGTTTCCTACTGAGATGTCATTGCAAATCGTCCATTGGTTGTCCTCGTCCTCTTGAAGCTAGGGGGCAGAATTTTTATGTTTGGAAAAATAACGTTCCCATTGTAAGCTGCCTATTTCTCAGGTCCAGATGCTAGAATATGCATATCATTGACAGAGTAGGATAGAAAACACTCTAAAGTTTCCAAAACTGTCAAAATATTGTCTGTGAGTATAACAGAACTGATTTTGCAGGCGAAAACCTGAGAAAATCCAACCCGGAAGTGACTTCTATTTTGAAAAATCTATGTTCCATTGCCTGACTATCCTCCATTTAAAGGGATATCAACCAGATTCATTTTCCTGTGGCTTCCTCAGGGTGTGAACAGTCTTTAGACATAGTTTCAAGCTTTTATTTTGAAAAATGAGCGAGATTTATCAAAACGCATCAGTGGATAGACGGATATCCCTCCATTAGTTATTGCACTGGTTGCTCGACATTTTCTTTCTCTCCAGTATTGAATAGTTTACAGTCCGGTTGAAATATTATCGATTATTGATGTTAAAAACAACCTGAGGATTGATTATTAAAAACGTTTGACATGTTTCTACGACCTTTACGGATACTATATGGAATTTTCGTCAAGCCTTGATGACTTGCCTGAGGCTGTGGAATACTGAACATAACGCGCCAAACAAATGGAGGTATTTTGATATAAAAAAAAGGAACATTTATTGTGTAACTGGCAGTCTTGTGAGTGCAAACATCCGAAGATCATCAAAGGTAAGCGAATCATTTTAATACTTTTCTGGCTTTCATGACCAATCTACATGGCTGCTAGGTGTTCTTAATGTTTTGTCTAGTGATCGATAAACTCACAAACGCTTGGATTGCTTAATCTGACACGATAGCTGGATTAACAACAAGCTAAACTGTGTTTTGGTATATTTCACTTGTGATTTCATGAAAATAAATATTTTTCGTATTTTTATTTTATTTGGCGCTCTGCAATTCAGCGGTTGTTTACGAAAATGATCCCGCTAAAGGGATCCGTGCGTCAAGAAGATTTATTAAGGGGGAGGGGGTTGCAGTCACTGCGGTTGCCACATTTTGGGACATTGCTGTGGAGTAAAGTTTGTCAGCCCTCAGGAGACCCCTAACAGCCTGGGGCCCCAAGCAGTTGCCTGCCACGCCTGTTCACAAGCTGCGTGTCTGGTTCTGTGGATCTGAATGTACAACGTGCGTGTAGTCTGCAGCACGATAAACAAGCAAGTTTTGGAAATTATAGGAAAATGACATGCATATCGTAATTCCGCAGTTCAAGTGTGCTTAATGAACCGTGGGGGCGTACCGAACGGTTCGACAACATACTGTGTACCGTTGCATCCCTATTAATAACACATACATAAAGGCTTGATGATGTAAACACAAATGTATTAACACTTAGGGAATTATCACTAACAGCTAAAACAAATCAACATCAACATCAATCAAATCAACATTCCTTTTATTTGTACATTTCTAAACAATACAAATACAGGAAGTTTCAAAAAGTCGAGCAATGCAATTACATTGAAAATTACACAGGGCTGTGAATAGTGTAGCTTGTCCCTGAGTTGGCGGACAAATGTTTCTTGCCTCTCTTCCTGCTGGTATGTTGGTTCCAATCTTAAAAGTAACAACAAAGTAAGTTAGCCTGTCTGTTAGGAAATGCCTTTGTCAAACCATCTGGATAAGGGAATTTCTGTGCTGCGCCAGAAATTCTAAATGGGAAGATGGGAAACTCAATTAAATTCCTATTATTATATTCCTCTATAATTTACAAATGTTGTGACGTGAATATGAGACGTGGCTGTATCTAGGGGGATTTGTATTTAGCTGAGCCTACCAGCTAGCTACATTTTGGCTAGCTAGCAATTTCAGAGAAGGCTACAGTATGTTCTCTAACTCAACACAACTACAAACAAATTTAAATTACAATGAATAAAGGTTAACTTACTTGTCTTTCGCTCTCCAGTGGCAGCACAAGTGGGCATCACATGATCAGCGTCTCGTCAGCAACACTAAAAAAGTTTATTCCGGGTCACGGGATTTTGAAAATGTTCCAAATAAAATTCCCCTTTGTAATAGTAGAAAAGTGTCAATAACCATTCATGATATATGAAAAATAATTGTCTAATCATTAACAATGATTCATATTTGTTCATATTTAAGTGACATTCTCATTAAATTAGGGTTTTAAAACATGTTCCAAGGTCAAATAAATGTCCCCAATACGAATCACTGTATATGGAATACATATTGGCTTAGAGCAAGAACTATTCTGGTTGCCACAGTAAAAGTATTGTATGGAATTCTCAGTAGGGTCTGTAGAATGTATATATGGTGTCATTTCATGGGGCTCTGAATAATACGGAGTGTTGCTGGCCTTTTACTCCACTCCATTGGCGGCCAAATCACATCACGTGCGCTTACTGCACTACAAAAAATCCGCTAACTAAACAAGAGTGCAGGGAATGCTCACTGAATTAAAGGGCAACTACACAACAACAAAACAATCCCAGACCTCAAAAGTCATCCTTGATGTGGTTTAAAGCATTGTTGATAAAAACAGAAGTAAAACAGAAAAAATAGGGCAAATCTGAAACCTGCAAAACAAAGAACTGAAGTAAGCAAAACATTTAAACAGATTTACATTTTAAAAGGCCCTAACAACGTTTTTTGATGTGCAGGACTACACTTTAGAGTGTGTCATCCTGTAGCACAGCATTTTTGGGGAAGTTGAGGTTGGGTCCAATATTGACTATGTACCCAAGAGGGAAAGAGGGTGGGCCATCCTATTAAAGGTTTTAGTGAAATATAATATGCAATTTAGCAGAATCGAACCCAATATCCTGGCATTGCAATGCTCTACCAAGATGCATGACAGGGTTATAAATGCTTGGTGAAGCCTCAATTTAATATGATTGATAAGGCCTTTATTAAGTGGTGCTTATGCCACCACGCCACCCAGGTTTATGTCATATTTGACATAGTGGGTTGTGTCACATTTGACATTGGTGGCTAAGTCACACAGTTATGCCACATCTATGAACCCTTTATAAAGCATGACAAACAGTTATAGATTTATGAAGCCTTTATAAGCTGCACGTAGGGTTGCTAAGGGTCGGAAACTTTCCGGTATATTTAGGACATTTTCCATGGGAAGTTAAGCCTGGGAATTTTGCTTAAATTCATCAAAAAGTTAGCTTATAACAGCAAACCTTTTTTATGGGATACACATAAGGCAATTCTAGGTCTTGTGGCATATTTTGGTTAAACTATCCCCAATTCAATGGAATTGCAACCCTCTGCATGCACAGTGCATTCTTCCATCACATGTACAGCTGATTCTCAAGAACCTGCGCACTAATGAGATGCTATTGAGCCCACACTACTACACTGTCTGAGGCAAGGACTACATGCTTTCTGTTAAGTTTTGATTACAATATTGGGTGGGGTGAATATATTTTATATGACATACATTCCTTTTTGTTAACTAGTAAATAGTAGCCTACAGCAAAGTGTGTTTAAATCATTTCTAACTTGTTAACAATTTCTGCTAGTTAGTTTTTGCTACCATGTGAGTTTTTGCTCGCTTGAGCCTGCTAACCGAGGAGTGTTAATTCACCTGTTTCCATACATGTTTCATTTTAAAACATTTATCTTACAAATTAGTTGTTTAATCTAACTGCTTAACTTTTTATCTGTACATGGAATTGCATTTGTTTGTTTTTTACTCCTTTTTTTCTAATCTCTACAGGAAAATGCCACGGGCCATATCTGATGTGTGGAGACATTTCACTGCAGCTAATGTAGAAGGAAAAGCTGTGAACATTTGCAAATACTGTTCCAAATTATATGTGAAGAATGCAAAAAAGATGCAGAATCATCTGGCCAAGTGCATAAAGTTCCCTCAGCGCACACAACAAGCAACCTCTGACAAAAGTCCCTCAAAAGTCCCTCTACTTCTATAAGGTGAAAATGATGAATCAGACACCTTATCGATAGCAACAGCTCATGGTCCTCCTGGAATCAGAAGTTTTTGTTGACTCAATAGAGGAACGTAGTCAAAGAAATGCTGATGAATGTCTTGCTCGAGCTGTGTATGCAACTGGTTCACCTCTGATGCTCACAGGCAATGTGTATTGGAAGAGATTTCTGAATGTTCTTCGCCCAGCATACACCCCTCCAACCAAACATGCTTAATCTAGTCATTTGCTGGATGCAGAGTTCAACAGAGTTCAAGTGAAGGTCAAGCAAATCAGAGAAAGCAGACTGTATTGCAATCATCTCTGATGGGTGGTCGAATGTTCATGGGCAAGGAATAATTAACTACATCATCTCCACCCCTCAACCAGTATTCTACAAGAGCACAGACACAAGGGACAACAGACACACCGGTCCCTACATTGCAGATGAGCTGAAAGCAGTCATCAGTGAACTTGGAACACAGAAGGTATTTGCACTGGTGACAGACAACGCTGCGAATATGAAGGCTGCTTGGTCTAAAGTGGAGGAGTCCTACCCTCACATCACACCCATTGGTGGGCTGCTCATGCATTGAATCTGCTCCTCAAGGACACCATGGCACTGAAAACAATGGATACACTCTACAAGAGAGCCAAGGAAATGGTTAGCTTTGTGAAGGGTCATCAAGTTATAGCAGCAATCTACCTCACCAAGCAAAGTGAAAAGAATAAGAGCGCCACATTGAAGCTGCCCAGCAACATCTGTTGGGGTGGTGTTGTCATCATGTTTGACAGTCTCCTGGAGGGGAAGGATTCTCTCCAAGAAATGGACATATCACAGTCTGTCACACCCTGACCATAGAGAGCCTTGTTATTCTCTATTTTGGTTAGGTCGGGGTGTGACTAGGGGGGGTTGTTCCTATCTAGGTTTATTATTTCTATGTTGACCTGGTATGGTTCCCAATCAGAGGCAGCTGTTTATCGTTGTCTCTGATTGGGGATCATATTTAGGCAGCCATTTCCCCACTGGATTTTGTAGGATCTTGTTTGTGTGTAGTTGCCTGTGAGCACTCCATGACTTCACGTTTCGTTTGCTATTTATTGTTTTTTGTGAGTTTCATCTGATTAAACATGTGCAACTCTACGTACGCTGCGCCTTGGTCCGTTAATTCATTAGACGATCGTGACACAGTCTGCTGATATGGACAGCCCCATCAAGAGGATCCTCCTGGATGATGTATTTTGGGAGAGAGTGGTAAGCAGCCTGAAAGTCCTGAAACCTGTAGCAGTAGCCATTGCACGGATTGAGGGAGACAATGCCATCCTGTCTAATATTCAGACTCTGCTAGCAGATGTAAGAGAAGAAATCCATAATGCCCTGCCCACTTCACTGTTGCTCCAAGCAGAGGAAACTGCAGTTCTGAAATACATCAAAAAGCGTTTAGACTTCTGCCAGAGGCCCATGTTGGACCCCAAGTATGCTGGCAAGAGCATCCTGTCTGGTGCAGAGATCAATAAGGCCTATGGCACCATCACTACTGTGTCTCGCCACCTTGGCCTGGATGAGGGCAAGGTTCTTGGCAGTCTGGCGAAGTACACAACAAAGCAAGGGCTTTGGGATGGAGATGCAATATGGCAGTCGTGCCAACATATCTCATCAGACAACTGGTGGAAGGCTCTTTCCCCTGTTGCCTCCATCATCCGCCAAATCCCAACATCAGCCGCCTCGGAGCGCAACTGGTCCTTGTTTGGGAACACACAGACCAAAGCACACAACAGGCTGACCAATACAAGGGTTGAAAAATTGGTGGCCGTCTGGGCAAATTTGAGGCTTTTTGAGCCTGACAACGAGCCATCCTCAACAAGGTTGGAAAGTGACAGTGAAGATGAGGCCTCAGAGTCTGATGTTCAAGAGGTGGACATTGAGGAGGTCCAGGGAGAAGACATGGAAGCCTGAGAGGAAGACAACCAAATATTTAGTTTCTAGACTATCATTTTACATATGTATGTATGTATGTTAAAAACGTTTTTGGGAGATGCAATGGATCATTGGGGATCATTCAATATTCCCTTTCTTTTGTTGTTCAGTGAAATCATCCCATGTGAAGAGTCAACTCATTTAATTATTGTTCAATTCGTAACAATTATTATTTATTTTTTTTCTATTGGAAGGATTTAATAATTTGCAATTATGTCTACTTATGATAAGGTAAAAGGTTTATGTTTCTGTCTCCATATGATATAGTAAATATATCCAATACAAAAAACATCTACATTTAAATGGTATTAATATTAATTTGCATATATTCCCACAGAAAGTTTCCACCTCTGAATATTCCTCAAAATGTGCAACCCTCGCTGCACGTCATTTAAATCGGGACCATTATCGTCCATAGTAAAAAAATAAAAATAAATGTGGAGTGGAGCATATAGTTATGTGATGACATCACGTGCCCCGCATACCTTCAAAAGTATGCGGCAATCATCATGTATTCGAAAAACAATTTCCATCATCATTTGTCGTAATAAAGAAACTGTCACGTTCCTGACCTGTTTTCTGTTGTTTGGTATGTGTTTATTGGTCAGGGCGTGAGTTTTGGGTGGGCAGTCTATGTTTTCTGTTTCTATGTTGGTTTTGGGTTGCCTGGTATGGCTCTCAATTAGAGGCAGGTGTTTGACGTTTCCTCTGATTGAGAGTCATATTAAGGTAGGTTGTTCTCACTGTTTGTTTGTGGGTGATTGTTCCTGTGTCTGTGTAATCCACATGGGACTGTTTCGTTTGTTCGTTTGTTTTAGGTAGTCTGTTCCTGTTCTTGCGTCCTTCGTCTATATGTAAGTTCGTTTGTTTCGGGTCTGTTGCCTTCGTTTATTGTTTTGTAGTTTGTTCTAGTGTTTTGTCAGTGTTTCGTCTTGTAAATAAATTCAGTTATGTATTCATCACCCGCTGCGCCTTGGTCCGTTCATACACCACCAGACGAACGTTACAGAATCACCCACCAAACCCAGATCAAGCAGCGGGTTAACGGACAGCAACAACAGCAGCAGTGGGTCAAGGAGGATTGGACATGGGAAGAGATTCTGGACGGAGAAGGACCCTGGGCAGAGCCAGAGGAGTGTCGCCGTCCCAAGGCGGAGCTGGAGGCATCTAAAGCGGAGAGGTGACGATATGAGGAGGCAGCACGGAAGCAAGGCTGGAAGCCCGCAAGTACAACCCAAAAATTTCTTGGGGGGGGGGCTAAAGGGTAGTGTGGCGAAGACAGGTAGGAGACCTGCGCCAACTTCCCGGGCTTACCGTGGAGAGCGAGAGTATGGGCAGACACCGTGTTACGCAGTAGAGCGCATGGTGTCTCCTGTACGTGTTCATAGCCCGGTGCGGGTTATTCCACCTCCCCGCACTAGCCGGGCTAGAGTGAGCATTGAGCCAAGTGCCATGAAGCCGGCTCAACATATCTGGCCTCCAGTACGTCTCCTCGGGCCGGTGTACATGGCACCAGCCTTACGCATGGTGTCCCCGGTTCGCCAACACAGCCCAGTGCGGGTTATTCCACCTCCCCGCACTGGACGGGCTACGGGGAGCATGCAACCAGGTAAGGTTGGGTAGGCTCAGTGCTCAAGGGAGCCAGTACGCCTGCACGGTCCAGTATACCTTCCCGCCCCAGCTCAGTACCACCAGTGCCTACACCACGCACCAGGCTTCCAGTGCGTCTCCAGAGTCCTGTTCCTCCTCCACGCACTCTTCCTGTGGTGCGTGTCTCAAGCTCAGTGCCTCCAGTTTCGGCACCACGCAGCAAGCCTCCTGTGCGTCTCCAGAGCCCTGTACGCACTGTTCCTTCTCCCCGCACTCGCCCTGAGGTGCGTGCCCTCAGCCCGGTACCTCCAGTTCCGGTACCACGCACCAGGCCTATAGTGCGCATCGAGAGTCCAGTGTGCCCTGTTCCTGCTCCCCGCACTAGCCTTGAGGTGCGTGTCTCCAGTCCGGTACCATTAGTTCCGGCACCACGCACCAGGCCTACTGTGTGCCCAGCTCCGTCTGAGCCATCCGTCTGCCCAGCGCCGTCTGAGCCATCTGTCTGCCCAGCGCCGTCTGAGCCATCTGTCTGCCCAGCGCCGTCTGAGCCATCTGTCTGCCCAGCGCCTTCTGAGCCATCCGTCTGCCCAGCGCCTTCTGAGCCATCCGTCTGCCCAGCGCCTTCTGAGCCATCCGTCTGCCCAGCGCCTTCTGAGCCATCCGTCTGCCCAGCGCCTTCTGAGCCATCCGTCTGCCCAGCGCCTTCTGAGCCATCCGTCTGCCACGAGCCATTAGAGCCGCCCGTCTGTCCCGAGCCATTAGAGCCGCCCGTCAGTCAGGAGCCGCTAGAGCCGTCCGTCAGTCAGGAGCTGCCAGAGCCGCCAGCCAGTCAGGAGCTGCCAGAGCCGCCAGCCAGTCAGGAGCTGCCAGAGCCGCCAGCCAGTCAGGAGCTGCCAGATCCGCCAGCCAGTCAGGAGCTGCCAGATCCGCCAGCCAGTCAGGAGCTGCCAGATCCGCCAGCCAGTCAGGAGCTGCCAGATCCGCCAGCCAGTCAGGAGCTGCCAGATCCGCCAGCCAGTCAGGAGCTGCCAGAACCGCCAGCCAGTCAGGAGCTGCCAGAGCTGCCCTTCAGTCATGAGCTGCCCTCCAGTCATGAGCTGCCCTCCAGTCATGAGCTGCCCTCCAGTCATGAGCTGCCCTCCAGTCCGGAGCTGCCACTCAGTCCGGAGCTGCCATTAGTAGAGTTGTCCCTCTGTCCTAAGCTACCTCTCTGTCCGGAGCTACCTCTCTGTCCTGAGCTACCTCTCTGTCCTGAGCTACCTCTCTGTCCTGAGCTACCTCTCTGTCCTGAGCTACCTCTCTGTCCTGAGCTACCTCTCTGTCCTGAGCTGTCTCCTCTATGTAGGAGGGGCCTTAGTGAAGGTTCCTGGACCATGGTCGGGGGCGAGGGTCGCCACTCAAAGGACGCTAAGGAGGGGGACAAAGACAGTGGTGGAGTGGTGTCCTCGTCCACCGCCGGAGCCGCCACCGCGGACAGATGCCCACCCAGACCCTCCCCTTGAGTTGTAGGGGTGCGCCCGGAGTTCGCACCTTGAGGGGGGGGTTCTGTCACGTTCCTGACCTGTTTTCTGTTGTTTGGTATGTGTTTATTGGTCAGGGCGTGAGTTTTGGGTGGGCAGTCTATGTTTTCTGTTTCTATGTTGGTTTTGGGTTGCCTGGTATGGCTCTCAATTAGAGGCAGGTGTTTGACGTTTCCTCTGATTGAGAGTCATATTAAGGTAGGTTGTTCTCACTGTTTGTTTGTGGGTGATTGTTCCTGTGTCTGTGTAATCCACATGGGACTGTTTCGTTTGTTCGTTCGTTTTAGGTAGTCTGTTCCTGTTCTTGCGTCCTTCGTCTATATGTAAGTTCGTTTGTTTCGGGTCTGTTGCCTTCGTTTATTGTTTTGTAGTTTGTTCTAGTGTTTTGTCAGTGTTTCGTCTTGTAAATAAATTCAGTTATGTATTCATCACCCGCTGCGCCTTGGTCCGTTCATACACCACCAGACGAACGTTACAGAAACCTACAGTATATCTGCCATTTCCATTACACATGACACAAAGATGTTTTTGCAACATTGCTTTTGGTGAATAAACCTTGTGTCTTTGAGAATGAACAATTATACAATGACTACTGAATGGAAAGTTAAGAGATACTTGCTAAACTTTAGTAACATCCCAACTATAAGACAGCTAGTCTAGTTATTACTGTGAAAAGACCAAACAAAATTATACTTTACTCTTTGTTTTCAGTCAGCAAATGCAAATCCAGATTCTCCACATAAATCATATATCAGACATCAGTAATAAGTTACGACTGCAGAAAATAACAGATATCAGATTTAGACAGGGTAATAAACCAAAAAAACGAACAAACCTTCCAGCTTTGCATCTCAATTCCATCAGGTACTCATTAACTTATCTTTCTGAGTTCATTATTTCTTTTGTTCCACCATATTCCATCAACAGGCCTCAACACCACTTGAGGTATATACAGTATATGCGCTGTATTCAGAATGCTAAAAGATTATGTATGTAAGCATCTCTCAACATGATAATAAACGCAAAGCCCCAAAACAGTGCAATACTGAATCATCGATGGTGTACAAAGGCCACCCAACTTACTTTGCAAATTAAGAACAGTTGTCTTTTGCTATCTGTTGCTATGTATAATCAGCAGTGTAGCCCTCTGTTCAAGGGTCATGCATCTTGGATGCTCTACAAACCCACAATTTAGATATCTGTCCAAGACGTTTTAACTCTTACTACAAATAGAGAACAATAGCATCCTGAGGTAGCAGACTAAAGTAGAGTGGTTGTGATTGGAAAGAGAGAGAGAGAGAGAGAGACCGCATTGTCTTGGCAACACATACAATCTCACCTCAGCAACTGCATTAATTCCAGCCTGAATAAGAGACAATGTACATTCAGTAGTAGAGCTCCTGGACTAGGACCATAGTGCAAAAAATGCCTCTAATACAGGGAGGGAACCACATGTGAACTAAGAGAGAAGTGAGAGGTGAGCACATACTGGGGTGGTAGGAGGGAATTAATTATCAAATAGCTAACATTGAGTCAGTTTCAAAAACTGCATGTAACAGCAAACAATGCAAGGAGGCTGATTACACGTGTACTATGATTTCATTAGCCACTTTGGCACTATTTATCTATTTATAAATGATCTACTTCATCTGGATTATATAAACAAGCACATCCTTTTCAAGTACTTAAATCGTTTGAGTTCAGTAAACAGTGCTCAACTCTCCATCCCAAGAGCTTACTGGAGGTCAGATAGAGTGCATTGTGAGCACATCTACACTAAGTATACCAAACATTAGGAACACCTGCTCTTTCCATGACATAGACTGACCAGGTGAATCCAGGTGAAAGCTATGATCCCTTATTGATGTCACTTGTTAAATCCACTTCAATCAGTGTAGATGAAGGGGAGGAGACAGGTTAAAGAAAGATTTTTAAGCCTCGAGACAATTGAGACATGGATTGTATGCCATTCAGAGGGTGAATGGGCAAGACAAAATATTTAAGTGCCAGGGTATGAACAGGGTATGGTAGTAGGTGCCAGGGGCATTGGTTTGTGTCCACAACTTCAAAGCTGCTGGGTTTTTCATGTTCAACAGTTTCCCATGTGTATCAAGAATGGTCCACCTCCCAAATGAGAACTGTGGGAAGCATTGGAGTCAACATGGGCCAGCATCCCTGTGGGACGCTTTCGACACCTTGTAGAATCCATACCCCCAATGAATTGAGGCTGTTCTGATGGCAAAAGGGGGGTGCAACTCAATATTAGGAAGGTGTTCATAATGTTTTGTACACTCAGTGTATAATCAGCGTTAACATTATAAGAATACAATAATCTTACAAACCTGAATAACACAGATAAAGAGCTTAGTTCATGAACAATATTATAACAATACCACAATGTTTTAGCTATCTAATTAAAACATGAACACATTTACAAACTCTTCAAAATAAACTACACAAGGGGCCAGAGGTTCTCTTGATTTCCACAAATAGGAAATCCTCTGGAATTTGATAACTACACCTGCTGCAACCTCTCTCAGTAGATGATTTCCAGCTACATCTATGGTCAAAGAAAATAACTTTCATTTCAACTGGAAATTGGCAGTTGAAATGAAAGCAGGGGTAATTGTCAGACAGTTTAAATGAAGCTGCAGCTGCTTAGCCTCTACCCACCCGGGTTGACCTGTGAGGATCATGAGGCCATTTGTCCAGGACCATCATCAGCATTGTTATTAACCTCCTCAGCAGCAGACAGCAGCATTTGTCCAGCTGATGCTCCAGGCCAGGACCACTGAGTGGATTAGGCTGCATCCTAAATGGCACCCTAATTCCCTAAATCAGGGTTCCCCAGCTGGTGGCCCACTGGCCGAATTTGGCTCGCGGGTGAATTTATTTGGCCCCCAAGTTTTCTGAGGATTTATTTTTTATATTTTTTATATCTCAACCCAATTGAGATATTTTGGGATGATTTGGACCGCAGAGTGAAGGAAAAGCAGCCAACAAGTCAACAAGCATATGTAGGAACTCCTTCAAGACTGTTGGAAAAGCATTCCAGGTGAAGCTGGTTGAGAGAATGCCAAGAGTGTGCAAAGCTGTCATCAAGGCAAAAGACTGCTACTTTGAAGAATCTCAAATATAAAAAATATTTTAATTTGTTTAACACTTTTTTGGTTACTACATGATTCCATGTGTTATTTCATAGTTTTTATGTCTTCACTATTATTCTACAATGTAGAATATAGTAATAATAAAGAAAAACCCTGGAATGAGTAGGTGTGTCCAAACTTTTGACTGGTACTGTATGTGATCATATACAAATGTAAGCAAGGTTTGAAATAATTATGTTTTAGTCTGTTTGGGTTTCTTGCGGTCAATTTGAGGTCTACAAATTATTTGTAAATATGTTCCGGCCCCCTGACCATCCGCGCAAGAAAAGGTTGGCCTGTGACTGAATCTAGTGGATGATCCCTGCCCTAAATAGTGCACTAGTTTTGACCAGAGCCTATGGGCCCTGGTCAAAACTAGTGCACTACGGCTGCATTTAAACAAGCAGCCCAATGCTGATATTTTTGTTCTTTTGACCAATCAGATCAGCTCTGAAAAAGATCTGATGTGAAAAGATCTGATGTGAATGGTCAACAGACCAATTAGTGGTAAAAGTATCAGAATTCGGCTGCCTGTTTAGAGCAGCCTATGTAGGGCATAGGGTGCCATGTGAACGAACGCATACTTAGACATCTCTACCAGTTTTCAGTAGATCTCCCAAGAGAATGGACTAACCAGGCCACATTATATACTGAGGCAGCAGCACACTCAGATACTGGGCTTTAAATCTCGGGCTGCTGAGCATTAAATACAGGAATACATAGAATACCAAAAACTCATACACATTACTACCATTGCAGCAGTATTGTCAATCTACATCCAATATTCTAAAGTGTTTGCCTGAAGGACAAAGCAGACTGAGTTGACGAATGTTTAAAAACAGCGGGTGGCCGTTCTGTCGCCTCTGTAATTTTCTGTTAATTTCCCGATGATTCTACATGTTGAATTGCAGGACACCCAGCAAGTAATACACAGTACAGGGCCGACGTTTGTTATGGTTTGTCTTTGTCTTCTATTTAGTTGTAACCCCAGAGAGCTATTTATCTCAATAGAAGACTCTGGTGTGGCCTGCCTACTGACAACAGAGCAGTTGAGCGAAAACATTACAGTACAGTCTGGGCAGTGTGCCTACAGTAGACTACACCTCAGCACAATCATCAGACTGGTGTCGGGCCAGTGACAGAGACATTTAGGTCAAGTGTTTAGTCACTTGAGTGTGTGTGTGTGTGTGTGTGTGTGTGTGTGTGTGTGTGTGTGTGTGTGTGTGTGTGTGTGTGTGTGTGTGTGTGTGTGTGTGTGTGTGTGTGTGTGTGTGTGTGTGTGTGTGTGTGTGTGTGTGTGTGTGACCCGTTATATTATGACTCTGGTCTATTTAATCACTTATATTTTCTCCAGTTACTGTAGATTACTTTTAGATTACATTTAGATTACTTAGCCAGAAAGGGTAAATAGCCTGATGTAACAACGGTGTCCATAAACCTGTTGTAAAGGACCATGCATACAGGGGTGTGTGCTTGGGTTCCGGAACTCTGATGCTTTTATAGATTTCAAAGTAAATCAAGCCTAAATGGATGTCTTCCTAAAGAAAGCTTGCCTGCTCTCAGCCTGATCCACAAAGGAGCATCAATTATGATTAGGCATACAACAACCCAATCTGATCCATATAATGAGCAAGATTTTAAATACTCTCTCATGCCAGTAACAGCTCATCAATGTGGACAAAGGGATGTCATTCCCTCTCTCTCAGTCTCTCTCTCTCGCATTCGGAAAGTATTCAGACCCATTCCCTTTTGCCACATTTTGTTACGTTACAGCCTTATTCTAAAATGGATTAAATAAAAAGTTTTAAGAAATAAAAAACAGAAATACCTTACTTACATAAGTATTCAGACCCTTTGCTATGAGACTTGAAATTGAGCTCAGGTGCATCCTGATTCCATTGATCATCCTTGAGATGTTTCTACAAGTTGATTGGAGTTCACCTGTGGTAAATGAAATTGATTGGACATGATTTGGAAAGGCACACACCTGTCTATATAAGGTCCCACAGTTGACAGCGCATGTCAGAGCAAAAACCAAGCCAGGAGGTCGAAGGAATTGTCCGTAGAGCTCCGAAAAAGGATTGTGTCACAGTGGCATCCATCATTCTGAAATTGAAGAAATTTGGAACCACCAAGACTCTTCCTAGAGCTGGCCGCCGGCCAAATGGAGCAATCATGGAAGAAGGGCCTTGGTCAGGGAGGTGACCAAGAACCCGATGGTCACTTTGACAGAGCTCCAGAGTTCCTCTGTTGAGATGGGAGAACCGTTCAGAAGGACAACAATCTCTGCAGCACTCCACCAATCAGGACTTTATGGTAGAGTGGCCAGACGGAAGCCACTCCTCAGTAAAAGGCAAATGACAGCCTGCTTGGAGTTTGCCAAAAGGCACCTAAAGGGCTGTCAGACCATGAGAAACAAGATTCTCTGGTCTGATGAAACCAAGATTGAACTCTTTGGCCTGAATGCCAAGCGTCCTGTCTGCAGGAAACCTGGCGCCATCCCTTTGGTGAAGCATGGTGGTGGCAACATCATGCTGTGGGGATTTTTTCAGCGGCAGAGACTAGGAGACTAGTCAGGATCGAGGGAAAGATGAACGGAGCAATATACAGAGAGATCCTTGATGAAAACCTGCTCCAGAGCACTCAGGACCTCAGACTGGGGTGAAGGTTCACCTTCCAAAAGGACAACAACCCTAAGCACACAGCCAAGACAACACATGAGTGGCTTCGGGACAAGTCTCTGAATGTCCTTGAGTGGCCCAGCCAGAGGCCGGACTTGAACCCGATCGAACATCTCTGGAGAGACCTAAAATAGATGTGCAGCTCCCCATCCAATCTGACAGAGCTTGAGAGGATCTGCAGAGAAGAATGGGAGAAACTCCCCAAATACAGGTGTGCCAAGCTTGTAGCATCATACCCAAGAAGACTTGAGGCTGTAATCTCTGCCAAAGGTGCTTCAACAAAGTCCTGAGTAAAGGGTCAGAATACTTATGTAAATGTCATACTGTTTTTTTTATACATTTGCAAACATTTCTAAAAACTTGTTTTTGCTTTGTCGTTATGGGGTATTGTGAGTAGATTGATGAGGAAAAAAATGATTTAATCAATTTTAGAATAAGGCTGTAACGTAACAAAATGTGGAAAAAGTCAAGGGGTCTGAATACTTTCCAAATGCACTGTGTAGGCTAATTATACTGTATTACTATATATATATACATACAGTATAATTAGCCTTCGGACAATATTACTTATTTTTTCAGAAGCTACTGCAATCTAAGAGTACTTCAGGGAGTTTCACATGATACATTCATCTCCTTATATTCAATGCCTTTTGACCAGCTCATGTGACACATGTGGAAGTGCCAAGTGCAGTAGCTCTAACTGTTAAGTAGATTTTCTTTGGCATCTTTCTAACACCAGTGTGTGTTTGACGGATCTCATTGAAGTTAATTGTTACATAAGGTGTTCATAAAAATCTTTAGGGTTTATTTTGGTCTCTCTGTGTACAGACTGCGACTGAAAGGAGGATTTTGAATAACCAACTTTATTTTATAACCCTAACAAATCACTGATGGTAGAGAGGGCTCGTAAGCTTTTATTTTTTACCACAAATGATATGAAATTGAGAGTCTGAACAAATATATCTGGGATTGTTAAAGTGAGAGGTCCATCACTTGCAAAAAGTTGTGTGAAGTTGGGGAGCTTGCATGTGCATAGTATGTGTACTGTATGAGTATTAAGTAGGTCCTCGCAGACATGTAAAACACCCCAAATACACTTCATATTCTGGAAGCCTCACATACAGACAACTTTTGAAAAAATCTAGTCCGTGTCACTGACAGCAGGCATGCTGCGACAAACAGCACTGTCTTAAGATAATGAAAAACAAATGCTCACTGTACCAAACCACAAGGCTCTGATGGAGCCACCTTGTGGTTTAGTACAGTGAGCCTCTCCTCAGAGAGTGATAGTAGCAACATTTTACAACTCTGGCAACCGACTGATCAAATTTTGAATCAAGCAGACTGGAGAAAGAAAGATCTTTATTGAACAACAGCAGTGATGGGAATTGTCAGGCAAGTATGATTAAAACTCCAAATACTCCATAACAAGTAAATTGACAAGTGGAGGATTTTAACTGCAAATGATGTTAAAGGATGGTCAAAAATGACACCCAATTCAATATAGTCCACTACTTTTGAACTGGCCCATTTTCATGAATTTGCACTTGTCCAGCTTACTGGCTTGTAAATATAATTTGCTATGATGATGTTATTTTAAATACATCATTAGGATGTTAAAGATGTCTGAATCTGAATCTGAGGGAAAAGGGTGCCATTTGGTCGTAATCCATAGCCTGCAGAGGAAATGGAGGAAACACCCATCCCACTGGGCACAGATGTCAGTTCATCATCTAGTTTTGATTTACATTTGGTTGTTATCAACTAATGTGAAAAGAATGTCACGATGACCCTGTAATTGGATTTGGGTTCAAAGTTGGGTGAAAGAATACAAAATTCACTTATGTTGATAACATTTTTTAAAAATCCAATCCGTTTTCCACGCTTATTCAACGTCATCACATTTCATTTTCTTGTTGAAATTATGAGGAAACAACGTTAATTCAACCATTTTTTTGCCCAGTGATATAGATGAATTGAGGTTTGAATCACACATTGACTATTGAGGGTGCCATAAACTGTGGGCTGGAGCAACGCATGATATTTTAAATGCTTGAGATGTCTTCTGTATAGTTAAATGATTGTAAGGCTGATGGGGGGGTGCCATGATTTGTTATGGATTTTAGGGTTTACCCAGAACCCCAATAATTCGAATCTTGGACAATAATAAAGACCACTATAATATCAGAATTGTTGAGAAAGAATGCTAGGACGTTATGGGGGCTGTTGCATACCGCTCAATTAAAGTGCAGAAACTGCACTGCAAAAAGAGACGGACATTTGCTATAACGATCTACCCAAAGCTACTGTATCAGTCTCAATGTCATGGTCTTTGTATCTCCGATCCTTTTAGAAACCCAAATAAAAGATCGACTTTGATACACAAATTGAAAACCTGAGAGAGGCACAGCAGCAGAGTCACAGAAGTAAAAAACCATGCAACAAAAGGAGAGGAAAGCTTTCTCTCAAACAAGACAAGTAAGTCGCTGCATGCGCTCTGGGGGAAGTGGATAAAGCAAAGATAATATTAATGTAGTAAAGATAAAGATAATCTAGACACCACCTGGTGAACACACTTCAAAGCCTTGCACTAATGTGTAATATGCAACAATTCCAGATTAACAATTGATGCCTTGTCGTTAAACTTAAACAAATAAACACTTTAGGATTTCCGTAGCATATCTAATTAAAATGCCTTTTCAAAGCCCTTCCTATGGTTATTTTAATAAGACACCTGACTGGAGGGAAGTCAGGATTGTTCAGTAAAGGAAATACGTGTTTTTTAAGAAAACTTGGCAAATCTTTGATGAAAACTATGAAATAGGACACTATAGCCAGTATAAGATGTTGAGGTGAATTTGATACGCCAAAGTCAGAGGCAGAGAGTGCATTGCGCGCATCCATCCATGCATGGTTGCCAATCAAATTGGACACAAATAGCTACGAGGTGAACACAGATAGCTAAGAGGTCAATTCCATTCCGGTTTTGTGTGGTGTAGCTTTTTGAGAGTTTATGAGGATAATGTCATGTGAAAATGCATGACAAATGACTAAACTAATCCTCATTTGGTGTAGTCACAATCCAATGACTGGATGCAATAGAATACTCAAGATAGCCACACGCAAACTTCTCAAATACAATGCATTGTGCTGAACAGCGGGAAAATGTAAAAACAAACAAATGCAAACGAAGGCCAACTAGATTGCCTATGACAGGTAAGTTCAACTCACTTTAACTGGATGAACTATTGGAATCCCATAAATGACATTCATGAAGGTTCGTCTTGACTAAATTATCATAAATATAATGTAGCAAAAAACTATCTACGTAAAAGGTCAATATGAGTAAAATAGGCATGGATAGCCGAATAAATGAGATGAGGAATTGTTTTGCCTCCGATGCCATCCCATCCCACTTTCTAAGCACATTGAGACGCAAAATTAGCATCGCGAAAAGTCCGAACCATCGATTTAAATCTCGAATTCAAATAGGGTCTGCATCATATCACATCGAGTCTTTATGAAACCGTTGAATGAGATTCGCAATTTAAGCGCATCATTTAACCTCCGCATCAGGCTACCCGGTACTTCCAAACACGGTGTCATGAATTCATCATCAAATAGCCTAGATGGAGGAGAGGACACTGTTTCTCGTTACGCTGGCTCATGTGCACATCGAAAATTGTCAAAAAGGATGCTGATGTTGCACGCAGCGCAGCGGGCATGCAAAACTGATCACGAAAGAGCTAAAAACATTAAAGACAGTTCTAGTTTTATAGTCTCGTAGAGATGGAAAGCGATCTTAGTTTGGTAACCGATGTAAGTAAAACGGAAATCAAATCACACATAGGCTAAGTAGCCTAATGCCTGTCTGAGATGTACCTGTAACTCCAAACTGTAACCCTGGTACAAGTGTGTCGGGAACACCGTCAATTGATGTTGCACTTGTAGGGAAACTGTGTAATCCATTGACCAGATCAGCGAAACGTGTGTACAAAGCAGAAGACGCTCCCACAGCTGTTTGCAGTACTATGCTGTAGTACAACCTTCGACTGTTCTCCGCCCCGCTTCTTCCTCATTGGTCGTTTGGCAGTAGTAGTCCAGCCAGCAGCCTACTTGTGTAGAGCCAGGGCCGTGCTACCGAACGGGCAGGTAGTGCACGTGCCCCGGGGTCCCCTTTATAATAAGCATTGCATGCATCTATAATCACGTTTGCGTAGTGGCATACAGTTGAGCAGACACGTTTTAAGGATTTCCACACTGTTCAAAGCTTTTGTGAAGGTTTAAACCAGTTTGCAAGTGTTTTGTTGCATTCTGTTGAACTATTTTCTTTGGCCAAATTAAGTTCCAACAGTAATGTGTTTGCTGCAATTTAATATCATGCTCATATTTTCACTATAAACAATGGCTTGACTTACTACTGAATATTACCCTAATAAAGTTTAGAAACTTTTGTGAACGTTTGGTGTTGTGTGGCTATTAACCTATTATACTGCAGGCCTATGATATGAAGGCAGTACGCACTTGCGCTCCAACTGACTCCGACAGTTGAACTTGAGGTGAGGAAGACTGTTTCAGGCCTACCAGAGTTACTACTCTGTGGCAAGCTACAACACCAACATGCATTTGTTTATTATTGTCAGATAGACTACTGCGTCTGCTGTACAGATATAGGCATGCGGAAGGAGGCTAATTCGTTACTTTTCGATCCAAATATTTTTTATAAAGATAATCATTATATTGTTAGATTAACAATATAATCTATAATCTTGTTTAATCTAACAATATAATGATTATCTTTATAAAAAATATTTTTTAAGGACTTATGTGGCTCATTTGGCGAATATCCCTCATTTATTGATGGCGCTGGCTGCGTGTGTGGACACCCTAATGTGTTACGCATCTAATGCATATCGATGATTGGTACATATCTCAAATGTCCGCTAAATTAAAATCTTCCCAGTCATTTGTTCTGTGCCAAATTTTCCTGTCAGGGTGGGATGTCCTTCAATCTGGAAAAAGACAAGGGGGGGAGAAATTAACCTCACTGCTCACAACTACTTTTATTAATCTGCATAAATAAATGTTATACTTACATTTTGCGAAGTTATTCCTTATTTTTCTGGAAACTTTACCCAAGCGGGGACTTCTGTCTGCCATTAATTCAGATTTTTTTATGGGATAGCCTCCCCGGCAAAGGATACATGGGATTGGGACATGCCAATTTTGACGTCCGGCCTAGACATTCTGCCAGATCATGTCTCGTTAACCATCAATACTCGCTAAATTCACCCGCCAGCTGATCTCAATTGCAACCATTATTGGTCACCTCATTACTGCTCACTTAAGATATGTTTGCCCTCAGGTTGGTATCGTCATCGCATCAATTTAGCCCTTTTTGAACAGACTAATGGCGATTTATCAATTTGACAACCATTCCGTACAATCAAAATTAAATATTTCCTTGTTTACCAACGACAAATCTAGTGTGAAAATGTAGCTATATGTGCGTGCTGCAGGCAGCGGCCCTAACTGCTAGACCCACCCAGGCCACGATTGAATTCAATTTTGTGTTTTCGAGTTTTGAGTACAGACACCAGTGTCTCAGGTCAGGTAGTTTCTGTGCCACACTAAATACATTTGCCAAGAAGGTGAATTTTGATGTGGAGAATCTTTTTAAGGGTAAAATTGACTCCAACGTAACACAACGTAATCTTTCTAAGACAGAGAGGGATGCAGTTGAATCATTGTCCAAAAATGAACGGATTGGGGTTAAAAAAGCAGACAAAGGTGGCACTACAGTAGTGTGGAGTAAAGACAAATATGTGACAGAAGCCTACCGTCAATTAGATAATGATGAATTCTACCAATCTCTTACCTTCAACCCTACAGAGGACCTAAAAATGGAATAGAAAGGGATCCTCGCAGAAGCTAAGGAAAATGGCTACATTTCAGACAATGAGTTCAACTTTATTTTCAATGGCAGTCCGCGTATGGCGTCTTTTTATCTTCTTCCAAAAGTCCACAAGAATCTTGAAAACGCCCCAGGCAGACCAGTCATTAGTGGTAATGAAACTCAGATTACTTTACATTGATTACTTTATTAAGCCTTTTCTGACGAAACCCCCAGCCTATCTTCAAGATACCACAGATGTGTTGAACAAATAACATTCATTTTTTTGGACCTCGACATCAGTAAAAATGACGAAGGTTGTTTGCACACATCAATCTTTAGGAAGCCTACAGATGGGAATACCATTCTGAGGGCAGACAGCTTTCACACCAAAAGGCTAAAAGAGAACATTCCATATGGCCAATTCCAAAGAGTCCACAGAATTTGCGATCAGGAAACAGACTACAGTGTCAAATCTGCTGAATTGGCTCAGGTCCTGAAAGATGCACGTGTAAGGGCCGGACTACTTGACAGAGAGAATTTGTTGCGAAGGGGAGTGCCTCGTGATACATCAGAGAGAGTGTACTTTGTTACAAAATACAGCATTGAAGCAGAGAATATTAAAAGAATCATTCAAAATAATTGGGGAATCATCCAAAGTGATACGCTACTATGTCAAGTCTTCCCTGAGCCACCAGTCATAAGCTTTAAAAGATGTCCTACCCTAAATGACAAATTAGTCCATAGCTATCTTCCTGGTGACTCTCAAAAAACTTGGCTTGACCACAAACCCAGGGGCTCTTTTAAATGTAACCAGTGCAACCATTGCAGAAATATTGAACAGGAAATGTATTTTCTTGACACAGCTTCTAAAATTGAGTATTACGTCAAGCATTTCATTAACTGCAAAACCACTCATGGGAATACCACTCATCTACAGATTGGAATGTCCACAGTGCAAGGTGTTCTACATTAGACGGACAAAGAGACGCCTTCAAGACCGCTTAGCAGAACACAAGTATGCCATACGGGTAGGCAATGAAGACTACCCCATGGCAAGGCACTATTAAGTCCTTACACCATGGCAATCCTGCCTCCCTACAACATTTACATTTACATTTAAGTCATTTAGCAGACGCTCTTATCCAGAGCGACTTACAAATTGGTGCATTCACCTTATGATATCCAGTGGAACAACCACTTTACAATAGTGCATCTAACTCTTTTAAGGGGGAGGGGGGGTTAGAAGGATTACTTTATCCTATCCTAGGTATTCCTTAAAGAGGTGGGGTTTCAGGTGTCTCCGGAAGGTGGTGATTGACTCCGCTGACCTGGCGTCGTGAGGGAGTTTGTTCCACCATTGGGGTGCCAGAGCAGCGAACAGTTTTGACTGGGCTGAGCGGGAACTGTACTTCCTCAGAGGTAGGGAGGCGAGCAGGCCAGAGGTGGATGAACGCAGTGCCCTTGTTTGGGTGTAGGGCCTGATCAGAGCCTGAAGGTACGGAGGTGCCGTTCCCCTCACAGCTCCGTAGGCAAGCACCATGGTCTTGTAGCGGATGCGAGCTTCAACTGGAAGCCAGTGGAGAGAGCGGAGGAGCGGGGTGACGTGAGAGAACTTGGGAAGGTATTGAGCTATGGGTATTGATCATGTTCCGGCCGCAATTAGAAAAGGGGACCGTCTTAAACAGTTAAACCAAGGGGAAAGTTTTGGGATTTACAAACTACACGCCACTAAGTACCCTGGTTTAAATGAAGATATGGATTTCTCACCCTTCCTATAGGGTCGTGATAGGTCCATTTGCTGTCATCTAGTGGACATTTTGCTCAATTGCCCTCAGCTATGTTTAGAATGTTGTTGTCCATGTTTGCTGTGTTCTAGTGTACTACGGAATATATTGCTTTCTTATTCTTGACACTTCTCCCAGTCATATTTAAGGTTAGACCTACCTTTCTAGGCGTTCTGATACTTCTAGCTTGGAGTTTAATTTTTTTGATAAAATATCTACAGTATTTCACTTTTTAATGTGTATAGTATTGCTTACTAGGTGTGTCCAATCAAATTTGTAACCCCTCCCTCTTCAAACTAGAGCTGATTGGAAAAGCTGTTCAAAAGAGGACATTGCAGTATTATTATTTATTTGTACTCCCTGACGAAGGCCATGCAGCCGAAACGCGTCAGATAATTTTTTTTCTCTCTCCATTGAACATGCCACACAAATAAAGGTATTTTAATTAATTATATGAAGAGTGCCTTGGTCCTCCTTTCTTTTTGATGACCAATTCACCCCTTTTACCAAAGAGCACCTTCTGTCTACCAAAATGTACTACTGTTTACCTTAGTAGCGCTTCCCTATCCCCTCTTTCTATCAATTTTGAGTTTATTCGTAACCTTAGGATAAACTAGACACTTGTATGTCGTAGTATAGTGGAGACCAATATCAATATTGTGCTATTGAGCTATATAAAACTATGGTTGTTGATGTTTATGGCTGCATTTCAGATACATTTTTGTATATTTGAATGTTTCAGTAATAGGACCTAGGAATAGCGTTTGAGCGAGCGAGAGAGAACATAATTTTGATAGCAAGCCTTAATCCCAATAACTCGACTGCCCCAGCATGGAGAGAAAAATAACTGCTAATTTTCAGCCACTCAAGAGGCTCATTTGAATTTCCTGATGCATCAGGAAAATGATCTGCAACAAAAGTGTGATCAAGTTAAGATCTGACATCTGTAGGTGCAAAGATTACCAACACATTCACATTCAGACATCACAAGATTACCAACCCATTCACATCCAACACATTCACATCCACACTGGCATAATACATATTGTTAAAGTGTCATACGGGACATCCCCAGCCGCCAAATTTAATTAAATACAACCATTATGTGGTTCCTTGAGGAAACTACCATACAAAATACACAAAGGGCTTCCCTGAATCCATGTATATGTCCCAAATGGTACCTTATTCCCTTTATAGTGCACTACTTTTGACCAGGGCTCTACTCAAAAATATCCCGAGTTGCTCTGTGTGGCTGAGTCTGACACACTGTTTTGGCTTATGCCATTTTTGCATGAATGACCACACAAAAGGAGTGAATCCCTGCCTAGTAGCCCGTGGCAACCATTGCCACCCAACTCACTGTAACCCTGAGAGGAAAGGAAGGAATCCCAGCTGTAAGACTATGCCTGGACAGAAATTCTGTCTTCCAACACTGTGTGTTTTACATGAAAAAGGAAAATCATCTGTACTTCTCTCGGATCGTAATAGTAGTTCATAAGATAAGGTGTTTATGGGTTACTAGGCATTTTCGGTTGGTCTTTAGCCTCCATTTTTTAATGAATACTGTTTGTTTTACGTTGAGGAGAGACTCTGCACGAGGAGGACCTAGGTCTTTTGTGTAGATTTGGGTGCAGGAATCAAACACTTTCGAGCACAGCAATATTATGTGTGCGGGCATCTCATTCCTTTATCTCAGTATTAGCATTTGTTTTGCCCAGCTCAGATATTCTCAAGTTTAGGCTGTGAGAATCACGCTCTTTCTCTTCCTACACCTTTACCGATAATATTGTAGCCCAGAGGAGCGCCAACACTCATTATATCAAAAAATCAAAGCAACCTCTGTATTTGTTTGTGATATTCCCTTTAGCACCAGCAGCCCTGAGTTCTCAGGAGGGGGTACAGATCATGTAAAATATTCAGCTCCCTACCAACGAATAGCGTTAGATTTTATTGGAAAATCATTGTTCCATTTGCCTTGGTAAATTGTGTTATGTCTGTTTGAATGTCAGCTGAATATTTTTGGGGTCTTTTTTCATCTCTGAGAAATATATCAAGAATGGACAAAACAAACTGTGTTGACATAACCATAACAAAGTGACATTATGAACCAAATATAGGAGGCACGTGTATTCCCTCCCCCACCTTCGCTAAAAGAGAGAATGAAGAGAGACAGAGAGAGCCTGAGCGAGAGAGAGAAGGGGGAGGCAAGACTTTGGGAATAGCTTGACAGTGAGATAAGTGACAGTGCATGACAGGTAAAATATGAGTTCTACTGATGCAGTAACAGGGGAATATGGCCAGTAGGTTTTATAAACATCAACTTTTGCCCTTATTCCTTCAACTAAAGGTCCGCCTGGATGCAGTCAAAATCACTTCACATCTCATACATCAGTGAATGACTCACTTCGCATTTGACCTTGAAGCGCTTACCTCCAGCATGGCAAATTCACTCCTTTATGTAGAAACGACCTCTCTTCTTGGTATGTTTTTAGATAGTGTTTCCTTGTTTATGTGACACGCAGGATGCAGCCATCAATCATATTGTATGTCATTTCATTTCTCAACACACAAACATTATAAAAAGGTTGAGTGACCATGAAAGTCAATGGTTCTTTCACACTCCTTCAAAAATTCAGATCCAGAAAAGGGGGTTCTTGATTCTAGAGTTGCATCCCAAATGGCACCCTATTCCCTTTTGGGCTCTAGTCAAAAGTAGTGCATTATATAGGGAATATTGTGCCATTTGGGACATATCCTAGTATGGGAATAGAGTGCCATTTGGGATGCATCCTCATTCCCCTAGATGCCCGGAGAATGAGGGGATCTGAGGTCTGATAGTGAAGTGTGTCATGTCGCCTTCACTCTTAGAAAAAAGGGTTCCAAAAGGGTTATTCAGCTGTCCCCATAGGATAACCCTTTTTGGTTCCAGGTAAAAACCCTTTTTGGTTCCAGGTAGAACCATTTTGGTTCCAAGTATAACCGTTTTGGGTTCCACGTAGAACCATTTCCACAGAGGGTTCTACATGGAATCCAAAACGGTTATGCTTGGAACCAAAAGGGTTCTACCTAGAACCAACAAGGTTTCTTCAAAGGGTTATTCTACGGGGGCAGCCGAAGAACCTTTTTAGGTTCTAGATAGCACCTTTTTTTCTAAGAGTTTTCAGACCAGTGACTCTCAGATACGGATAGCTTTCACCCAGAGCACAATAAGTCACCAGTGTTGACCAGTGAGGCGGATCATATCCCGATTCCAGCTTCAGTTCCCTCCCTTTCGGTCTTTTCCATTAGATTACTAAATCAATGTAGGACAGCTAATTTATATTCCACACAGAGCTCCTTGGCCAATGGACAGAAATACTTAGTGGGTGAAGGATAAAGATGGCTGGACACACTCACTCTCTTACGCCCGCCTGCTTGTGTTTATTATTAAGCCCTTTCTTGAGAATTCTCTTGATTTAAATTGTATGGATAATCAAAGTAGTATGTTTTGCAATTACTCTTCACTTTGCAATGGAATGACAATGTGTTGTTGCACATATTATAATATTTTTTAAATAAGTACCATATTATTTAATTAACGCTTCATTGTCAATCTCATCCTACAGAATAGTTTTGAACAGGGATAACCACCCTGGGAATTTAATACATGCTGTATTAGCTTTATTTGATTTATATAAAACACAATATTTCCTTGAAGAGGAGTTTCTGGGACCAGAAATCGGCATGGGCATTTCTAACACAATGGCTCATCTTTTTCCTCGAGGCCCCCATTATTAGTCAATTATAATTCTGCATAACAAATATTTTTATTGCAAAACCTCCCAATTTAGACCAGCCCACTAGGTTAAAAATGGACCAGCCCATCTGGCTTTTGCCCATACTGCCCTATGGCCAGTCGGTTTCTGGATGAAATGGAGAGAGCTGTAGCATGTCATTCCCTATACAGTCTACAGCTATGACTTCCCCAGACCACTGTCTTTGTGTAGTCACTGGTGATGCGGGAGCCTCTGCTTCCTCTGCCCGCTGGTAGATAAACCAGTCTGGCCTAACCCATCTCTGGCTATGCTGTTTCAGATGCCTCAGCAATACCCTGCTTCGCTCTTCTATCCTCTCTCCTGCTCCCAGGGGATCGATTTAGTCATGGGGGTAGGTAGCTCACTGTATAGTATGAAGCGCCAAGCCCCTTCATTACTAGGGCTTTGTGAATGCGTGCTGCTGCCAGCCCTGTGTAGGCTGTGTAGCCCAAGGTTATGTACTCAAGACCACTATTGCGACCTCTGTCTGTTTTACTTTCCATTTCTCCCCAAGCTGGGTCAAACAAAAGCCATGCGTTTTATTGGGTCACCGTGGTGCACTCAGCTTGAGTTAGTCGAGGGACGTGTGAGAACAGGCCAGTTTCCCGGACTCAAATTAAGACTAGTACTGGACTAAAAAGCACTTTCAATGGAAAATCTCCATTGAGCATGCTTTTTAGTACAGCACTAGGCCTAATCTATGTCCCCGAAAACCGTCCTTACAAGTTAGCAAATTCCACAGATATAGTGTATAAACAGAATGCATTGACTAATGTCGTTTTAATGGGTCACATTAGCACAGGGTACTTCGCTAAGGAACCAATAGTGCTGCCTAGAGCCATATATTAAGAGAGTTCGGCCAGGTTTTAGAACGGACGCCATGTTCGTGCCTTTGTTCTTGAAATGTTGGTGATGTAACAATACGAGAGCGGCTGTGACAATTCCCTGTCAAATGACCTACTGTAAACAAGCAAAACAGAATAGCGAATCTAACAGACGTTTTTATTGAACCGCGAAATAAGGTGTATCCAAGTTTGTGCTGTGTTGTGGTGTCAACAAATTGCATATCTGTTTAGACTGGGCGTCTTCATTGGTTTTGAAAATTATCAGAAATCAACAGCACAACGCCGAAGCGTCAATTATCACTTAGCAACGGCAATGGAGGAGAAAGTGGCGCTCTTGGAACGTTCAGATAGAAAGCGCAACTCTCCATTTATACGACTCTGGTGCTGCCTGTCATTTAATACATTGAATTACAACAACCTCAAAGGTTGTTCAGCACCTTACATGAGAGAAAGTTAAGGCTAAAAATAGGTATTCATACATAAATATGCTTAAACACTTTCATGCACAGAAGCACACCTGGTCCAGTGTCCATCCTTTACACTGCTCTAGGACACTTCTGAATTAAGCTGTACGTTGCCTGAGCAGCTGCCAGTATGAGCGAACAAACGCACGCATATAGTCAGTCACGCACAGAGATATGTAGACACACACACGCACGCAGGCACGCACGCACGCACGCACGCACGCACGCACGCACGCACGCACGCACGCACACACACACACACACACACACACACACATACACACTTCTACCAGCCTCCAACTCTTATTGTAAGCAGCAACAGCAGCAGCTGAGCGACAACACAAGGTCCTACAGCAGCAGCTGAGAGACAGCACAAGGTCATACTTAGCATTGTGACAGGTCTTCAGGCATTTGGTGGCACAGTCCCTTCAAAGACACGTAGGAGGAGAAGAAAAACAAGATTACTTGGCATTCATTCACTGCGAAATCAAACGCATGCTGAAATAATTTCAGACAATGCGATCTGGGAAAGCGGTACTCTATTTTCCACCCCTCCCCCTGTTCTCCATATTCTGGGAGGCCTCTCTGAATAGGCAATAAAGAATTGAGGGTGATAATATGTGACAGCTTGTAAAGACACGAAAAGAGAGTATGTGTCTCTGACACCTTTCAGTCTCATTTTATGTATGTCACCAGAACATCGCATTCTGCCTAAAAGTCATGCATGCTATTTATTGGTGGAGTTATGGCTTGAATTGTTATCAAATGCTGCAGGTGATTTGTATCTATTGATTAGTTGATGAATGACATGTTTCATTGTGAATAAACCTACACTAACTCAATGGATGCATTGCAAACTGCTGCTCCAGTTTCAACTGTTCTGCCTGCGGCTATGGAACCCTGACCTGTTCACCGGACGTGCTACCTGTCCCAGACCTGCTGTTTTCAACTCTCTAGAGACCGCAGGAGCGGTAGAGATACTCTTAATGATCGGCTATGAAAAGCCAACTGACATTTACTCCTGAGGTGCTGACTTGCTGCACCCTCGACAACTACTGTGATTATTATTATTTGACCATGCTGGTCATTTATGAACATTTTAACATCTTGGCCATGTTCTGTTATAATGTCCACCCGGCACAGCCAGAAGAGGACTGGCCACCCCTCATAGCCTGGTTCCTCTCTAGGTTTCTTCCTAGGTTTTGGCCTTTCTAGGGAGTTTTTCCTAGCCACCGTGCTTCTACACCTGCATTGCTTGCTGTTTGGGGTTTTAGGCTGGATTTCTGTACAGCACTTTGAGATATCAGCTGATGTAAGAAGGGCTATATAAATAAATTTGATTTGATTTTGATGATCCCAATTGGCATCCTATTCCCTATATAGTGCACTACTTTTGACCAGAAGGTACTACTGGTCAAAAGTGGTCCACTGTAAAGAGAATTAGGGAGCTATTTGGGATGCAGTTAATTTTTAACATTGCTTTTGAGGTCCACCAACAGAAGGGTTTTTATTCGCTGTGTACTATGTGATTCAATACTTTAGAGAATTGTATATGTTTATAGGAATAATCAGCATATTTATGAGAACCAAAGACTGACATGTGAAGGCACACTCCAATTGATGGTAAAATGATTGATGGTAACCTATTCCCTATATATAGGGAATAGGGTGCCAATTGGGAGTCAAACAGAGTAGAAGCAGATGGACTACACTTCAGCATCTTGATTTATTAGAAAAGACACGCTAGTTCAGCTCCACCCTGCACAACATGGACCTGTTTAACTGGACTCTGGCTCTGTCTGTGGAGACTCATTAATCATGCTAGTGTTTAAGCCCCAGTGTTACGTCATAACACAGGAGGGCGAAACAGAACAGTGGTCTACCATTATAATCAGGCCTGCAGGATTCTAACTCTGGTCGACCAAGATATATGCTGTTGCTGCCCTGCCTTGCATGTGTGTGTGTGTGTGTGTGTGTGTGTGTGTGTGTGTGTGTGTGTGTGCGTGCGTGCGTGCGTGCGTGCGTGCGTGCGTGCGTGCGTGCGTGCGTGCGTGCGTGCGTGTGTGTGTGTGCGCGCGTGTGTGTGTGTGTGTACACCCATCGCATGCTACTGTAGTTATTTAGTGCACTGAAGGTTAACTGAAATTCACGGTCCAAAGCTCAGGTTAGACACCCACAGACATCTTCCATGTCAGGCACAGCATCAGTGGAAACATGTATCGTGCTGAAAGCTGTGTGGGGTCTATGTGATCTATATTGTTTGATAAGCATGGCATGGTGGGTTAAGGAAACAATCAGTGGGAGGTCACACAAGTTTGTTCTCGACTCCCTGTTTACTTAAACAATATTTAAACAATATTGGTAAATGGCACTTTTACAGTATGTGGAAAAACAATTTTCACATACTGTAAAAGTAAGCATTTCACTGTTAGTCTACACCTGTTGTTTACGAAGCATGTGACAAATACATTTAGATTTGAATTGATTTCTCAATTTAAAGTGCTCTACTATAGGTCATGTGAGTGATACAAGTTGGATAACTGTACTCGCGGCAGCCATAATTTGTTTCCATCAGCATGTTTCCATCAACTTACCCCAGTGCCTTTTCTCAGCGGCTGTCTGTCTGTCAGCTGGACATTCCCCAGAGTGGTAAGTGGGCAGGCCCCTGTGAAATTGGGAGCAGGCAATAGAGATATTTCCCTGTCCCCTATGCTGAAGGGTTGAAAAGGAGAGGAGATCCAAGGTGTATTTAAGCAATAAGGCCCGAGGGGGTATGGTATATGGCCAATATACCACAGTCCCCCGAGTCCCCCTTATTGCTATTATAAACTGGTTATCAACGTAATTAGAGCAGTGAAAATTAATGTTTTGTCTTACCCATGGTATACGGTCTGATATACCACGGGTGTCAGCCAATCAGCATTCAAGGCTCAAACCACCCAGTTTATAATAGTATATAAGCCCTCTGGCCTTGTTCCATCATGTAGTACACAGTGTCCCTCTGAACTCACCTGCTGGATGCCTACAGTCAGTGCTCTTGCTCTGTTGTACGTTAATTAAAAGAAGACAAATCACCCACTGGGCACAGATGTCAGTTCGATGTCCTGAAGCAGACCGTGAAATCCCCGGCTCTTGAGCGTGACAGAGGGTGCTCTTTCCCAATCAACAGTGTGTCCCTTGAAATACAGACATTATTGGTGTATTAAAGGTCAGGCAGAGCTAAAGCACAACACACAGGAGCATCTTACTGCAAGAATAGCTGATACATGCTATGAAATTAATATATTTTATTTGTTTAACTCAGATTATGATAAATTGTTAAACCCCTCTCGTGTCAATCCCTGTGATTTTAGGTGCTAACTGAATTACGTTTTCAAATTAATATGACAGCCTTCAATGTTGAATCAATTGATTAAAGGAATCACCGTTCTGAGATCAATTTTGGACCTAATTTACTCTGTGAACCCTGACAAAGTGCAGGCCATGAAGTGTGACTAAACAACCATTAATGAACTGCTCTTCTTATAGGCCTCATACAGAACAGCTATAGCCAGCTGAAACACAGTAGAGAGCACACAGGACATAAGGAAACCACAATATCTATACAGGCATCAACAGATCAATGAGGTTCAGTTAAACATACCACCTATCAAAGGGACACTTGGAACTGGAGGTAACTAGGCACACATCCGTCTACACATGCTGATCCATGGATGAATAAACAACGACTGTTGGTCCTCCCCTTCCTCCACCATGTATCCTTAAAGCAGCATAGGGCCCTGACTATACATTTTCACAAGTACTCCCCTCTCTTTTGACCATCTCTTAAAAGGGTATAGTATTTATTAACAGTGTATGATTCCTCTGGGAGATGTCTTTGTACTATACTCACCGGAGGACTTACCATTAGGCAGAAGAGGCAAATACCTCAGGCCTCACATCATCAAGGGGCCTCGTGAGCATTTAAAAAAATAAAAATATGTCTCCACTTGAGGCCCCCCCCCCCATGCTCCGCTCGAGGCATAATAAATAAGTAATAAAAATCCCCATCAAAATATGTCTGTTTAAGCTAGAGAGATCTGTTTTTTAACATGGGCTGCGTCTCAATCCACCACATCCACCGATATCGGCCTTGGAAAGGGTTGTCACTAGTTACCACAGCCACAAAGTCATAATTATGGCTAAAACCCGCATATTTCTATAATGTATCTTCTTAAAATCTGGTTTTAAACCTAACCTTTACCTTAACCCTAACTTTAACCACACTGATAAGCTCATGACTAACCTTCCATTTTTGTTTTCATGACTTTTTACAACATAGCCAATTTTGACTTTGTGGCTGTGGTAACTACTGACAACCAGTGGAAAGGTGGCAGAGCTACAGAGGTGTTTGTCAGCCCAGGAGACATCTCGAAAATCAGTTGTTTCTCAAAAACGTCTGTAGAGTCTGAACGGTTGTTCTACACACCAATATGACCCCTCAGACTGGCCTCTGCCTGGGGCCTCCAAATCACTAAATCTGGCCCTGGTTATATTCTTTCTAACTGGATTACAGTACTGTTTGAAAGGTTTCATTTGACATTTGTCATAGAGTTGTATGATGGCTCCCTCTTGTGGAGAGTGACGAATACCATTTGCTTGATTGAACATATCTTTTTTATAAAGGGACAGAACTACTGCAGTACTAATGCAGTCCTCACAGTTGTTACATTATGAATTCACCTTTCTGTAACACCAATCAGAGAGACATTTTTCAATATTCAACAACTAGCTTATTGTATTTTTTCATTCCTTGCCGTGCAAAACAAAAACTTGCCGTAGGATTTCTGCATTTGATAGACTTTTAATCTGTAAATGTGTCAATAATTTTATCAGAATTACACAATATGTAACTGAGTTAATAGCATCTGCCTATTGTAACACTAACACAAACGGCACTTCAAATAAAAATGTAGATATTCTCTGCTACAGACCCACTGTAGCATACCTTATAGTGTTGTAGGAAAATGTCACTAGTAAAGCAATTGTCAAAGGGGTTGAAATCTATAAGGAAGAAAGTACTTAACGGGAATATATATCAGGGTCACCCCTCCACACCTCATTTGAGAGTATTGCAATCCCGACCAAAGCCAACCCTCTCCAAAACCACACTCAACTCAGGAGGACTGTTTCCATTTAAGCATTTGGGGTTTTCAGACAAATCTGGGCTAGAATACAAAATGAAGCATTCCGTGAATATGCATGGCTCTCCCCTCTAAGAGAGAGAGAGAGAGAGAGAGAGAAATGGTTGGGGCAGGCGGATGAGTGTTGGCAGAGGAGTGCGAGGCGAGTGCCAAGCTTGCCCACAGGGATGGAGGGGCGCCAGAGAGCAGTGGCAGCCTGTTTGTCTTGGAATCCCACACCCAATCTGGAGTCCAGGAGAAAACGAGAAGCCCCTCGATCTGCTTCCAATTGGAGGATCAAATGTTGGTGTAAATGTCCGACAGCATCTCACCTCTCTTGACTCCTGCCCTGGCCTGAAAGGAAGAGCAACGGTCTGATAGATGACGCTGCTGGCAGCATTTCAAATGGCACCCTATTCCCTATATAGTGCACTACTTTGACCAGGTCCCAAAAGTAGTGCACTATATAGGGAATAGGGGTACCATTTGGGGCATATAACTGTCTGATTTTGCTCTTTCCCACCCCACACTAGAATGGGAAGTTTTAATTACCATTCATCCCCTGCAGGCATAGTGTTACAAGTCATACAACTTGGAGGCCTATTACATTTGGCAGATTGTATCTTTTGCCCCAGGTTTCATTCTCCATGGATATCACCTTCTTAGCTTAGAAAAGGTTACTCAACACTGCCTCCATAATGTACTGATCCTGTGTGACTGGTTAAGAGTGCAGCTCAGCTGGATAGCATCGCCATGATTGTGGGTTCAAATCAAATCAAATTGTATTGGTCACATACACGTGATTAGCAGATGTTATTGCGGGGGTGCCAAAATGCATGTGTGTCTTGTGCTAACAAATTATACAACATATACACACAAATCTAAATAGGAATGAATTAAGACTATATACATACATGTATATGGACGAGTGATGTCAGAGCGGAATGGACTAAGATGCAGTAGAATAGTATAGAATACAGTATATACATATGAGATGAGTAATGCAAGATATGTAAACATTATTAAGTGACTAAGATACTGTAGAATAGTATAGAATACAGTATATACATATGAGATGAGTAATGCAAGATATGTAAACATTATTAAGATACTGTAGAATAGTATAGAATACAGTATATACATATGAGATGAGTAATGCCAGATATGTAAACCTTATTCAAGTGACTAGTGTTTCATTCCTTAAAGTGACCAGTGATGTGTAGTCTATGCCTGTAGGCAGCAGCCTCTAATGTGCTAGTGATAGCTGTTTAACATTCTGATGGCCTTGAGATAGACGCTGTTTTTCAGTCTCTCAGTCCCAGCTTTGATGCACCTGTACTGACCGCGCCTTCTGGATGATAGCGGGGTGAACAGGCATTGGCTCGGGTGATTGATGTCCTTGAGGATCTTTTTGGCCTTCCTGTGACATCGGGTGCTGTAGATGTCCTGGAGGGTGGGTAGTCTGCCCCCGGTAATGCGTTGGGCAGACTGCACAACCCTCTGGAGAGCCTTGCGGTTGTGGGCGGGGCAGTTGCCTTACCAGGCGGTGATACAGCCCGACAGGATGCTTTCAAATGTGCATCTGTAAAGGTTTGTGAGGTTTTGTGAGAGAAATTTCTTTAGCCTCCTGATGTTGGAGGCTCTGTTGCGCCTTCTTCACCACACTGTCTGTGTAGGTGGTCCATTTCAGTTTGTCAGTGATGCGTACGCCAAGGAACTTGAGGCTTTCCACCTTCTCCACTGCGGTCCCGTCAATGTAGATAGGGGGTCCCCTCTGCTGTTTCCTGAAGTCCACAATCATCTCCTTTGTTTTGTTGACATTGAGTGAGACGTTGTTTTCCAGGCACCACACTCCCAGAGCCCTCACCTCCTCCCTGTAGACTGTCTCGTCATCGTTGATAATCAAGCCTACTACTGTTGTGTCGTCTGCTAACTTGATGATTGAATTGGAGGCGAGGGAGTACAGGAGGGTGCTGAGAACACACCCTTGTGGGGCCCCAGTGTTGAGGATCAGCAGAGTAGAGGTGATGTTTCCTACCTTCACCACCTGGGGCGGCCCGTCAGGAAGTCCAGGACCCAGTTGCACAGCACAGGGTTCAGACCCAGGGCCTCGAGCTTAATGATGAGCTTGGAGGGTACTATGGTGTTCAATGCTGAGCTATGGTCAATAAACAGCATTCTTACATAGGTATTTCTCTTGTCCAGATGGGATAGGGCAGTGTGCAGAGTGATGGCGATTGCATCGTCTGTGGATCTACTGGGGCGGTAAGCAAATTTAAGTGGGTTTAGGGTGGCAGGTAAGGTAGAGGTGATACGATCCCTGACTAGTCTCTCAAAGCACTTCATGATGACAGAGGTAAGTGCCACGGGGCGATAGTCATTAAGTTCAGTTACCTTTGCATTCTTGGGTACAGGAACAATGGTGGCCATCTTGAAGCATGTGGGGACAGCAGACTGGGATAGGGAGAGATTGAATATGTCCGTAAACACACCAGCCAGCTGGTCTGCGCATGCTCTGAGGACGCTGCTATGGATGCCGTCTGGGCATGTGGGGACAGCAGACTGGGATAGGGAGAGATTGAATATGTCCGTAAACACACCAGCCAGCTGGTCTGCGCATGCTCTGAGGACGCTGCTATGGATGCCGTCTGGGCCGGCAGCCTTGCGAGGGTTAACACGTTTAAATGTTTTACTCATTTAAGTAGCAGCAGCGTAAAAGAGAGGTCTGGGTAGCCCTTTGATTAGCTGTTCAGGAGTATTATGGCTTGGGGGTAGAAGCTGTTAAGAAGAGTTTTGGACCTAGACTTGGCGCTCCGGTACAGCTTGCCATGCGGTAGCAGAGAGAACAGTCTATGACTAGGGTGGCTGGAGGCTTTGACAATTTTTAGGGCCTTCCTCTGACACCGCCTGGTATAGTGGTCCTGGATGGCAGGAAGCTTGGCCCCAGTGATGTACTTCTACTTTTGTAGTCCGTGATTGTCTGTAGTCCATGCAGGGATCACATACTAAAATGACAACATACTAATACTACAACGTATGTACTCACTGTACTGTATGTCGCTTTTGGTAAAAGCATCTGCTAACCAGTATAGGCCTATACAGTGAAGATAATTAAACTATCCCAGTAATAATGTCCTACAGCTACCAGCAGAGGGAGAGCTGAAGTCACACATTAGCCCCATATAAGGCCCAAAATAACTAACTGTATCGTGTTGACTGCTTGGAAATCTACAACTGAATGACCATCAGTTCAGTGTCCCTTTTGGTCCATTTTATTTATACAGTTTACAACATTATTTTACTGGCAGTGAGTATCCATTCCATAAACACAATCCACAAGTTTCTTCAAGATAGTGTTACCTAATTCTTCTGCTGACCAATACAATGAGGCATTATCCCTCAGAGAGAGAGAGGGGGAGAGAAATGGAGGGAGAGAGAGAGTGGGGAGAGGGAGAGAGAGATAGAGAGAGGGAGAGGGAGAGAGAGAGAAAAAAAGGGTGAGAGAGAGAAAAAGGAAAAGAGAAGGGGTGAGAGAGGGAGAGATGGGGGAGAGATGAAAGAGAAATTCCTTTATTAAGGGATTTTTTGGCATTATCCACTGGCAAAAACTGGTTGAATCAACGTTGTCTCCACGTCATTTCAACTAGCAAATCAATGTGATGATTGGATTTTCAAAAAGTCATCAATGTCAGGGCATTTCGCATTTTTTTACCCAACTTTTAACCTAAATCCAATGACATGGTGAAATGTTTTGTTGATTTCACATTGAATTCACGTTAGTTGACAACTCAACCAAATGTAAATCAAAACTAGACGTTGAACTGACGTCTGTACCCAGGGAATATACTTGCCCGTCTATTCATTCGTGGGAGGGAACTCATGATTACCTGAAGGCGGCAAGTTATTCCTCAACTGTCAGGTCAAATATTCCTCCTGTCCCTTGCTGTTACAGAGAGGTTTTGTACTCTGCTCCTAGGGGACACACGATCCATACGCACATATATCAGGATCACAGCAGTTCTGTTCTCACTCTACCTTCTACTCTCTCCTCCAAAGTCTCTAGTGTTTTGCTGACACAGCTGATCTATTACCTGATACTGCTGGCCTAACAGAAACATGATGTAGTTCATTATGCACCCTGCAGGCTTGGACAAATAAGAGTTCAATCTTCCATTCAGCAGGCTGAAATATGAGCAGACTTTTTTCCAGTCTCACTCTTGGGATTATCCCTCTGTCCACAGCAACCCCCCTGGGAGTGGGGTACCTACAAAGGTTCAGGCAGACATTCCTCTATTTTTATTGTAACCAAGATAATAATGGGCACGCAGCACGAGGTTAACATTATGGGACAGGTTATATATGTAGCAAAAGAGGGCTATTCTGAGAATGTATTCCACAAAGGTTCATGCTGATATTCAACCCCATTTAAAATGAGTGTACTGAAACATAGCAAAGAATGTGTAAAACACTAGGCCTACATAGTACTGGACATGTATTCCACCGAGGAGCATAAAAATTACAAGATACTTTGACACAATCTATTGTGTAGGTAATTTGACACAAACTATACTACTCACTCATGAATGAGGGGGTTGACAACTTTTTTTCTGAACTTGTATGAATTAAACTAACTAAATGGATTCTGGGTCAGAATAACAAGCAATGTGAGTCTAATTGCTTTGTATGTGAGAGCTCTTGGCAGATCTTCAGCGCATTGTAAATCACTACGAGTCACAGCCAGGTGCCACACCAATGGCTGATGGAGACCTTGACTGTGTCCCAAATGGCACCCTATTCCCTATATAGCCCTATGGGCCTTGGTTAAAAGTAGCACACTGTGTAGGGAACATGGTGCCATTTGGGATGCATTCCTTGTGCTTAGCAACATCCCTCCATAGGCCTATACATAGGAGCTGTATGCAGTGAACACACACACTGTAAAACATATTGTTATGACCATGGGACTGATCTGTCACTTCATTAGTTTGCTTATTGGCAGAGAGAGCGGGCACACACAGCCATATTTATAAAGCAGGACCACTATAAAAGCTGACGAATGTTAAACAGATCTTAACAACTCCAATTTTGCTTCTCATTGAGCGTGTGTGTTTGTGTGAGTGCGTATGTGCATGTGCGTATGTGTGTGTGCATGTGTGCGTGTGCTTAAAAGAGGCCCCAAGGGATTAAAATAAAATAAAAAGTGTGCCGTATAAACAGTAATTGCTGGAAACTTAAAGGGATACTTTGGGATTTTGGCAATGAGGCCCTTTATCTACAGTACTTCCCCAGAGTGAGATGAACTTGTGGACACCATTTTTATGTATCTGTGTCCAGTATGAAGGAAGTTAGAGGTAGTTTCACATGCCAATGCTAACTAGTGCAATGACTGGAAGTCTATGGGTATCTACTAGCATGTTAGCAGATAACCATAGACTTCCAGTCATTGCGCTAACGCTTGTTAGCACTGGCTTGCAAAACGACCTCTAACTTCCTTCATACTGGACACAGAGACATAAAAGTGGTATCCAAGAGTTCATCTGACTCCGGGGGAGTAGATAAAGGGCCTCGTTGCCAAAATCCCAACGTATCCCTTTAAGGTCACCTAACTTAACCCCAGTTATATGATATTAGGAGTCTAGGAAGATCCAATCACACAACGTCGGTCGTAGACAGACAGGAGCAACAGCCAAAATTGGACCACTCCATTTCCCATATAAAGGGTCGTAGTGGTATCTCCACTTCTAAGTAAGTGTTCGTCTTCCTTACGCATAGCGTGAAGGGCAATGCAGTGAGTGACCTCACTCATAATACCGTACAACCGGGGTTACATTAGATAACCTTAAGTTCTATTTCAATGACTTGTTCGGTCTTTCAACTCCCGTAGTGCTGATATTATCTCTGAAGCCAAGTTTAGACAGGATAAACCCTCAAAGCCCTGACATTAAGCACCATATGCGCTACTAGGGTGCAGTGACATAGTCGGTAGAGCCTCATGAAGGTATGGGGGATAACCCAGCATGCCGCAGTATAAATCTGTTGAACAAAGATGCCCATCAAGATGCCCATCAAACAATGCCCATGATGTAGCCATATCGCTGGTGGAGTGAGCCCTCAAGTGTTCTGGAAGTATTAAACCCTTGCTATAATATTCCATTTTAACAGCCTCCATTATCCATAGGGATAAACGCGGGCGAGAAAAGGTCATCCCTGTGTGGGGAGGAGCCCAAGAGACAAAGTTCTGATCGATCTAGTAGGGCTCTCATCCTGTCCAATGCGTGGACTGGACACAAGTGGTGGAGACACTTTTCCTCCATGATGTAGTAATGCAGTGAGTGAAAAGCCAGCAGCTCTTAACATTAAGCAAATTATAAGCACCACTTGTTTTGTGCACAAAACACAGGGTTAGGTTGTAAAGCAACCTTCCCATGCTTTTGAAGCTGGCTCGAACAGCGGCTGTGGAATGGCCTCAAGCATAACAGACACATCCAAGGATGGGACTAGTTGTTTGTCTACTGGGTGTAAGTGACGATCACCCTGCATAAAACAGCAGATCAGGGGCTGTTTCCCCACTGTATTATTGTTAAAACCTATATGGCAGGCGGTCCAAACACAAGCCACTCATATAGTGAGCGTCTGGCAGGGGCTCTAGCGCTCTGAACAGTCTGCACAACTTTCAGAGGTAGATCTGTAGCATTAACATTCATCCTCTCACAGGTCAGGCTCAAAGCGCCACATGCCCGGCCGGGGTTGGAAGATCTCTCTGTTTGCTTGGGTCGGCTGATCCCTGCATAATGGTAGCTGCCAGGATGTAGGTGGAGCATGTCTGCCTTTGGCTTAAAATTGCTATACTTAGTAACAGAGAGACCGACAGGGCCCATAAACCTTGGAATCTAGGCATGTTCAATGCAATTTTTCCCTTAGAGAGGGGCTTTAACCTCCTTGTAGGCTATTGCTCATGCACCCAAATGAGCCAGTTGATGACAGCTAGGTTTTCCCTTAGTGGAGAAGTGAGACATTTTTATCAGTTATGTCGAGTGCACATACCGGGGAGTAGAGTGGAAGATCTGTAACAAAGGCATATCAAATCAAATCAAACTTTATTTGTCACCTGCACCAAATACAACTTCTGCAGACCTTACTGTCACGCCCTGGCCACAGAGAGGTTTTTATTCTCTATTTTGGTTAGGCCAGGGTGTGACTAGGGTGGGCATTCTAGTTTCTTTATTTCTATGTTTTCTATTTCTTTGTTTTTGGCCGAGTGTGGTTCCAATCAGAGGCAGCTGTCTATCGTTGTCTCTGATTGGGAATCCTACTTAGGCAGTCCTTTTCCCCTCTTTCATTTGTGGGTTCTTAATTTTGCATTGGTTGTTATTTTGCCCTGCAGAACGTCACGTTCGTATTTTGTTTTGTTGTTTGTCGGTGTTCATTAAAGAAATAAATAGAATGAACACGTACCACGCTGCACTTTGGTCCACTTCTTCCCATGACGATCGTGACACTTACTGTGAAATACTTACTTACTTACCCTTAACCAACAGTGCAGGTCAAGAAAGAGTAAAGAAACATTTGACCAAATAAACTGAAGTAAAAAAATGATAAAAAGTAACACAATAAAATAACAACAACGAGGCTACAGTATATACAGGGGGTACCGGTACCGAGTCAATGTGCGGGGGTACAGGTTAATCAAGGTAATTTGTACATGGAGGTAGGGGTGAAGTGACTATGCATAGATAATAAAACAAATGGAGGGGGGGGGGGGTGTCAATGTAAATAATCTGGTGGCCATTTGATGAATTGTTCAGCAGTCTTATTGCTTGGGGGTAGAAGCTGTTAAGGAGCCTTTTGGTCCTAGACTTGGCGCTTGCCATGCGGTAGCGGAGAAAACAGTCTGACTTGGATAACTGGAGTCTTTGACAATTGTTGGGGCTTTCCTCTGACACCGCCAAGTCTATAGGTCCTGGATGGCAGGAAGCTTGGCTCTAGTGATGTACCACGCTGTAGGCACTTTTTGAGGATCTGGGGACACACGCAAAATGTTTTCATTCTCCTGAGGGGGAAAGGTGTTGTTGTGCCCTCTTCACGATTGTCTTGGTGTGTTTGAACCATGATAGTTCATTGGTGATGTGGACACCAAGGAACTTGAAACTCTCGACCCGCTCCACTACAGCCCTGTCAATGTTAATAAGGATTAGCCACTTTTTTTCAATTTTCACCTAAAATGACATACCCAAGTCTAATGGGGGCCTGTTTGGCCTGCCTTTTCCTATAGTCCACGATCAGCTCCTTTGTCTTGCTCACATTGAGGGAGAGGTTGTTGTCCTGGCACCACACTGCCAGGTCTCTGACCTCCTCCCTATATGCTGTCTCATCGTTGTCGGTGATCAGGACTACCACTGTTGTGTCGTCAGCAAACTTAATGATGGTGTTGGAGTCGTGTTTGGCCATGAAGTTGTGGGTGAACAGGGAGTACAGGAGGGGACAAAGCAAACACCCCTGAGGGGCCCCAGTGTTGATAATCAGCATATCAGAAGTGTTGTTGCATACCCTTACCACCAGGGGGCGGCCCGTCAGGAAGTCCAGGATCCAGTTGCAGATGGAGGGGTTTAGTCGCAGGGTCCTTAGCTTAGTGATGAGCTTTGTGGGCACTATGGTGTTGAACGCTGAGCTGTAGTCAATGAACAGCATTCTCACATAGGTGTTCCTTTTATCCAGGTGGGAAAGGGCAGTGTGTAGTGCGTCCGGATTAGTGTCCCGCTCCTTGAAAGCAGCAGCTCTAGCCTTTAGCTCAATGTGGATGTTGCCTGTAATCCATGGCTTCTGCTTGGGATATGTGTACATACATCACTGTGGGGACGATGTCGTCAATACACTTATTGATGAAGCCGATGGCTGAGGTGGTATATTCCTCAATGCCGTTTGATGAATCCCTTGAACATATTCCAGTCTGTGCTAGCAAAACAGTCCTGTAGCGTAGCACATCATCTGACCACTTCCGTTTTGAGCAAGTCACTGTTAATTCCTGCTTTAGATTTTGCTTGTAAGCAGGAATCAGGAGGATAGAATTATGGTCAGATATTCCAAATGGAGGGCGGGGGAGAGCTTTATATGCATCTCTGTGTGTGAAGTCTAGAGTTTTTTTTCCTCTGGTTGCACACGTGACATGCTGGTAGAAATGAGGTAAAACAGATTTAAGTTGTCCTGCATTAAAGTCCCTGGCCACTAGGAGCGCTGCTTCTGGATAAGCATTTTCTTGTTCGCTTATGGCCTTATATAGCTGATTGAGTATGGTCTTAGTGCCAGCATCGTTTTTTTGGTGGTAAATAGACGGCTACGAATAATATAGATGAGAACTCTCTTAGTAGATAGTGTGGTCAACAGCTTATCATAAAGTGCTCTACCTCAGGCGAGCAATACCTCAAGACTTATTTAATATTAGACATTGCACACCAGGTGTTACCAAACGTAGCTTCTCTGTCCTGCCGGTGCTTGGAAAATCCCGCCAGCTCTATATTATCCATGTCGTCGTTCAGCCACGACTCGGTGAAACATAAGATATTACAGTTTTTAGTGTCCAGTTGGTAGTAGGCTATAATCTATATCGTAGGTCATCCATTTTATTTTCCAATGATTGCACGTTGGCCAATAGAAGGGATGGCAGTGGAGTTTACTCACTCGCCTACGAATTCTCAGAAGGCAGCCTGACCTCCGTCCCCTTTTTCTCCCTCTTTTCTTCAAGCAAATGACGGGTATTTGGGCCCGTTCCCGAGAAAGCAGTATATCATTTGCGTTGGATTCGTTAAAGAAAAATTATTCTTCCAGTTCGAGGTGGGTAATTGCTGTTCTGATGTCCAGAAGTTATTTTCGATCATAAGAGACGGTAGCAGCAATATTATGTACAAAATAAGTAAAAAAATAAGTTACAAACAATACGAGAAAACTGTCAAAATGGCACAGTTGGTTAGGAGCACGTAAAACGTCAGCCATCCCCTCCGGCGCCATTCTAACCCTTGTAAGCGCATATCAGATGTGTTCAGATGGTCCTATAGCCGCCATGCCATATTGGTACAACACTAAGTATAGTGCCTAGTGGTGGCTATCGCTAAAGTTTTAGCGGTATCGAGGGGAGAGCTTTAGCTAAGGTGCGCTTGCGACCAGTTATATAAAGCGTCAGCTAGCCTGTCTTATGCCATCTCGTGGACCAGACGATAGAATGGGGACAAGCTCAAATGGAAAGTACAAAGCAACTGGGTGCTAGACGAACTATGTAGGCTAGTAATATCAAGGCAGTTAACTAGCTAGTTGGCGTTCACCGGTAGGGCTGGTAGGCTAGTCTGGCTAGTAGAGCTAGCCCAGACCGGTTCTTGATCACACCATAGGACTCGGGGTAGCCAAGAGCTGCTTAGGCATGTTACAAAGGTTAGGTGTGTGATAGACGATGCTAAGTCGTGAGGTTCTCGAACTTGGTATCAGTTGGCCAGTGTTCAGCCAGGGGTTATTATTCTGGCTCAGGCTGGCACCATGTTAGCAGGTGAGAGCAGTGTTGCTCTTCTGTCTGGAGAGCCTCATTTTACCGTAGTGATGTGCGGTGTATGCGGTCAGTTAAAGCCGTAGCTAGCTAGTAATTCCAGGAATTTGAGTGTTTCGTTAAGTTCGCCCAGTATGGTGAAAAACAGTAGCCATAACTCCAGGAGAGAAGGTTCTATCAGCCGGGTTATATGTGAGCTACTCAAACCTTGACTGTGGGGTCCATACAGCTCAGCTAGCTAGTAGTAGCCTAGTGGGCTAAATTCCTAGCTAGCTGTAGTTAGCACTTCGTTATCCAGAGAGCACTGTTGCCCTTTACAGGCTGAAAAGTCTCTCACGACCGTTAGTAACGAGAGACACAACCAGTCAGCCTAGTCAGCAAGGGTGCTGGTAAGCTAAATGAGGGTAGAAGTAATGTGTAGGTAGAAGAGTGTGTAGGTAGAAGAGTTAGCAGAAAGAGCTAGCTAGCGGGTCCTAGCATTACTGAACGACGGTAGCTCCTGGAGTTAGCTGCATTTACCCCCTGGGCCAATTGCCTAGCTATTGCTAGTACACTGCTAGCTGAAGAAAAAACGAGTGACATAAGTCTTAGGTGAGCTAGCTGGTTAGCTTCGACTAGTAGTGTGCCGTGGGCTAACCGAGTCCCAGGAGACTCGCCCTGTGCAAGGGTAAAAGTAGCCAAAGCTACCCAGGCTATGTGTGTGCTGTTCGATGCTTAGCTGTGTAGCTAGATAATCCTGTCTAGCTATAGGAAGCACACTGCCGGGTGCCTGGCTTGGGTCACATTGGCAAAAGGTAACGGTAGCATGACTCCAATGAGTTGGGTACAAGCCTGTCGTAAATGGCACGCAGTAACCGGAGAATGTGCACTCTTCATTAGCTAGCTAGGTTAGCTTAGTGTGGGGCTAACAAAATCTCAAAAGTCTATTTCCATTCTTCCACCTTAGTGGGAATAAGCAGCACGAAGCAGATTGCTAAGTGGGCTGGTAGGGCGAGAGCTAGCCATATAGCGTTAGCTGAGCCAGAGACTGAGATGTAGCTGTCGTGTGAGCTCAATCTGCTGTCCTACTGTTGGCGGGGGAGTCCGTAATGGTTCACCTATGAACCAGTAAGCAGGAGAGCAGAGGTCCAAGTTGATAGCTGAGGAGAGTATTGAATCCGTAAGGAAGACGAAAAAGTGACAATAGGAGCGAACTATGGCCCATTTTATCGGAAGTGGAGTGGTGCACTATTGGCCGTTGCTTCTGTCTGTCTACGACAGATGTTGTGTGATTGGATCTTCTTAGACTCCGCCCCTAAAATGGGACCCTACCCATAAGTGATAAACCGGACGAGTAATTCTAACATTAAATGTATGTGTGTTTTGGTAATTAATTGAGATTTCTTGTTTACTTAACTTAAACAGAAGAAACAAGAAGTGCATAATCAACTGACAATGTGACTCACCACCTGTATTCGGTCTTTGAAATTTGAAATAGTGTTTTTTGCATTGGATAAAAGTAGAGACTCAGAGCTACAAAATGGTATATCGTACACTGTATTTTTGAGGAACAATGGGAAAGTTTTTCCTGAGAAACAAATCTAGAGAAAATTATGAAGCAAACACAAATATCTAAAGGTTAAACAACAGAACATTTTAATACTAATGTTATATCTGTCAACAAATACTCATTGTTCAAACTATATGGCAGAAACCCATCACATTGAGTATTTTGTTGCTGGCCGACCAGACATCCTTGTGTTAGCCAATTCTTTTTGTTTTCACAGACATTCACTCAAACTATGAGTGACCCATTAAAAACAGAACATAATTTATCCAACATGCTAGGTTATTCAACCAACCCGTGATGTAAAGTACTTAAGTAAAATCCTTTAAAGTACTACTTAAGTAGTTAATTTGGGGTATCTGTACTTTACTATTTATACTTTGGACATCTTTTAATTTTACTTCACTGCATTCCTAAAGAAAATAATATACTTTTTACTCCATACATTTCCATGACACCTGAAAGTACTTGTTACATTTTGAATGCTTAGCAGGGCAGGAAAATTGTTTGAGCATGGTGAAGTTATTAATTACACTTTGGATGGTGTATCAATACACCCAGTCACTACAAAGATACAGGCGTCTTTCCTAACTCAGTTGCCGGAGAGGAAGGAAACCGCTCAGGGATTTCACCATGAGGCCAATAGTGACCTTAAAACAGTTTAATGGCTGTGATAGGAGTGACATCTACTTCCGGGTTGGAGCGAGTAGTCGCATTTCGCTTCGCTCCACAGGTAGTATTACATTTCATTTCATTTCATTACAGTACAACGGTTTGATTTGTTTGATCTTAGCTAGCTACATAGCCGTCTTTGTATCAAAGATAATTGTGTAGTTTAGAGTAATTATCGAGGTTAGCTAGCCAGCTATTTTCGTCCTTCTAACGTAGTCAACACTGCTAGCTAGCCAGCTAGCCAACTTCTACCGAATAGCAGCACTGTAGAAACTATTACATTACAACGGAACGACTTGATTAGTGTAGTGTTAGCTAGCTACATAGTTGTCTTTGCTGTCTTTGTATCTAAGATAATTGTGTAGTTTAGAGTAATTATCGAGGTTATCGAGGTTACCTAGCCAGTTATCGAGGTTACCTAGCCAGCTACACTTTCAAACAAAGTCAACAACGCAGCCACTGCTAGCTAGCCTACTTCTCCAGCCAGCAGTACTGTATCATTTTAATCATTTTAGTCAATAAGATTTTTTGCAACGTAAGCTTAACTTTCTGAACATTCGAGACGTGTAGTCCACTTGTCATTCCAATCTCCTTTGCATTAGCGTAGCCTCTTCTGTAGCCTGTCAACTATGTGTCTGTCTATCCCTCTTCTCTCCTCTCTGCACAGACCATACAAACGCTTCACACCGCGTGGCCGCTGCCACTCTAACCTGGTGGTCCCAGCGCGCACGACCCACGTGGAGTTCCAGGTCTCCGGCAGCCTCTGGAACTGCCGATCTGCGGCCAACAAGGCAGAGTTCATCTCAGCCTATGCTTCCCTCCAGTCCCTCGACTTCTTGGCACTGACGGAAAAATGGATTACCACAGATAACACTGCTACTCCTACTGCTCTCTCCTCGTCTGCCCACGTGTTCTCGCACACCCCGAGAGCTTCTGGTCAGCGGGGTGGTGGCACTGGGATCCTCATCTCTCCCAAGTGGACATTCTCTCTTTCTCCCCTGACCCATCTGTCTATCGCCTCCTTTGAATTCCATGCTGTCACAGTTACCAGCCCTTTCAAGCTTAACATCCTTATCATTTATCGCCCTCCAGGTTCCCTTGGAGAGTTCATCAATGAGCTTGACGCCTTGATAAGTTCCTTTCCTGAGGATGGCTCACCTCTCACAGTTCTGGGTGACTTTAACCTCCCCACGTCTACCTTTGACTCATTCCTCTCTGCCTCCTTCTTTCCACTCCTCTCCTCTTTTGACCTCACCCTCTCACCTTCCCCCCCTACTCACAAGGCAGGCAATACGCTTGACCTCATCTTTACTAGATGTTGTTCTTCCACTAATCTCATTGCAACTCCCCTCCAAGTCTCCGACCACTACCTTGTATCCTTTTCCCTCTCGCTCTCATCCAACACTTCCCACACTGCCCCTACTCGGATGGTATCGCGCCGTCCCAACCTTCGCTCTCTCTCCCCCGCTACTCTCTCCTCTTCCATCCTATCATCTCTTCCCTCTGCTCAAACCTTCTCCAACCTATCTCCTGATTCTGCCTCCTCAACCCTCCTCTCCTCCCTTTCTGCATCCTTTGACTCTCTATGTCCCCTATCCTCCAGGCCGGCTCGGTCCTCCCCTCCTGCTCCGTGGCTCGACGACTCATTGCGAGCTCACAGAACAGGGCTCCGGGCAGCCGAGCGGAAATGGAGGAAAACTCGCCTCCCTGCGGACCTGGCATCCTTTCACTCCCTCCTCTCTACATTCTCCTCTTCTGTCTCTGCTGCTAAAGCCACTTTCTACCACTCTAAATTCCAAGCATCTGCCTCTAACCCTAGGAAGCTCTTTGCCACCTTCTCCTCCCTCCTGAATCCTCCCCCCCCCCCCCCCCCCTCCTCCCTCTCTGCGGATGACTTCGTCAACCATTTTGAAAAGAAGGTCGACGACATCCGATCCTCGTTTGCTAAGTCAAACGACACCGCTGGTTCTGCTCACACTGCCCTACCCTGTGCTTTGACCTCTTTCTCCCCTCTCTCTCCAGATGAAATCTCGCGTCTTGTGACGGCCGGCCGCCCAACAACCTGCCCGCTTGACCCTATCCCCTCCTCTCTTCTCCAGACCATTTCCGGAGACCTTTTCCCTTACCTCACCTCGCTCATCAACTCATCCTTGACCGCTGGCTACGTCCCTTCCGTCTTCAAGAGAGCGAGAGTTGCACCCCTTCTGAAAAAACCTACACTCGATCCCTCCGATGTCAACAACTACAGACCAGTATCCCTTCTTTCTTTTCTCTCCAAAACTCTTGAACGTGCCGTCCTTGGCCAGCTCTCCTGCTATCTCTCTCAGAATGACCTTCTTGATCCAAATCAGTCAGGTTTCAAGACTAGTCATTCAACTGAGACTGCTCTTCTCTGTGTCACGGAGGCGCTCCGCACTGCTAAAGCTAACTCTCTCTCCTCTGCTCTCATCCTTCTAGACCTATCGGCTGCCTTTGATACTGTGAACCATCAGATCCTCCTCTCCACCCTCTCCGAGTTGGGCATCTCCGGCGCGGCCCACGCTTGGATTGCGTCCTACCTGACAGGTCGCTCCTACCAGGTGGCGTGGCGAGAATCTGTCTCCGCACCACGTGCTCTCACCACTGGTGTCCCCCAGGGCTCTGTTCTAGGACCTCTCCTATTCTCGCTATACACCAAGTCACTTGGCTCTGTCATATCCTCACATGGTCTCTCCTATCATTGCTATGCAGACGACACACAATTAATCTTCTCCTTTCCCCCTTCTGATAACCAGGTGGCGAATCGCATCTCTGCATGTCTGGCAGACATATCAGTGTGGATGACGGATCACCACCTCAAGCTGAACCTCGGCAAGACGGAGCTGCTCTTCCTCCCGGGGAAGGACTGCCCGTTCCATGATCTCGCCATCACGGTTGACAACTCCATTGTGTCCTCCTCCCAGAGTGCTAAGAACCTTGGCGTGATCCTGGACAACACCCTGTCGTTCTCAACTAACATCAAGGCGGTGACCCGTTCCTGTAGGTTCATGCTCTACAACATTCGCAGAGTACGACCCTGCCTCACACAGGAAGCGGCGCAGGTCCTAATCCAGGCACTTGTCATCTCCCGTCTGGATTACTGCAACTCGCTGTTGGCTGGGCTCCCTGCCTGTGCCATTAAACCCCTACAACTCATCCAGAACGCCGCAGCCCGTCTGGTGTTCAACCTTCCCAAGTTCTCTCACGTCACCCCGCTCCTCCGCTCTCTCCACTGGCTTCCAGTTGAAGCTCGCATCCGCTACAAGACCATGGTGCTTGCCTACGGAGCTGTGAGGGGAACGGCACCTCCGTACCTTCAGGCTCTGATCAGGCCCTACACCCAAACAAGGGCACTGCGTTCATCCACCTCTGGCCTGCTCGCCTCCCTACCTCTGAGGAAGTACAGTTCCCGCTCAGCCCAGTCAAAACTGTTCGCTGCTCTGGCACCCCAATGGTGGAACAAACTCCCTCACGACGCCAGGTCAGCGGAGTCAATCACCACCTTCCGGAGACACCTGAAACCCCACCTCTTTAAGGAATACCTAGGATAGGATAAAGTAATCCTTCTAACCCCCCCCCCCCCCCCCCCCCCCTTAAAAGAGTTAGATGCACTATTGTAAAGTGGTTGTTCCACTGGATATCATAAGGTGAATGCACCAATTTGTGAGTCGCTCTGGATAAGAGCGTCTGCTAAATGACTTAAATGTAAATGTAATAGGAGAAAACTGATGATGGATCAACAGCATTGTAGTTACATCCCAATACTAACCTAAATGACAGAGGGAAAAGAAGGATGCCTGTACAGAATAAAAATATTCCAACACATGCATCCTGTTTGCAACAAGGCACTAAAGTAATACTGAAAAAAATGTGGCAAAGAAATTAACTTAATGTCCTGAATACAAAGCATCAGGTTTGGGGCAAGTCCAACACAACACATTACTGAGTACCACTCTTCATATTGTCAAGCATGGTGGTGGCTGCATCATGTTATGGGTATGCTTGTCATCGGCAAGGACTATTTTATTTTTATAAAGAGAGGAGGAATAGAGCTAAGCACAGGCAAAATCCTAGAGGAAAACCTGGTTAATGGTGCTTTCCAACAGACACTGGGAGACAATTTCACCTTTCAGCAGGACAATAACCTAAAACACAAGGCCAAATATACTCTGGAGTTGCTTACCAAGATGACATTGAATGGTTCTGAGTGATCTAGTTACAGTTTTGACTTAAATCGGCTTGAAAATCTTTGGCAAAATTATCAAGAATCAAGGTAAGACCCAAGTGCAGACTGTGTGAAGTAACAATGTTTATTGTAACCACAGGGGCAGGCAAACGACAGGTTTGTGAAAGGCAGGAAGGGTTCGAATAATCCAGAGTAGGTGCAAGGTACAGGATGGCAGGCAGGCTCAGAGTCAGAAACAGGCAGAGTTCAGTAATCCAGAGGTGGAGCAAAGGTACAGGACGGCAGGCAGGCTCAGGGTCAGATACGGGCAGAGTGGTCAGGCGGGCGGGTACAGGGTCAGGACAGGCAAGGGTCAAAAACCAGAAAGATGAGAAAAAGAGAGGCTAGGAAAAGACAGGAGCTGACAGGACGAACGCTGGTAAGCTTGACAAACAAGACGAACTGGCAACAGACAGACAGAAAACACAGGTATAAATACCCAGAGGATAAGTGGGGAAGTAGGGTGACACCTGTAGGGGTGGAGACAAGCACAAGGATAGGTGAAACATGACAGAAAATGGCTGTCTAGCAATGGTCAACAACCAACTTTTTAAAGAATAATGTGCTAATATTGTACAATCCAGTTGTGCAAAGCTGTTAGAGACTCACAGCGGTCATTTTTGCCAAAGGTGATTCTAACGTATTTACTCAGGGGTGTGAATATACTTCTGTATTTAATTTTCAATACATTTGCAAAAATGTCTAAAAACATGTTTCCACTTTGCCATTATTGGGTATTGTGTGTAAATGGGTGAGGGAGAAAGAATCTATTTAATTCATGTTGAATTCAGGCTGTAACACAACAAAAAGAGGAATAAGTCAAGTGGTATGAATACTTTCTGAAGGAACTGTAAGTATATTTTAGCAATTACATTTACTTTTGATACTTGAGTATATTTAAAACCAAATACATTTAGACTTTTACTTATGTAGTATTTCACTGGGTGACATTCACTTTTACTTGAGTAATTTTCTATAAAGGTATCTTTACTTTTACTCAAGTATGGCAATTGGGTACTTCTTCCACCACTGCTACCAACCAGGCCATACAGACAGTCAAGCAATGTTAGAGGATCTATGGATCTACAGTCAACTAAAATAAGATTTTAGGGCTAAGCTACCATTCTAATTTCCTCTCACACACTAAATAGACCATTACCATATCTAAGGTTTATGGCGTATTTCCAGTAAGGTAACTCTTTCACCTCCCTGCTCCATCTGGCATGGAGAAAAGTGTCACGTTGTAAATTATCAGAACATGTTCCTCTTAATGTTACGTCCGTTGTTGGAATGAGACCAAGGTGCAGCGTGGTAGGCGAACATCTTACTTTTATTTAAAATGAACACCAAAACCCAACAAAATACAATACGACCATAAAGTTCTGCATACTATACAGCAACTAACCAAATCAAGATCCCACAACCTAAGGTGGGAAAAATGGCTGCCTAAGTATGATCCCCAATCAGAGACAACGATAGACAGCTGCTTCTGATTGGGAGCCATACCAGGCCAAACAAAGAAATAGGAAAACTAGATTTCCCTCCCAAATCACACCGTGACCTAACCAAATAGAGAAATAGAAAGGCTCTCTAAGGTCAGGGCGTGACACTTAAGGGATTTCAATACACAGAGGGACCTTACAAAAGCTATGGAGTGCACCACCCCTCAGGCTGAGAATACAACAGTACAGAGAACATTTATTTGGTATTATTTACTCATAAATTGAACTTGATGGTATAATAACACACAAAAACATACTTGTGAATGTTTTCTTAAATCATCTATCATCATACATCTCATGTATCATCATAAATGACACTTAAACTAAAAAACACTTGTGAGCATAACAAACAGCAAGACTCTCCAGAATAAAATGAATAAGTCAATGAACAATTTGTCCATAGGCTACTCTACATTATGTATGGCTCAGGGCAACATATCAAGTTGAAGAATACATTTGTGATGAATTGAACTTCAGTTTATGAGTGGGCTATGGTATAGCCTACATACAGTAAGGTCACATTTCAGTTGGGGTACATCCAAATCATCTCTGTGTAGGGTGCACCCTTCACTGCTACCTATGGAAATTTTACATCATGCCCCTTCATGATTACAGCTATTTTTTAAGACCACCTTTAACTTTGTCTTTTTCCAATGGGAGCCCTGCCAGGATGGAAAAGTAAATATGTAATGTGCTGAACATTCATTTCAGATGGAAAAAACTATAAAACTGTCTTTTTGCGTAAATACATCAAGATAACATAACAACCAGGTGGCTCGAGTTCAAAGCTGTTTTGGAAGGCTAAGGTAGAGTATACATGGAGACGAATCACTGTGCGGAGCAGCCCTGCAGATGTGATTAGAGTAGTAGTATAGTAGAGCTCTTAGTGTAGCTAGCTCTTACGGATAGAAAACTGAAGCAAGAGATAACATGGTATCCGTTCCAAATGGCACCCTTAAGTGCACTTCCTCCCTGGTCAAAAGTAGTGCACTAAAAAGTGAATAGGGTGCCATTGGAGATGCATCCATGAATCTAAATTAGTACTGTTTCTGGAAACAGGAAATATAAACTAAGTAACACTAAAGTTACGGATGAATGAATGACCACCCATGGGACTGCCCTAAATGAAAAAATACTACAGAATACTGTAGTCCACAAAAACACTACAGTGAATACTGTGGTATTTAATGTAGTATTTGCGGTAGTATACTGTAGTATTTACAGTTAACTATAGTATAAATACTGTCAAAAAGAAAACTGTAGTATATCTATAGTAATTAATGTAGTGTTTTTGTTATATTATCTTTGACATAGAAGAGGAGGCTTTCTCCTTCAGGAAACCTACTGGAGAAATACTAAAAGAGCAAATTTAGCTAACATTACTGTAGTATTTATTCTATAGTATACTAAAACATTCTAGAGGAAGTACTACACATGATCGAAGGATGCTACAGTGTGTAGTATAGTATTCTACAGTATATTACATTTTATTATAGAATTCTACAGTAAACTGTAATATTTTTTAATGTGGGTGTGTCCATAAAAATCCCCTCTTTTATCTTCACTTTTAGTATCAGTATCAATAAAGATGTAGGAGTCAGACCCACACAGCTCTGCTCACCCCATAATGCAACAGCTGTTGGTGGTTTCTATGTTGGAGGATGGTTTAGGAAATTCACTTAAAATTGTTGGCATGCGAAGCTGCGGAACATAATTGAGCAATAACTGAACTTTTAATATGATGTCAGATTGGGATTGGCTGCTTGAAAGTAATGAATCTGTCCTCATGAGGCTAGTGTGCTCTCTGGACAAAACATAGAAGACTTATACGAGAGCATTAACATGTCTTCTACATGTTGCTGCATTCATAAATATTATGTGGCTGCATGGTCTAATGTCATCTCTCATCATTATGGTCTAGCACTTCCAGTAAGCCAATGGAATGATTTGGCCAAAGTGTCTGCTGTGTCCTTGGAAAAAAAGTGTTTTTGCAAAATGTGAAATAATTGATTTAAGTAGTGTGTAAAATGAATATGCCTACTCGGAATAGAGGAGTTCTTGAAAAATAAAGAATTCCATATTCCAGAATAGAAAAGAGATGCTCTGTTCCATCACTTGCTATGTCATATGTTACAGTTATCTGGGTTTAGTTTTGCCTACATTGCTTCAACCTACCCAGTCCTTTTCAGATCAGTGGTCACTGAGGATAACACAGCGATATGTGCTATATAGGCAGGTCCTTGCCGTTCTGCCGCCATAGGCAAGACCAAAAAATGCCGCCCCCTGCAAAACTAGAATAATCCCAATGACATTGAAAATATGTCTAAAAGACACTAAATTAGCATGTCTAAAATACATATTTTCCAGACATTGATGTTAGGTTCAATGTAGGTTCTGAATTAATGGTGAAAGGTTTTTTTCCGTATGTTTAAAATACATATTTTCCAGGACGCTGAAAAGGCATTCGGACTTTGAAATCAGGCATTTTTTTGGTTCTGGACTCAAGTTGAAAATAAGTTATGTTTGGGCCAAATCAAGGCTGGTCCAGGCCAGACAAAATCTGAACCAAATCTGATTGGTTCAGATTTGGTCTGGACCGGACCAAAAACCAATGTTCCATTGATGTGGAAATCCAGTCGGGTCTGGAATTGCACCAAAAAAAGACTTCCAAAAGGCATCGGTGTCGGTCCGTGCTTACTGAGGTGTAGCCTACAGTGTTGCCTTTATGAATGCCATTCTATGTGGTAAGCCTACCGTTTGTAAAACACTGAAAAACAACGTCCGGACTGGAACAAAAAAAGACGTCCAAAAGACGTTGGCTCGTGCTTACTGGGGTGTAGCCTACTGTACCATTTCTGCCAGCAATGGAATTTTATGAATGCCCATCCAAGTGGTAGACCCACCATTTGTAAAATAGGCCATTGCATTGGCTTTATTAGTCCTGATTCCTGTGACTAATCAATTTGGCTATTTAAGCTCTGAATATCAGCTACCCAACTTTATCAGGAGTTATCGAGAGCCTATTTGCAATGTGTTTACACAGTGGGAAATACTGAATTATTTTCTTCTTCACTATGATCAACTTATCAAAGATATACGGATACAAACTTGAAACCACTGATCATGACAAAGGGGTGATACTCCTGGACAACAGTGATTGTCCAATTTACTTTGACCTGTCCTGTCCTCTTTTTAGGATATGTTGTTTGTTAACATGACATAACATTTTTATTTCATTGAGGGCCATTTAGGTTAGGCTATTTGATTGGATAAACCTGCACGATGTAAAAAGTGTCAGTCTCATTACATTGTCATACACCTTATCTCCAGCCTGTAGGCTACAGAAAAGGCCACATACTCTTTCTACCATATCCTATATCTGTTACATGATTTATGTTTGATGATTGTTCTGACCGCACGTTGGTGGAGCTCTGCAGAGATGCGTCTCTCCAACAGCACCCAGAAGTGCGCTGGGAATGGACAAGTAAAATATTTTGTGCCCTTGCCCTTGACAAAGTGGGCTCTGCTTATCAAAGGGTGGCATCAGCGCTCACCTAAAAAGCCCATATACCACTGGTTGAGAGAAATTGACATTGGTTTTAGTCATAATTATGTGAGGTTTTATGTGTTGTTGGAGGTGAGTCTTGGTCAGGTTAGCTCAGAAAATGCTGCCCTCGTCAATTTTTAAATTTTCCTAAACCTCAACTTCAAAATACTCTCCTGCAACCCGCCTCACCCAATATGGTGTGGATCGGGGTTTTTTTCTAAAGTATTTCTATTTACCTCCGAACTGGAATACCTCAACTGAAGCTAGCTAGCTAACTAGCTACCAGCTATCAGCTATCAGTCAGCTAACCACTGCTAGTGGTCATCAGCTAACCTTTAGCTCGGAAAGCTCTCGCCAGTTCGTACAACGCGTTTTAAACCAGAGCATACCGGACCTATTTTTCTCTCCATATCCCCGGATTCCTACCGCAAACTCCTTTTCATCTGGATCATGGCAGCTAGCTAACCGCAACCCGGGTTGACTACTCCTGGCTAACGTTTCCGTCCCGGAGCAAGCACCAACTAGCATGGAGCTAGCCCATGCTAGACCCATCTCCCGGCTAGGGCTCCTGGGCTACTTCTGAAGCCCACTCCTCGACTACAATATCCGGACCCCTTCTACTGCCGGTACGGGGCACGGAGCCCCGCTGATCCTTCACGACTGGAATACCGACATAATCTGCCCGAGGATCCCAACAGGCCCCTCAGGCGTGACGTCCCCTGAAGGCCCATTCTGCTAACCGCGGCCTGCTAGCTATCTATTGCATATTGGACTGTTAGCTGATCCATCGGCCAGTTTCTTGGACCACTATACCCATTTTTCCAATTGGACTTGGACCCCTCTGCTACTTGGAACCCTACTAATTCCACGACTGGTCTATCGACGTCACCGCACGAGGAGTAAAAAACAGACTTTCCCCCATCGCGATGTCCCTCTAAGGCCCTCATGCTAGCTTGCTAGCCCCGGCCTGCTAACTGCTAGCTTACTAGCCCTGGCCTGCTAACTGTCTGTATCGCCGTGTCCCCAGCCAGCCCAACCACACACTGGACCCATAAGATCACTTGGCTTCGCATGCCTCTCCCTAATATCAATATGCCTTGTCCATTACTGTCCTGATTAGTGATTACTATCTTATTTCACTGTAGAGCCTCTAGCCCTGCTCAATATGCCTTAACCAACCATGTTGGTCCACCTCCCACATATGCGACGATATCACCTGATTTAAACGTCTCTAGAGACTATATCTCTCTCATCATTACTCAATGCCTAGGTTTACCTCCAATGTACTCTCTTCCTACCATACCTTTGTCTGTACATTATGCCTTGAATCTATCTATCGTGCCCAGAAACCTGCTCCCTTAACTCTCTGTTCCAAACGTGCTAGACGGCAAGTTCTTATAGCCTTTAGCCGTACCTTTATCCTACTTATCCTCTGTTCCTCTGGTGATGTAGAGGTTAATCCAGGACCTGCAGTGCCTAGCTCCACTCCTACTCCCCAGGTGCTCTCATTTGTTGACTTCTGTAACCGTAAAAGCCTTGGTTTCAAGCATGTTAACATTAGAAGCCTACTCCCTAAATTTGCTTTATTCACTGCTTTAGCACATTCTGCCAACCCGGATGTCTTAGCCGTGTCTGAAACCTGGTTTAGGAGAACCACCAAAACCCTTGAAATTTCCATCCCTAACTATAACATTTTCCGCCAAGATAGAACTGCCAAAGGGGGAGGTGTTGCAATCTACTGCAGAGATAGCCTGCAGAGTTCTGTCTTACTATCCAGGTCTGTACCAAAAACAATTGAGATTCTACTACTAAAAATTCACCTTTCCAGAAACAAGTCTCTCACCATTGCCGCTTGCTATAGACTACCCTCTACCCCCAGCTGTGCCCTGGAAACCATATGTGAATTGATTGCCCCCCATCTATCTTCTGAGCTCGTGCTGCTAGGTGACCTAAACTGGGACATGCATAACACCCCAGCCATCCTACAATCTAAGCTTGATGCCCTCAATCTCACACAAATTATCAATGAACCTACCAGGTACAACCCCCAAATCCGTAAACACGGGCACCCTCATAGATATCATCCTAACCAACTCGCCCTCCAAATACCTCTGCTGTTTTCAAACAAGATCTCAGCGATCACTGCCTCATTGCCTGCATCCGTAATGGGTCTGCGATCAAACGACCACCTCTCATCACTGTCAAACGCTCCCTAAAACACTTCAGCGAACAGGCCTTTCTAATCGACCTGGCCGGGGTATCCTGGAATGACATTGACCTTATCCCGTCAGTAGAGGATCTTAAATAAGCATGCTCCATTCAAAAAATGTTGAACTAGGAATAGATGTAGCCCTTGGTTCACTCCAGACCTGTCTACCCTTGACCAGCACAAAAACATCCTGTGGCGTTCTGCATTAGCATCGAATAGCCCCGTGATATGCAACTTTTCAGGGAAGTTAGGAACCAATATACATAGGCAGTTAGGAAAGCTAAGGCTAGCTTTTTCAAACAGAAATTTGCATCCTGTAGTACAAACTCCAAAGAGTTCTGGGACACTGTAAAGTCCATGGAGAATAAGAGCACCTCCTTCCAGCTGCTCACTGCACTGAGGCTAGGAAACACTGTCACTACCGATAAATCCACAATAATTGAGAATTTCAATAAGCATTTTTCTACGGCTGGCCATGCTTTCCACCTGGCTACCCCTACCCCGGTCAACAGCCCTGCACTCCCCACAGTAACTCGCCCAAACCTCACCCACTTCTCCTTTACCCTAATCCAGATAGCTGATGTTCTGAAAGAGCTGCAAAATCTGGACCCCTACAAATCAGCCGGGCTAGACAATCTGGACCCTCTCTTTCTAAAATTATCTGCCAAAATTATTGCAAACCCTATTACTAGCCTGTTCAACCTGTCTTTCGTATCGTCTGAGATTCCCATAGATTGGAAAGCTGCTGCGGTCATCCCCCTCTTCAAAGGGGGAGACTCTCTAGACCCAAACTGCTACAGACCTATATCGTTTCTACCCTGCTGTTCTAAGGTCTTTGAAAGCCATTTTAACAAACAGATTACCGACCATTACCGACCAGATTACCGGTCATGGGTGCACCTCAGCCACGCTCAAGGTCCTAAACGATATCATAACCGCCATCGATAAGAGACATTACTGTGCAGCCGTATTCATCGACCTGGCTAAGGCTTTCGACTCTGTCAATCACAACATTCTAATTGGCAGACTCAAGAGCCTTGGTTTCTCAAATGATTGCCTCGCTTGGTTCACCAACTACTTCTCCGATAGGGTTCAGTATGTCAAATCGGAGGGCCTGTTGTCCGGACCTCTGGCAGTCTCTATGGGGGTGCCACAGGGTTCATTTCTCGGGCCGACTCTCTTCTCTGTATACGTCAATGATGTCGCTCTCGCTGCTGGTGATTCTTTGATCCACGTCTACGCAGACGACACCATTCTGTATACCTCTGGCCCTTCGTTGGACACTGTGTTAACTAACCTCCAGATGAGCTTCAATGCCATACAACTCTCCTTCCGTGGCTTCCAACTGCTCTTAAATGCAAGTAAAACTAAATGCATGCTCTTCAACCGATCGCTGCCTGCACCGCCCGTCCAGCACTACTCTGGACGGTTCAGACTTAGAATATGTAGACAACTACAAATACCTAGGTGTCTGGTTAGACTGTAAACTCTCCTTCCAGACTCACATTAAACATCTCCAATCCAAAATTAAATCTAGAATCGGCTTCCTATTTCGCAAAAAAAGCATCCTTCACTCATGCTGCCAAACATGCCCTCGTAAAACTGACCATCCTACCGATCCTCGACTTCGGCGATGTCATTTACAAAATAGCCTCCAACACTCTACTCAACAAATTGGATGCAGTCTATCACAGTGCCATCCGTTTTGTCACCAAAGCCCCATATACTACCCACCACTGCGACATGTATGCTCTCGTTGGCTGGCCCTCGCTTCATACACGTTGCCAAACCCACTCGCTCCACGTCATCTACAAGTCTCTGCTTGGTAAAGCCCCGCCTTATCTCAGCTCACTGGTCACCATAGCAGCACCCACCCGTAGCACGCGCTACAGCAAATATATCTCACTGGTCACCCCCAAAGCCAATTCTTCCTTTGACTGCCTCTCCGTCCAGTTCTCTGCTGCCAATGACTGGAACGAACTGCAAAAATCTCTGAAGCTGGAGACTCTTACCTCCCTCACTAGCTTTAAGCACCAGCTGTCAGAGCAGCTCATAGATCACTGCACCTGTTCATAGCTCATCTGTAAATAGCCCATCCAATCTACCTCCTCCCCATACTGTATTTATTTATTTATTTATCTTGCTCCTTTGCACCCCAGTATCTCAACTTGCACATTCCTCTTCTGCACATCCTACCATTCCAGTGTTTAATTGCTATATTGTAATTAATTTGCCACCATAGCCTATTTATTGCCTTACCTCTCATATCCTACCTCATTTGCACATGCTGTATATAGATTTCTCTACTGTATTATTGATTGTATGTTTGTTTATTCCATGTGTAACTCTGTGTTGTTATATGTGTCGAACTGCTTTGCTTTATCTTGGCCAGGTCGCAGTTGCAAATGAGAACTTGTTCTCAACTAGCCTACATGGTTAAATAAAGGTTAAGTAAATAAAAATCTGTTGCCATAGGCGGCGGCCTAATCCTGCCTAATGAGCGGGCCAATCGTGTATATAGGACATTTTATCAGCCAGTCTAGGTATTGAATCACTTATGCTGCAGCAATGTTTACATTTGAAGCCCCGATGCCAGTCTGTTTCTGCTCTCTTGCCAACTCCTAATGGATTTATCATGCCAAACAATGAGTTGGCAAGAGAGCAGAAACAGATCTGGGACCAGGCTATTTAATTTGCACACAATTAGAGAAATAGAATCTCCCAACAACACCGTACTAGCTGACACTGCAGCTACGAAGGAATTATTCAATTTTTCATTGCAGTACTTTTGACAGGTTTAATGCATTTTCACTGACAAATTATCCAGTCTCATATTTTACCCAAATATTTAAACAAGTTAGTTTGGAATGTTGGGGGTGGTTGGTCACGCTGGCGACAGATATAGAACAGCTTCCAAAAATGACATTACTGGGTTTACGTTGGCATCACCACACTACTCAGAGGCTCTTATTTGAGTTTGTCTTGCCCAGTGCTCAGTGATGGTGAGGAAAATAATCAGTGAGAGATTGTTACGGGTAATTGTTTTAACTGCATGTTGAAAGCTGACAAATAGGAGTTCTATAAATGAATCAAACTTTACAGTGTCGGAATGAGGTGCTAATGTTTTACTTCAAGAGGATACAGATTCTGAAGAGCCAACTTTTTTTTTTTTAACTTCAACTGGAGGAGAGGAGTGCGTCGCGTACACTGACCTAATGTTTTATATGTTTATTGCAAATATTTCCTTCCCTGTGAATGACATGGCAAAGTAACAATCTTTCATGTATTTTGGGAATTCTATCATGTGAGAGAGCAGGAACTGGATGGAATGAAGGATTATAGTTACTGGAACAACAAATCTACCATGACATCATACTCTTAAACTTAATGGCTATTATTCAAAAACACATGGCAGTTGGTGCAGTGAGTTTGATCCAACACCCCCCTTATCCCATCGCAAATGCTAGCCCCATGTTTGAGAAAAAACACCTCCTGCGTTTTAACAGAGGGCCATTCGTTGCAAATGCAGATGTTTTAAAGGCAATTAGATGCTGCTGAGAACAACAACGAAACACTGCAAACCGTTGAATACGAGAAAACAAAGGGCCTTGGAGGCCAGAGTTGGTCAAAAGTAGTGAAATTGATATGAATGATCTGCCAAATTGACTCCAATCCAAATGTAGTCTGCATTAACCAATTCCTTGCCCTTTTGAATGCTGTAGACAATCCCAGGAACACAACATCAAAATAGCTGTTTGAAACTAGCATACAGATACTATCCACTGGGCACACCATGTCATTTCAACATGGATAATTGGGTAATATTTGGTTGAGACGTTGATCAATGCGATTACAACCTACATTCACCCACTCAAAAAGACAGCCAAAAGTTAGTTGAATGTCCAATGTGTTCTCACTATGTTTTCAACAATCTAAAAGCACAACCAAATTCCAATTGAAAAACAATGTCTAATTTTTGGTTTAGTTGTCACCCAAATGCTGATCACTGCGCTTTCAACTATTTAAAAGCCCAGCAAAGTTCAAATAGTTATATAATGTCAGATATTTTTTATCACTGCTATCACTGTGCACCATCTAATAGCAGAGCCAAATGACCTGGATTGCAGTTGATATTACATTAAAAGTAGGCCTACATGGTGCAAGTGATCAATGCAATTTGAGATTCTGTACAGATTATTACAGCAATTGTGAAGATCTCCACAGACCTGCGACGACCGATGCACGCTGTCTTGAACATGCAGCTTTATATGATTACATGGGAAGAAATGTATAGTTACAGTAACCTCAAAATGTGGCCATGGAGGTGAATTGATATTGATATTAATAATAATATTGAATTGTGTTTGGTTGACAATGCAACCAAATGTTAACATTTAAAGGATATATATCTACTGCTTAGCCACTGGCTTAATCCCATTCTTTAACTTTTATTTTTGGTTGAGTTGGAGACGTGAATACAACATATAATTTGTTAACTTGTCGACAACTTAATAGGCTATTTATTGTATTTCAAAAGTGATGTTGAATTGTGTTTGGTTTTCAACACAACTAAATATCAACATTTGAAGTAGACTTTGTTTGGATAGTTCCATCTGTGCCACTGACTCATTCTGGATTTATTCCCAGTTTGTCTATTAATAACTGATATGTTGTATTCACGTCTTCATCTCAACCAAAAACCTAAACTAAATCTATGGGATTTAAGCCAGTGGCTCAGATGGAACTATTCAAGCAGTGCCTTCAGGAAGTATTCATACCCCTTGACTCATTCCACATGTTGTTGTGTTACAGTCTGAATTCAGAATGGATTAAATAGATCTTTTTTCTCAGCCATACTGTAACGGCTGTCTAATGCCTCCTCCTCGGATGAGGAGGAGGAGTAAGGGTCGGACCAAAACGCAGCGTTGTATGCAGACATAATGGATATTTATTAAAGACAAGACGAACCACGAAAACTCTTACACAAACTACAAAACAATAAACGACGTAGACAGACCTGAACTTGAGAACTTACATATACACGAAGAACGCACGAACAGGTACAGACTACACAAACGAAAGAAAACACGAAACAGTCCCGTGTGGTGCATACAGACACAGACACAGGAACAATCACCCACAAACAAACAGTGAGAACAGCCTACCTTAATATGGTTCTCAATCAGAGGAAACGTCAAACACCTGCCTCTAATTGAGAACCATATCAGGCAACACATTTAACCCCACATAGAAACACATAACATAGAATGCCCACCCCAACTCACGCCCTGACCAACTAAACACATACAAAAACAAGGAAAACAGGTCAGGAACGTGACACATACCACGTAATGACAAAGTGAAAACATGTTTTTAATTCAATACATTGGGGTATGGCGACGATTACAGCTGTGAGTTTTTTGGGGTAAGTCTCTAACAGCTTTGCACACCTGGATTGTACAATATTTGTCTATTATTCTTTTTAAAATCTTCAATCTATGTCAAGTTGATTGTTGATCATTGCTAGACAGCCATTTTCAAGTCTTGCCACAGATTCTAAAGCAAATGTAAATCAAAATTGTAACTAGGCCACTTAGGTACATTCAATGTCATCTTGGTAAGCAACTCCAGTGTATATTTGGTCTTGTGTTTTAGGTTCTTGTCCTTCTGAAAGGTGGTTTCATCTCCCAGTGTCTGTTGGAAAGCAGACTAGACAAGGTTTTCCTTTAGGATTTTGCCTGTGCTTATACTGTAGCTGTATCCCGTTTATTTTTATCCTACAAAATTCCCTAGTCTTGCCGATGACAAGCATACCCATAACATGATGCAGCCGCCAGCATGCTTGAAAATATGAAGAGGGGTACTCAGTGATGTGTTGGATTTGCCCTAAACATAATGCTTTGTATTCAGGAAGAAAAAGTTAATTTCATTGTCACATTCTTCTTCAGTATTACTTGCTGCAAACAGGATGCATGTTTTGGAATATTTTTATTCTGTACGGGCTTCCTTCTTTTCTCTCTGTCATTGAGGTTAGTATTGTGGGGTAACTTAAATTATGTTGATCCATCCTCAGTTTTCTCATATCACAACCATTAAACTCTGTAACTGTTCATCATTGGCCTCCTCCCTGAGCAGTTTCCTTCCTCTCCGGCAACTGAGTTAGGAAGGACGCCTGTATCTTTGTAGTGACTGGGTGTATTGACACACCATCCAAAGTGTAATTAATAACTTCACCATGCTCAAAGGGATATTGAGCATCTGCTTTTTTTATTTTTACACATCTACCAATTGATGCCCTTCTTTGCGAGGTATTGAAAAACGTTCCTGGTCTTTGTGGTTTAATCTGTGCTTTAAATTCACTATTTGATTGAGGGACCTTACAGATTATACTGTGTGTGGGGTACAGAGATGGGATAGTCATTCAAAAATCAGGTTAACCACTATTATTGAACACGGAATGAGTCCATGCAACTTATTATGCAATTTGTTAAGCACCTTTTTACTCCTGAACTTATTTAGGCTTGCCATAACAAAGAGGTTGAAATATTATTAACTCAAGACATTTCAGCTTTTAATGTTTTATTAATTTCAAATATGTTCTACAAACAAAATTACACTTGATATTACGGGGTATTCTGTGTAGATCAGTGACACAAAATCTCAATAGATTTTTTTTTATTTTTTTTTTATCAGGCTGTAACACAACACAATTTGGAAAATGTGAATACTTTCTTAAGGTACTTCCCCTTTAAAAGCTTGATATTTTGGTTGCGTTGTCAACTTAACAATTCAATATTACTTTTGAAATAAAATAAAAAATAAATACACGTAATGCACTTTAAATGCATTTTGATTTGATATAGTCCTATTCCTTAATTATTTTTGTGGGGTTGAGATTAAGATGTGAAACCAATATATTAATTATTCATTTGTAGACAAACTGGAATTAAAGCCAGACTAAGTCAGCGGCACAGATTAAACTATCTAAGCAGAATATACTGTACATCTCCTTCAAATGGTTGTGTTGTCAACTGAACACAATTCAGTATCACTAAATATCATGACATTTTAAATCAACCACAGCTTTTGTATCAATAGGCCTATTATATTGTACATTTTTTGTTGAATAATGGTTCAATTGAAACAATAGCTGGTGTTGACTTTGCAAATGCTTTATAAGCCTAAATGGCATCAGTGAAGATAAATGAGTGATAAAGTACAGTCACATTTCATTTGCTCTGTTAAACCTATCAATTGAAAAGACTTCATTAGCAACAGTTCATCTATTTCGTTTTTAAGTGGAGATCTCTCAATAATAATTTTCATGATAGCACATTGGTAATAGTCAGTTACAAATACCATACATAAGTAGAGCTGGGCTAGGTTACAACCCTGGATAGGAGACCAAAGGGTAGCTGTAGGAGGGACTGCCCAGCCTATTGTTTTTTTTCTGAAAGTGGTTGAAGATCTGACATTGTTTTAAAGGTAAAAATTCAACATATTTTATACAAAATGTAAATGTCACCCTCAAAACAACAGTTTACGTTGACAACTTTTTATAAATCCAATGTATTTTCCATGTAGATTCATAATACGTTAACAAATGACATTGAAACAATGTTGATTCAACCAGTTTGTGCCCAGTGGGTAGCTATTACAGTACATGTAACACAATGTTTTGGATTGTGCAACATGGTTCTCGTGAGATGTTTGCATGCCAGTTGGGCCAAGCAATGGACACGGTAGACCACATCTGTTGAACCTTGTTGTTCATTGGAACATGTACAGTATATTATATATGGTCCTTGGCTGTTAAAAGGTGTTGTTCAACTGCAAGAAAAGAACAACAAAAGTTACAGAAATATCAGGAGACTACTACTAACCAACAGGCTATAATTCATATTTATTGGAAATGTAAGTACTATGGAAAATATTTGGAGGATTTACCGTTCAGCATGAATCCCTCTCTTGACTCAAATGTCTTGGTGTAGTTTGTTTTATGGGTGCTTTTATCATGGATGGGTGCCTACTCCAAACACCTAAAATGACCCTTTTATGTTGCTGGCTACTGATGGGGCTCCATAAAACAAGAGAATACAGCTATACCATTAAACACAAAGGATGTTTTTTACTGGAGTTAGGGGAATGGTTTTGATGCCTTTGAAGGCCCGTATGTGGATTAAGATCATAGAACTGCCTCATTTTTAAAAAACCTCCAGGCTTAGCCTAGGTTCAAAGATCCATAAAACACATTTCGACCTGGTAAAGGAAAGAGAAAAACACTCTTACGTTACAACGACCCATTTGCTGCCAAATATTTTCACTGTTAGTCTAAATAACACTTTATGGTTTCCTGCAGTTAACGTTAGGGTGTTGAGTTGCATCCTGAAATCCACAGATAGTAATGTTCAAAAGGGTACAGATGTGGCGAATAGGGCAAATTGTTTCCTAAATGTGCAGCCTGGACACCTCTCCAAACGGTACAATTCTATACCATGAAAAGGAAGCCCCCCCCTTCTTATTTAGTTTATTATAATTTGTTACAGTGAATTAATGTGACTGACCAGCTCGATTCAGTCTTATGTAGCAACATTTGAAATTGAGTTTTTTATATTGGATAAAATTAGAGACTCTGAGCTAGAAAATGGTATATCATACACTACAAATGAGGAACAATGGGAAAGTAATTATGCTTTGAAAGTTGATAAACTTGTAACCCCGCTTTTGAGAAAATGGCCCTTGAATATTTTGGTACACCTACTGGAGAGCTCTTCCTTGTCACTAGGGCTGAGGCGTTCACAAATTTTTGACAGCCGGTGATTGTCAAGCAAATAAGTGCCAGTCTCATGGTAATTGACCATTAATTACATAAACAAATGTATCAGCTCCTGGCTTCGACACATAGCCTACAAGCGACTGATGCAGACTTTCGGAACATCTACATTTAAAAAGTCTAATAAATCCATGTAATCAGTATGACTCATCTAACCTAGGTCATATGTCTTAGCGTGAAGATAAGCAGGTACATACTATAACAATAGATAACCATGAAGGGCATCAACACTGACCCATGATAGTGAGCCAGTCTACAGTCACACACACACTGTCACACCCTGACCTTAGAGATCCTGTTTATGTCTCTATTTTGGTTTGGTCAGGGTGTGAGTTTGGGTGGGTATTCTATGTTCTATTATTTGTATTCTATGTTTTGGCCGGGTAGGGTTCTCAATCAGGGACAGCTGTCTATCGTTGTCTCTGATTGAGAACCATACTTAGGTATCCCTTTTTCCCACCTGTCTTGGTGGGAAGTTGACTTTGTTTATGGCACATAGCCTTTAGCTTCACGGTTTGTTTTGTAGTGTTTATTGTTTTGTTCGGCGTCTTTTCTAATAAAAAGAAAATGTACGCTCACCACGCTGCGCCTTGGTCCTCTTCTTTCAACGGCCGTGACACACACACTGTCAGTTGCAGATGGTCCAATGGCCTGAAATCAGCAAATTATCGAATGATTCTGCAATTTGTATGCTTGTCCCGAATGATCTACTTCGTAAGTGGGCAGGCCTTATCAAATAGTTTTTAATCTTTGATCCAGATTTCCCATTCAATGCATGCAGTGTTTAAATCTGGCCCATTATTTGATTTTCTAACAATTCTACCCTTGTGAGATTTCTATTGTGCATGGGATCATGGAGGAAGTTCTTATACAGATCATCCCTTAATAAAGTAAAGCTGTATCCTGGCTCAGTGCTTTTTTGGGGGGGGCTTTTGAAGACAGCTGAAGTAATGATTAGAAAGTCCACATCTGAGATGTATTTTGCAATACCAAACCATTACTAAAACCAGATGGGTGCAGGGCAGGCCCATCTCTGTTTAATATTCCCAGGGTTTTCTTAACAAGCCTTTTTTTTTGCTATGGACAACAAAATGGTTTATTGTTTTGTTTTTTATTCATGTTAATATGACATGATCAATTCGATGGTAGTGAGATATTTAAAACATAACATGATCTATTCAAATCTCTAGTATTGTAGCATGAAATTATGAGTGTTTCTTTCTAAGACTGGTTTACTTCGATATCGGCAGTGTAGGCCTACTGTGAATGTGTTAAGATTGTATGCTATTGTTCCAAATCAAAATAAAATACAATTTTATTGGTCACATACACATATTTAGCATATGTTATTGCGGGTGTAGCGAAATGCTTGTGTTGCTAGCTCCAACAGTGCAGTAATATCTAACAATTCACAACCATACACACAAATCTAAAGTAAAAGAATGGAGTTAAGAAATATATAAATATTAGGTGTTGAGTGGAATGATCTTGCACCATGGGAAACATGCAAAATAAGCTAAATATTCTGCAAACAAATCATTTCGACAATTGATTGGACATTGCTGCCTTATTCCCTCTGCTTAAGATAGCATTTCACTGTCAACATAAGTTGTTAATGATGTAAATCTCAATTAATTTATCATAATATACATGACATACCAGGCTACCAGCAGCCTGTGAAACCACACTGAATGTTAGTGGAATGGTTAGAGAAGTAAGAAAAACAGCATGCATGAGAGATCCAGTCTTTCCATAAATATGAAGATGTAAAATTGGCTTCACCAAGAACTACTCCAATCTGTTTGACAGCCATGTCCTGCATGTCATGATGAGGACTGACTTTGAACTCCCACAAGCTATTCCGTCTGGCACGGGATCTCCAGTTGCTGTTTTTACAGCGTCAGACAACGTGTATCACATCATCAGCAAAGCGGAAAATTAAAGTTTACTGAATGTGAAGACTTCCTCACTTATTGTACTTTTAAGAGCAGCGTCAATGCCAAAAGTCTGAGGTCTTCCTCGTGAAGTGTAACTAATTTTACCTGAAGAAGCTGTAAATCCGTGACAATTAGGTTTAACTAGCATTAAAACTAAAGTACAGTATGGTAACCCATTGTGTACATGATGCATATAGTATGTGTTAGAGGAGTTGAGGGCACAGGTTTGTGTCAGTGTGTCAGCTTTTTAAGATAAGACAATGACTATCATCCCCACGGGGAAATTTTGTTTGCAGCTCTGTGCATACATGAACAAAACGCCAAACACAACACACAAGCTGCAGGTCGCCACAGAGCAGCGCCCTTTGGAGATTTTAGATCGTACCATGGTCTACATGCAGGCCTAAGGTATCAGAATAACTTTGAAAAAAATCACAAGTTGTAAAGGCAAAGCCAAGAATTCCCAACATGTGCAAATAGTATGGAGATTTGAAAATCATTATGGACATTACACGCAGGAAGCTGACATTCCATACAATTAACTGTGTAGTACCGTGCCCTGAATGTGATTTCCCATTTTATTTCTGTGGTGTATGAGTATAAGCCATGGGTATCATTGTAATTCAAGCCACACTTGGTACTTCCTTCAACTGACTGAGAGCAAACAAGACTGGGAGTGATATCTCTACAAAAATGATACAGGTCACACAATGTGAAATGGAAAAAAAGATTCCAGACAACTTTTCATTGTTTTCTATATTTATGTAAAATGTGTATGTACATAACAAGGGGCAGAAATACACTGCGGGAATTCACATTTTCAGTCATTGAACATGATAGTGCTAAGATGGATCAGCAATACTGAACGAAACAATCAAAATACAGATGTGTCAATCCACTGTTAGCGCTTTCAAAATGTGAGGCTACACAAAGTTGTCACAAACTGAATGAACTTCAATCTAGAGGGATAGCAATTTAAGACTGCATTAACAAAAAATACACAAAACTTTGGTCAAATATTATGGGACGTCATATACAAATGCAAGGGATTTCATTATTCTACTAAATACCGGAGCAACCACTCGAGAAACTGATTTGCATTTGAATTGAAATACTGAACAATGTATACTGCATCAAAGTACATTTCATACACTGTACCATGAGGCAAAAGTTATTTTGACTCAGATGATGCAGTTGATGTACTGGAATTGATTAGATTAACATATGCATATATTTTTTCAAGTCAAAGAAAATGTGAAACAAATGAGGCAACTGAAGAGAGGATGAAATTCTTAAAATCAACTGTAGTGCAGTCATTATTTTGATGAGACAATCCGGTGAAAACACACTATCATACTATTGTCAATAAGTTATTCAATGACCTTCTCTATGATGTGGCTTTTAAAGCTAAAATACAAGTAATTGTTGATTCTGTATGATCGATTCAATATGATCTAATTGTAAATTCTATGATCTACTAATACATGTTCAGAGCAATAGGAGCAAGTCCATCCATTTCAGCAGAACTCACTGAATTGTGGTCTTTTCACTGCACATTCAGGGAGTGTGTCACACAAATATCTACATACAAAAGTGGAAACGGTTTCAGTACAGGAGGAAGGGGGTGCAGTGTCATTTACTTTTTTCAGATAACTGGAAACCCACCAGGTCTCAATGATCACACTGCTCAACTGGAAAATGGACGACAGGAAATTCAAAGCAGGTCTGTAAATATACAAAGATATATATAGATATATAAACAAAAACAAGAAAAAGCTAAAGAAATGTGGGTTGTTTGGTTGTACAAGTTCTTCTGTAGCATGATGATGAGATGCTTCTAGAAAGTCTTGGTCTGATTATTTGAAGACATTCTCGAAAGCTGGACACTTGTGGGTCTTAAGTTTCTTGATGGCCTTTTTGAACTCTTTGCTGGACTTGTCCCACTTGTGGATGCCTGTCAGGAGGAACTGCTTGTCCACCTTGCGGCCCATGATCAGGTAGGTGTTGCCCAGGTTGTCCAGCTGCTGGCAGGGGCAGTCGGCTCCATTCTTCAGGTACAGAACCAGATTCTTTAGGTCTTTCTTCTTCAGGTGGCCCAGTTTCAACGGCTTCTTCCTTTTCTGCAGAATCACCTTGCGGTCCATTCCTTCCCGTCTCACCTCCTTGATCTTGGTCTTGATAGCTACAATCAAATAGACATCAAAAGAAAGAAGGCGTTGTTAAAAACATTAACATGTGTATTCTTTTATATGTTACGATAAATATTTAGCTTGTGGGCTAGCTCAGAATGTTGAATCATATCTAGGGTTAGCCTGAGGCACTTTTCCTTTTAGCCGTGTTAATATTTAATGTCAGAACAGAATGACAGTCATATAATCCCTGTGTACGCATTGTTCCAGGGCCAGGGGCTCTGTGACAAAACAGCAAGCCAAAAGGTTGGGTTGCAGAGCAGAGGGTATCAGTGGTTAGATAGCTAGCCCCCAGACACCAAGGACCATTAAAGAAAGCAGCCTGGTCTCATAGACTAGACGTAACATAGTAAATGTAAATCCGGGACAATCAAATTAGTATGATATGTCATGTATGGGTACATAAGACAGATGGTTACTTAAGGCAAGAACGAAAGTAGGGTGGTTGGTCGGATTGGATGGGTAGGCGTATAACACAAACGTCTAACAACCCAAAGGTTGTGAGTTTGAATCTCATTCTGGACAATTTTAGCAATTTTTCAACTACATACTACTTTTTAGCTACTTTGCAACTACTTAGGATGTTAGCTAACCCTTCCCCTAACCCTATAACACAAATGTCTAGCAACCCAAAGGTTGCGAGTTTGAATCTCATTCTGGATAATTTTAGCAACTTTTCAACTACTTACTACTTTTAGCTACTTTGTAACTACTTAGCATCTTAGCTAACCCTTCCCCTAACCCTAACCATAACCCTTTTTGCTAACCTTTCCCTAACCTTAATTAACGCTTTAACCTGACTCCTAACCTCAACCCTAACCTTAAACCTAACCCATAGCATAGCTAAAGTTAGCCAGCTAGCTAGAATTCATAACATATCATACGATTTGAAGATTTGTAACATATCCCATCTCTATGGGAAACTGATCTGTCTACATTGGCTATTCTTTTCATTTGGGCTCCCGAGTGGCGCAGCGGTCTAAGGCACTGCGTCTCAGTGCTAGAGGCGTCACTACATACCCTGGTTTGATCCTGGGCTGTATCAAAACTGTCTGTGATCGGGAGTCCCATAGGCTGACGCACAAGTGGCCTAGTGTGGTTATGGGAGGGTTTGGCCGAGGTAGGCCGTCATTGTAAAATATATATTTTTTCTTAACTGACTTGCCTAGTTAAATAAATACAAATACTTTCAATGGACAGGAATGTTCCAATTCCCCTATGCCCCTCCAGATGTAACAGGAACTGGGGTTTTGTTCCCCTAAGTACCCCCTATCTAGCTCATTGGTTTTAGTGAAGGATCCCTACTCCCTGAGCTAGACTTGAGATATATTGAGGGAGATGAATGATCTTCAGGTATTTGTAAAATGCAACACATAGGGTTGAAAAATTATTCTAAATTCACAACAAAAAAAAGTTTTATCTTTTTTTTAATCATGGTTGGAAGATTCCAGATTTCCTGCTTATTACTTACGATTCTAGGAATCTTCCAACCAGATTTTCTGGAAGACCTGGACATTTTGGGAAAGCTGCTGGAACGTTGCAACCCTAACCCTACCCTTATGTTCAATACCACTACTACCAATTCAATATCACCACTGATTGTCACTGAAAGAAAGTGAAACATTTGATGCTGTAGTACATTGTAACCTTGCCTTTCATCATTTCTTGATATGTGGCCATGTATTGCCACAATTTTACACCCACCAAATGTCTCAATAATAATCTTTTTTTTTCTTTCTTTTTTTTAAACTTTTATCTCTCCAAATCCCACACCGGGCCTCTGATTTCGCTTAATCTGTCTGATCTTTCACTAAACTCTATTTAACCTGCTAATCTCTTTGTTTCCTCCACCTCCCCTTCTGAAATTGTGCACGAGTCAACCCCATGGTGGTCCAAATCTCAGCATCTATTCATGTATCTCAAATGGCACCCTATTCCCTGTATAGTGCACTACTTTTGACCAGGGCACATAGAGTGACATTTGGGCTCCCGAGTGGCGCAGTGGTCTAAGGCACTGCATCTCAGTGCTAGAGGTGTCACTACAGACCCTGGTTCAATTCCAGGCTGTATCACAACTGGCTGTGATTCGGAGTCCCATACGGCGGTACACAATTGGCCCAGTGTTGTTAGGGTTTGGCCGGGGTAGGCTGTCATTGTATATAAGAATTTGTTCTTAACTAACTTGCCTAGTTAAATAACATAAATAAATAAAATGTAGACTCATCCTCTATGGGTATAGGCCTACCTCTTCATCTCCCCACACAGTAAAGCAGGCTACTGCATGAGTGCAGGTGACTTCAGTGCATGGTAGTAAGGGGAATGTATGGCACATTGCTGTGATTCCACTCCATTGATCTACGGGCCGGATTAATGACCGTCTTGTGATCTTTTAATACAGGGATTTGCTCCTGCACTTGGTAAACTGACTGCTGCTCGAGATGTGGTGCTGGCTGATCTGTCTTAGAAAATCTGATAAAAAAATAAGAATACTTAACGAAAACAACATACATTATTATCAGTGTAGCTTACAGATAGGGGTAAAGACTGGTGTAGGAAATATAGGCTACTACTATATATCTGAACTCTAAATAGGCCCCTACTTAAAATGCACCATAATATGCACCATAAAATGCATTCAATAGCTAATATAGACTACTATATCTAAACTCGTAATAGGCTTCTACATGAACTATAGGTACTATGTTTTAGGGTTCATCTATTGCCCCTCTATCTTCCCATTGCCAATTAAAGTGTGAAGTGAAAAAGAACAGTCCCAGTGGTTTTCCAGGTATTAACAGTGCACATGGTCGGGATTAGGACCTTTATCCTCCATCTCTGGTCCATGAAAAGTCTCTGTGAGGAGGGCTTAGTGTTAAATGAAATCAAAACGGGCAGCTTTCATAATTAGCGAGTCATAAAAGATAAGGTCTAGCCCACCCCTGAAACCACTTTATCTGGATAAATCCAGCTTAAACTCTGTGCTGAACTTTCTTTGCACCTTGTGTTGCTTGTGTGCATATCTCCCTGGCCTGCCAAAGTGTACAGCACAGTGACTGACCAGGTAGGTTATGGTTTTAACTGTTCAGGGGAAAGGTTCAGTCATTGATCAGTAGTGCCTTCGGGGCAGTTAAACTAGAATTCATGTTACTATTTAATCTATTATTCTGGGCCCCTGTTTCGGTAAACTATTCACCCCAAACTATCATCTGACACGAGCGTTACAATCATTTCTCAAACATTCAAAGTTACACATTCTCAAACATTCAAAAACATTGCATAAACACTGCACTTCATCTCTCATTCTATCTTCAACATTATCTCCATCTGTCGTTGGTCTCAGGTTTGGACAAACTGAAGCACTCAAACTCTATCAATCGGCAATGCTGTAAAGTTTGTGGGCATCTAGGCTGTAACCTTTCTCCCCGACCCTTGACCTGATTTCATCTTCTGGTTTAGAGAGGCTTTCAGACAGCTAAGATGGTGTCATAAACCCAGCAGGAGCGAGTAAGTTGGGCATGGGCCCATTCACAACCATGGAATAACACAGCCCTCGGCCATTCACAACCATGGAACCTGTCTGCCCCGTGAGCCAATGTCTACTTCCCAAATTACACTCTATTCCTTACATAGTTCACTACTTTTCACCTGGCTTGTATGGGCCCTGGTCAAAAGTAGTGCACTATATACAGAATAGGGTGCCATTTGGGACACATCCTATGTGATCAGTCTAGATCAGGGCCAGGACTGCTGCACTTTCGTTTATTCCATTAGCATGGGGAGGAATGGATGGTGCAATTACCTATACCACCAGAGAGAAAGCCAGCTGTCAGAAGTAGGGCATGGTGGGTTTGAATTGAAGTGTTTTGGAGTTGTGTAACAAAGAGCTGTGGTCATAAAAGTTTAAGTATGGAGATAAATCATGGTGGGAACAAAGTGTTGAGTGGGATGTACCATAAAACCATCAGCAGAGTAGACAGCACTGATGTTTAGAAATATATTAATCAGGATATCTGAGGAACAAGGGACTGGGAAGAGTTTAGCTAGCTAGCTGGCTATCTCCAATTGTATTTGAAATATGTTATTTTCCTCATGGTTGATCATGATCACCCAACACATAACATTTGGTTAACTGAACTGTGGATTTTGTTGTTTGTCTTTATGTTCACTCTTTAATTGGACCGAAGCTAAAAAATACAGTTCAGTTATTCAGAGATAAACAAAAACTTGGGTCAAGCAGACTTTCAAGAAACAAGAAACAACCCTTCTACTTAAAAACCAACACATTTCTATCCCTCCATGTCTTTTACAAACACATGTATACTTCCTCTGCCAAACTGTCCCGTATCCGACCAAAAAGCATGAAAAGCTTTCGCCTTAAAATAATCAAACTTTATTGAGATAAACTCGCCTGAGAATGTCAAAATGTGATTGTGAGATTGGAAGGACGCTATTATTCATGACTTCAAACAATGGCACACAATAGTAAGCCTCTCTTCCCTTTAGAAAAAATATATATACTTTTGATTTCACCTAATTTGTTTATTCTGTCATAAAGAGCACATGTTCAACTTCATTAAAAAAACATGTTTTCCCATCTCAAGAGGTTAAAATACTATACATTGTACAACGCTCAAAGTGTAGGTCTACATCGTGTGCTTCCAATGAGTAGTATTATACGGCTCTACAGGGAATGGTTAGCTGTCTTATGGAGCGTTAGTAACGGCTCTTCAGCTGGTAATTAGTAGTTAAATCAGCCATGAATCCCCGTGTGACAGGGGGAAAGGAAGCTTGTTGTGTGCAACAGGGAGGTGCAATTGAATGTAAGATTCATTAAAAATATATATAATTGTACAGTTTTTCAACACAAAACACCAGAAAATGTCCAAAAAGAGTAGAACCAGCTCACCTGCTTTTACACTATGACTTTTAGATGTTTCTTTTGCAATAAATATTTAAAAATCAATAGTATTAAAATGAGAATTCAGTTCACGTAACAGCATAGCTCCGAGAAATAGGGGTGCTGAGGGTGCTGCAGCACCTCCTGAAAAATCGGAATATTTGAATAACACAAAGAGAAAAAAAAGTTTTTCTTTCTCTCACAAAAGTAGTGCACTGGTCCTTTACTAGTCCTTTATTAGTGGATCGATACAGCTGTCTGTAGTGCGGGCAAAAAACATTGACATTTTACAAATTAATAAAAAATGAAAAGCTGAAATGTCTTGAGTCAATAAGTATTCAACCCCTTTGCTATTGCAAGCCTAAATAAGTTCAGGAGTACAAAGTTGCTTAACAAGTCACATAATAAGTTAAATGGACTCACTCTGTGTGCAATAATAGTGTTAAACATGATTTTTTTTATGACTACCTCATCTCTGTATCCCACGCATACAATTATCTGTAAGATAATCAGATAATCTGTGGTCCCGTGTGGCTCAATTGGTAGAGCATGGCGCTTGCAACGCCAGGGTTGTGGGTTCATTTCCCACGGGGGGACCAGGGTTCAATTCCCACGGGGGGACCAGGATGAATATGTATGAACTTTCCAATTTGTAAGTCGCTCTGGATAAGAGCGTCTGCTAAATGACGTAAATGTAAGATCCCTCAGTCGAGCAGTTAATTTCAAATACAGATTCAACCACAAAGACAAACTCAGACATTGAATATCCATTTGAGCATGGTGCAGTTATTAATTACACTTTGAATGGTGGTATCAATACAGCCGGTCACTACAGAAATACAGGTGTCCTTCCTAACTCAGTTGCCGGAGAGGAAGAAAACCAATGGTGACTTTAAAACAGTTACAGAGTTTAATAGCTTGATGGGAGAAAACTGAGGATGGATCAAATACATTGTAGTTACACCGCAATACTAACTTATTTAACAGAGTGAAAAGAAGGAAGTCTGTACATAATAAAAAATATTCCAAAACGTGCACCCTGTTTGCACCAAAGCATTAAAGTAATACTGCAAAACATTTGGCAAAGCAATTCATTTTGTGTCCTGAATACAAAGGTGTTATGTTTGGGGCAAACCCAATACAACACATTACTGAGTTCTACTCTCCATACTTTCAAGCATAGTGGTGGCTGCATCATGTTATGGGTATGCTTCTAATTGTTAAGGACTGGGGAGTTTTTCAGGATAAAATAGAAAGGAAATGGAGCTAAGCACAGGCAAAATCTGGGAGCAAAACCTGGTTCAGTATGCTTTCCACCAGACACTAGGAGGTGAATTCACATTTCATCAGGACAATAACCTAAAACACCAAGCCAAATCTACACTGGAGTTGCTTACTAAGAAGACAGTGAATATTCCTTAGTTGCCGAGTTACAGTTTTGACTTAAATCTACTTGAAAATCTCTGGCAATACCTGAAAATGGTTGTCTAGCAATGATCAACAACCAATTTGACAGAGCTTGAAGAATTGTGAAAATAATAATGGGCAAATGTTGCACAATCCAGGTGTGGAAAAGTCTTAGAGATTTACCCAGAAAGACTCACAGCTGTAATTGCAGCCAAAGGTGCTTCTACAAAGTATTGAATTGGGTGTGAATACTTATGTTAATGAGATATTTCGGTATTTCGTTTTCAATATATTTTCTAAAATGCCTAAAAGCATGTTTTCACTTATGGGGTATTGTGTGTAGATATGTTAGCAAAAAAAGTATTTGATCTGTTTTGAATTCAAGCTGTAACACAACAAAATGTGGAATAACTCAGGTGGTATGAATACTTTCTGAAGGCACTGTATATGTATTTTTTTCCGTATGGGTTTCACACTGGATTCTGTTAACATGGGTTCTGTTAAATGAGAACAGACCTTTTGCAATGAGATCTTTCCAGGAACTGAACGTTTTAGTGAGAGAAAATGCTCATTCTGTGCCAGTGGAGGCATATTTCTGACATGATTAGTCTATGCAGATTAATAAAACTGACTTCTATGTAAGTCACAGATTCCTCCAGCTAACTGCCCTGACTGAGGTAGCCTTTCAACTACACAGTCTGAAGTTAGGCCTGGTATAGGTGAATTTTGACTAAGATTATGCCATTGCCTCTACAGTTAAACTGTACATGTAAATTTATGTCTATATACCCCATGTGAATATTAGTGATAAAAAGTACATTCAGCATCTCTTGCTTGCAAAGTAGGCAGGATATTGCATAGTGAAAGTCTAGAGTAGTGGTCTTAACTTATCAATCTACATCTATTATAAGCTATCCCTCTGACCCATTTTGGTCTGACCAAAAGTGCTGTGATGAAAGCATAACAATAGATTGGCTCATGAGTCACGTGACCAGATGCTTTGTTGAGCTAAAAACTGATCTTTATAAAATCATGTCATAATTGCTTTCACATTTCACCCATTTCTCTCTCCTCTCACAACATTAATGACAGATCTTTCACACCATATAATAGTTGTTTTCGAGTCAAGCCCATCCTTGCATGAGTTTTAGGACAAAATAAGAAGAGAAACCTTTCAGACAAATATTGACTCACATTTTTGCACCACTACAATTTAAAATAATAGAATTTGCTCAACAGTACTGCTTCATAAAAAAACATAACCAAATGTTAGTCCCGCAGTTGTGTGTCAAGCTAAAAGCATAGGTTATGCTTCAGTTATTGATAACCTGTGGCATCCATTTTAGAAACCTCTTCTCTCATTTCTTTAGCCAATTGTCTAGCATAAACATTTCTTGTTTACATGTTGCCCAACTGGTACAGCAAAGCAAACCCACCACTATAGCCCATGGCATTGCCACACAGCAAGCAGAGCAGCCCCTGGCTCTATCCCAAATCGCACTCTAGTCCCTACATAGTGAACTACTTTTGACCAGAACCATATGAGCCCTGGTCAAAAATAGTGCACTATATAGGGAATAGGGAGTAATTTTGGACACACACCCTTTTTTCTCATGGGAGTTGGTACTCTCCCTTTGTGGGCCACTCCTGCAGTGATTGGGTCTAATGGATGCAATAAAAGTCTAATTTAACAGTCATTGTCAGAGGCCATGCTCAGCCTGCCTGGATAAGCTCAGACGTCAAGCGTTAAAGACATTATGACAAGGAATCAAAACAACATCTGTCTTAATCAGAGATGAAACAGACCAACGTGCCAGTTTCGTTTGGCAAACCAGGGACAAGTTTCTGAGAACAGAAAAGTGAGGCCCATCATTACAGTGTAAGAATGGGACAATTCAATTAACTTTGACTGCACACAACTGCACATAACTTTGTGTATTAGCTTTCCCTGAGAACAACTCTGAAAGAAGATGTGCAGAAAGTCCGTCTTCCCAAGGTCTGGCGGTTGGAATGGATTTGGAAACCACCAAAAACTTGGAGGCCAGCTTCTACCAATTTAAAATAAGGCTCAGCATCACGTAAACGTGTGCACATTCTCACTGCATACAATCACTGCCTCAAGGTGTGCTGAATTGACAGTGTCCCTGCGTGCGAGAAACTATCAATGCATTTTAATTGCATCGAAAAACAAAACATTCTAAGTTGTTGCTACACTGCATTGGCACACTGTGGATGGGATGGGCTGTCAAGCCACCAGACAAGCAGAAAGACATTCCCATACATATGACATCAGTCCCCTGTGACAGAGACTGAGATTTGGACCAATAGGAATTAAGCTTTAACTTGCAACCCTGCTGACACCTACACAAGGACAAACAGCAGAACAAACATCCCAATTTACAGCTTTAAATACCTCCTAAATAAAGACTTTAGGGCTCCAATTCATTAGTTACAGAATATTAGCATTTAAAAGAGTATTACAAACTCCCAAGCTCTGTTTTTCTAGCGGATTAAGGCAGTAACTTTTTCCAGTATATATGTAACGTTGTGAGAATCAAGCATATGGCCAAGAAAACAAGGTCAATTGGTAGTAGTAACCCCCAAGAGGAGATTTTTCTCAAGATCGTTCACATTAGTTTACTTGGTGGTCAGTTGGTAGATCAATCCATTATGTCTGAAGGAATGATCCCCAGGAGTATACAAATTGTAAATCTTTTCAATTTCACATACTAATCCCAGCATTGTTATACTCAGAAAGAACAATTACCCCGAGTACTGTCAGATAGTAGACATGGTGAAATGTTTGTCAAAGCTATATAAATTCTCTGATAATGAAAGACATATCTCTTTTTTCGACCATGATGTGTGACTGACCAAGGAGTTTATTTAAAATAATGTATCATCGAACAAGCATCAAATTGTGCAAATCTATGGAACATGAAACATTTCTTTACTGAAAATATGCTTGAACAGTGTGTTTATGGTCATACATACACAATATATCCAAAGGCACATGCACATGCACCCCCCACCCCACAAGATTTTCCCTGTTTAAAAAATTCTAATATACGGAAAGTATTCAGACCACTTGACTTTTCGATATTTTGTTAAGTTACAGCCTTATTCTAAAATGTATTATATCGTATTTTTCCTCATCAATCTATGCACAATACCCCATTATGACAAGCAAAACAGGTTTTTAGAAATGTTTGCAAATGTATAAAAAAAAAAAAACTGAAATATCACATTTACATAAGTATTCACACCCTTTACTCAGTACTTTGTTGATGTAACGGCTCTTGTTTGTGGAAGGAAGGCACATTCAAAAAGACAGTTCCTCCAAACAGTATTTATTTGTGCGATTCCAGGTTGCTAAAGTAGCCTACTAATACACAGTTGTCAATGTATTTTTTTTGTTCTTTTGTTGCAGCAGGTCTTCTGAAAACCAGTAGGTAGATGAAACATTTGCGGTGTTTGTGTCTGCCGAAAATATGCCTTTGCCAAAGTGTTTTTGTATATTGATGATAAAGGCGCAGCGTGGTAGGGGTACATCGTATTTTTATTGAAGACACCAAAACAAAATAACAAAGACAAAAAAACGAAAGTGAACAGTTCTGTCAGGCACAGACACTAAACAGAAAACAAGATCCCACAAAACCCAAAAGGAAAATGACAACTGATATATGATCCCCAATCAGAGACAACAATAGACAGCTGCCTCTGATTGGGAACCTCACTCTGCCAAAAACAAAGAAATAGAAAACATAGACTTTCGCACCCGAGTTACACCCTGACCTAACCAAACATAGAGAATAATAAGGATCTCTAAGGTCAGGGCGTGACAGTTGAAGCACCTTTGACAGCGTTTACAGCCATGAGTCTTCTTGGGTATGACTCTACATGCTTGCCACACCTGTATTTGGGGAGTTTCTCCCATTCTTCTCTGCAGATCCTATCAAGCTCTGTCAGGTTGGATGGGGAGCACTGCTGCACAGCTATTTTCAGGTCTCTCCAGAGATGTTCGATCATGTTCAAGTCCGGGCTCTGGCTGAGCCACTCAAGGACATTCAGAGACTTTTCCCGGAGCCACTGGAGCAGGTTTTCATCAAGGATCTCTCTGTACTTTGTTCTGTTCATCTTTGCCTCAATCCTGACTAGTCTCCCAGTCCCTGCCGCTGAAAAAAACATATCCACAGCATGATGCTGCCACCACCATGTTTCACCTTAGGGATGATACCAGGTTTCCTCCAGACGTGACGCTTGGCTTTCTGGCCAAAGAGTTCAATCTTGGTTTCATCAGACCAGACAATCTTGTTTCTCATGGTCTGAGAGTCTTTAGGTGCCTTTTGGTAAACTCCAAGCAGGTTATCATGTGCCTTTTACTGAAGAGAGGATTCCGTCTGGCCACTCTACCATAAAGGCCTGATTGGTGGGGTGCTGCAGAGATTGTTGTCCTTCTGGAAGGTTCTCCCATCTCCATAGAGGAACTCTAGAGTTCTGTCAGAGTGACCATCGGGTTATTGGTCACCTCCCTGACCAAGGCCCTTCTTCCCCGATTGCTCAGTTTGGCCGGGCGGCCAGCTCTAGGAAGAGTCTTTGGGGTTCCAATCTTCTTCCATTTAAGAATGATGGAGGCCACTGTGTTCTTGGGGACCTTCAATACTGCAGAAATATGTTGGTACCCTTCCCCAGATCTGTGCCTTGACACAATACTGTCTCGGAGCTCTACGGACAATTCCTTCGACCTCTTGGCTTGGTTTTTGCTCTAACATGACCTGTCAACTGTGGGACCTTTAAACAGACAAGTGTGTGCCTTTCCAAATCATGTCCAATCAATTGAATTTACCACAGGTGGACACCAATCAAGTTGTAGAAACATCTCAAGGATGATCAATGGAAACGGGATGCACCTGAGCTCAAGTTCGAGTCTGAATACTTATGTAAATAAGGTATTTCTGTTTTTATTTTTAATACATTTGCAAAAATGTCTAGAAACCTGTTTTCACTTTGCCATTATGGGTTATTGTGTGTAGATTGTTGAGGAATTTTTTTATTTAATCAATTTTAGAATAAGGCTGTAACATAACAAAATGTGGAAAAAGTCAAGGGGTCTGAATACTTTCCGAAGGCACTGTATTTATATATTTGTTTCTCTGTAATACTACTAGTCGCCTAGCAATTTCATGAAGTTGGTTTTAGCTAGTGCAGATAGGTTCCCAATCTCCCGACATCATAATTAGCTACCAAGAAGCCATTTCAGGCTATCAAGTTAGATTTGCTAGCTTGTCTAACTATCTTAGCTGGCATGTCTGCTGCCAAGGTTGGTAATAACTAAAGCAATAACTAAATGTACTGAATAAGATTCACATTCCTTTCAATCTTTTACCCAAATTTTAGCAGATATGCAGAGAAGAATATTTAGTTTATTAAAAAAAATAACAACCAGTCAGGAGGATACAGACAGCTTACGAGGTATATGCAGAAACATGTATATATTTTTGATATAGTATATATTTTTGACATAGAAGTATGCATAATAATTATGGATCTAGATTGCACAGTCAGTTTGAACTAAATCCATGATCCTCTAAACTAACCATGATAATTATTGTGGGACTGACCCATTTTTATTATTTTCTAACTGTTAATCTACAGTAACTTGCTTTTCTTTTCAGAGGCTTTTTGCTTCCAATAGACTTATTAACCCCACTAAAGACCACACTTTTAAGATCATACAGAGAGATGACTGTGCGGTGCTCTGGTCTCTATGGAACATCATCTATAGCTGGGATAAAGCACCAAGCTCATTACTGTAACCAGCATGGCAAGAGTCAGGGAATGGATGCATAAGAAATTAATGCATAAGAAATCCTATTGGCAAGAGTGTCACTTTAACTTTTCAAAGCTTGCTTTTGTAAAGATCTTACAATATACGTTGAGGGGCTGCAGACCAAAGGTGGGAGGGAGGGCTCATTAGATCTGGGGCAAATTCCAGAGCTATAGGTATAGACATACTGTAGTTCTCCATTGTATGTGGTTCCATTTGTATAGGCTTCTATGCCATGGAGAGTGCAACCTCTTGTGTTGGCTAACACGATCCATAGGTATAGTAGCCCATAGGAAAACTTGTCATGGCAAAACATACTGTGTGTGAGTGTGTGTGTGCGTGTGTGTATGTCTCTTCTTCTGTATTTTTAGGAAATGCTTAACAAACAGAATGAAAATGGTAGTGTTAGGGTTAGGAGACGCTTACCAAACTCGCTGGCACACATGTGCTCTAGAATGATGTCTGTTTTCATTTCGTTGTCACATGGGGGACAGATGGGGGAGTAACCTGTGGAAGGGAGGGAGGAGAGAGTCTTTTCAGAGGGCAGGACATGTAGCACTGTCACAATAATCAACCAAGTAACAGCCATGAACAAATGGAACAAGAGTAGGGTTGCAAAAATCCTGTAACTTTCCGAAACCTCCAAGAAATCCTGTGAAGATACCCTAAATCAGAAGGGAATAAGCAAGAAATCCGGTATCCACCAACCAGAATTTCTGGAATAACTGTGAATTTGGGGAAAGTTACTGGAATGTTTCAACCCTAAACCAGTGAAAGTTTTTTTCTCTCCCTAAAATCACCATTCAATCTGAAGGGAACAACAGCTGCCAGTAACTGAATCCCTAACAGATTGTAGCATTGTTCACACCTCTATTTACCTCAACATCAGCTCATTTCCCATGGTAGTAACACTTTTGATCTTTCACCACCTATCTCCCTGCTTGTGCTTCAAATCAATCTTGCCGATGAAATCTTATGTGAACACCTACAGTATGTGAAGATGACACCTGCCATTCTGGTCAGAGGTGCTGAGTACACTCTGTTGTCAGTTGCTCTGGTGTTTTTCCTCTCAAATTTATTCATCCAAACTCCAATGACGTTTGTTCTTGTTTGACGGTAAAACTCTTAATTGACCGACCTGACCTCAGTTGGAAGGTCTTGTGCTTTTATAGCAGGTCCTAACTATGGCCTCCAGGACACAATGCTGCTCGTTATTGGCTAGATTCATGAAATGATAGGGGGTATCAGCAGTCTTCTCAATATCCAAGACTGACTATCATTCCATTGTAATTAGGTGGTTAGTTTTGATCTCTTCGGAGTCTATGCTCACTTAATGCAATCAGACTCAATCTGTCCTGGAGGCCTGTTTTACTGTACGTTATCTGAAAGCATGTGGAAACGCATGCACACACATGAACTGTTACATGTACCTGAGACTTTTATAGAAGGTACATTACTAACTGTGAAGACAGAGAGATGACTGACTGAAACTGGAAACTCTTCCACTCAGGCTTTCATATACATGTATTTTTAGCTACAGGAGCCAAGTTCCATATGAACATATTAGACTGTTTTGACATTATGATTAAAAATAAGGAACGGTTCTAACTGCGTAGTGGCCAACAATGGACAGAAATGCCTTTTTTGTTTTTGCTATATAGGGTTTTTTGTCAAGTGACATTCATGAATATTTAATGAAAATGATATTTATTCAATAATTAAATAACTGTTCTGTTCTTTCTTAAACAGCTTAGCAAAGCTTGGCTTTAAACCCCAAAACAACATTTGGAGTACTGTGAGGTTTACCATCTGTAAAATATAAATACATATTTACACACACTTATCCTGTTCTTTTGTGATTGCCAGTTGGCCATTACGTGTGTTTGACAAACACTTACAAAAGTTACACCCAGGTGGAAAGCACTTGTGAAAATAAGCACTGTTTACAGAGTCAAAGAGGCTATATTTTCAATTTCACATTTTTTTCTACTCTAAATCTATTGTCACTAGCTTCATACTTGTTTAGCAGTCAGCAGTGGAGAGGCTCTTTAAATAACTTACATCAAAATACATGACCTTCTAACCTAATTTTGATTTTATGTTTTATTCATTCAAATGCATTTCTTTCTCCCCCCCCATTTCATATGAAACTGAACAGTGATTCGTACATCACTAAAAAGCACATATTTTTTAGGGTTTTAGGTTCCTGTCAGTCAACAGTGAAGAAGATGCAGAACAACACAGACATTAACGGCCCTGTAATGAGTAGAGTGGGGTTAAAACAAGACCGACTCTGTGGCCTGCTGGGCTTCTGACTGGGCAAACACTTTCTGATTTATTTATCGCAAGTGCTGACACATATGACAACAGGTGACCTCTGGAGACTGTCTGTGTTCCAAATGGCAATCTATTCCCTATGTAGTGCACTACTTTGACTAGAGCCCTATGGGTTCTAGTCAAAAGTAGTACACTACATAGGGAATAGGGTGCCATTTGGGGCACACACTGTGGATCTCTGTGTGGTCCCCGAGCTCCAAGAGGAGCCTTTTCTCAGGCTGCTGGGCTCCTGCCCACACACACCACCATGTTGGCCCCCCTCGGCCCAACACGTCCCAGTTACAGAGGGACTACCTCAGATATACAGTAAGTGCTGTGTAACTGCAGCACCACGGAGCGATAAAGACCTCTTCATCGGGTGCTGGACTGGAAAGTCACCAGTCACCATATCAGTTCGCTGTAAGACCGAGCTATTCATGTTCAGAATATAGTAAATGTTTTAGCACTAAGCTAACATTGTTTTGCAGCCTGCATATACAACGCAGATCAAAATGTAAGGAGGTTGATGATGGAAAGTCCTTTTTAATTTATGAGAAATCTGCATGAGGTGGCTGTACTTCCCCTTCTGGGACACCTCTAGAAAAGAGCAGAGCAGCCTTGCTACCTCGCTCCAAGAGAGATTCTACTAGTTCCTGCCAGGGACACTGACATGGCAATAAAATATTACAACCCATGACAGAAACAGTAATTTTAGACAAAACTTGTCCTTTGATTGTGAAAGGCTGCAGCATTTACACTGAACAAAAATATAAACACAACATGTAAAGTGTTGGTCTCATGTTTCAATATGTTTTTTTGTATACAACCATGTCTGACTTATTGTTAGCCCCAAGCTGTTACAGATGTAGGATCTTAATTTGAGCCAGTTTGCTACAGCAGAAAAATTATCCTGAAGCAACAGGTAATGTAAATGATTATGTGGATTATAATGACTGGACATTTTTTGTAGGGGTTGATACGTTTTTCGTTAGGGCAAATCAAGTCTAACATTTTAAAGTGGAAATTACAAACTTTAGAAACCTTTTTAAACCTTGAATACACTAGCATGTTCTGAACAGAAACATTCTCAGCAACAACATAGTGATCAAATTAAGATCCTACATCTGTAGGTAGTTCTAGTCCTTCTGAACATAACTCAGTCCAGAAACTGTGGTTGTATCCCAAATGGTGCCATATTTCCTATATAGTGCACTACTTTTAACCAGAGCCCTATGGGTCCTGGTGAAAATTAGTGCACTAGGAAATAGGGTTGGGACGCAATCCCAGTGAGATTGTGGCATTCTCGAGCCAAGTATCCCTGCAGGCAGATAGGCAGACAGGCATCAAGGACCTGATGTCTGTGGGAGTTCACTGTAGCCTTGAAACACAGTTTATTACATTAGCAGAATTGATAGTCTGTTTTTTTTCCCCTCTCCTCATCATTGTCCCTCTGGTATTCACTCTTTCATAATTCGTATACGTTTGTATCTGCTATTCAAATTAAACTATACATGTTGTTTCTGTCTGGTGAGTTGACTTTTTGGGGGGGTTCAAAGGAAGAGGCCAGTAGTTAAGACGTCAATATAAAATGGTCATTAATGGATGTATTAGTTCTGTGGCTGGACTGCCTCCCAGTTCATAAATTTCACCTTGAAATAAATTGCTACCATCTGTTAAAGGAGTATTAGGCTACAATATTAATTACAACATCACTTCTCTTTGTCAATAGCAAGCAACTTAACATTTGCCAGAAAGAGAGGTTTTCTCTTGGTAAAGACAGCGTGGTCTTGTTAGCGCTCTGAAATAACTAAATAAAGGTTTTGCTATCTCACTCTTACATTTTTTGGGGATAATCTAATCTAGAGGTAATCTAAGCGGTCATGGGAAAAATTACCCCAAAAGGTTGGGAATGGTTCATTTGCATCAGGTTTGACATCAACAAACCCCTGAAACAACATTCTGCCGCCTGAAGAACTGCATGGGTGTCGATTCTCACACTATGTCAAAGTAGTGACTGTTTGTTATCTCAGTCAAGTACTGCAGCTCTATTGAGCTGCCCCATAGAACACTATGGTGAGCCTGCCCTATAGGATACTATGTTGAGCCTGCCCTACAGGACACTATGTTGAGCCTGCCCTATAGGACACTATGTTGAGCCTGCCCTATAGGACACTATGTTGAGCCTGCCCTATAGGACACTATGTTGAGCCTGCCCTATAGGACACTATGTTGAGCCTGCCCTATAGGATACTATGTTGAGCCTGCCCTATAGCATACTATGTTGAGCGTGCTCCATAGGATACTGTTGAGCCTGCCCTATTCCGCAATACATGGTAAAAATAAATACAGATATTTGATAATGATTATTACAGATTATCATGCTTCATCCACAAAATGCATCACATTTTTTATAAATTGTAATAAAAACTGCTTCCAAGTGAAGAACATAATGTACATTCAACAATACAGATTGCAAACTCCTAGCCAACACCTCAGCTTTTTACATATTGTGCCAAGCAATGGCTCAGTTTCAGATCTGGTACCAGACTAGCACATGGAAACATGACTGGCACTTGGTGACATGGGATTTACATTTACATTTTACATTTTAGTCATTTAGCAGACGCTCTTATCCAGAGCGACTTACAGTAGAGTGCATACATTTTTATTACATTTTACATACTGAGACAAGGATATCCCTACCGGCCAAACCCTCCCTAACCCGGGATTCTATATGTAATTCTAGATATTATGGCAGGAATGCTGCCTGCTGGTTGGTAGGTTGGTTGGTTGGTAGGTAGGTAGGTAGGTAGGTAGGTAGGTAGGTAGGTAGGTAGGTAGGTAGGTAGGTAGGTAGGTAGGTAGGTAGGTAGGTAGGTAGGTAGGTAGGTAGGTAGGTAGGTAGGTAGGTAGGTAGGTAGGTAGGTAGGTAGGTAGGTAGGTAGGTAGGTAGGTAGGTAGGTAGGTAGGTAGGTAGGTAGGTAGGTAGGTAGGTAGGTAGGTAGGTAGGTAGGTAGGTAGGTAGGTAGGTAGGTAGGTAGGTAGGTAGGTAGGTAGGTAGGTAGGTAGGTAGGTAGGTAGGTAGGTAGGTAGGTAGGTAGGTAGGTAGGTAGGTAGGTAGGTAGGTAGGTAGGTAGGTAGGTAGGTAGGTAGGTAGGTAGGTAGGTAGGTAGGTAGGTAGGTAGGTAGGTAGGTAGGTAGGTAGGTAGGTAGGTAGGTAGGTAGGTAGGTAGGTAGGTAGGTATAGCCTTACCTGTGGGTTTTGTGGCTTCAGTGGCGTTGGGTGCAGTCATGGCAATGCAGACGTCGTCCTGAGGAAACTTGTCGCAGGTGAGCATCTCAGGCCAGGGGAAGCCGAACGACTCCATGATAGGGGTGCAGCCGTCCCGTACAGCCTCACACAGCCAGCGGCAGGGGTATATGGGGCGCTCCAGGCACACTGGGGCAAACAGGGAGCAGAGGAACACCTGGGTACCCGGGTGGCAGCTCTTATGCACCAGGGGCACCCAGCTGCCCGCCTGCTGCTTCACCTCAGCCATAGTCTCATGCTCCAGTAGGTTAGGCAGCAGCATCTGGTTGTAGCCCACATTGTGACACAGCCGCAGGTCCTCTGGGATATCCACACACTGAGGAGGCTTGCCATAGCTGCGGCCACCATTGTACATGTCCGATTTCCAGCTCAGGTATTCATACTCAGAGGCTTTGCTCACAGACACCAGTGCCATGGTCAAAGCCAGAGGGATGATTCTCCAACGGCACAATGGTTCAATGGACCTCATTGTTCACAACAGAGGAGAGTCTACAGAATAAAAGTAAAATGCAGCTCACAATGGAGCTTTCACTGTAGAATAGAACGGACCTGCTTCAAGAGAAAAATAAAATGGAGAAAAGCTCAAAGAGTCCAGTTGATAAATGCTCTCTGAGTAGAAAGTTTCAGGTTTCAGTGTAACTCCACTCCTGCCTCCTCTTGTTGCAGCCCCGCTGTTCTGTTCCCTTCTGCTGCTACTGACTCACACAAGCGCCTGCAAAGATAACTGTCTAGAGTAGCGCAGCTTGGAAACAAGAGGAGATTGTGAAGTGCGCGTCGGCCAATCGGAAAGCGTCTGCGCCTTTTGGCACTCACACGTCAATCAATGTGCTCAATTACTCACTGCGTAAAACACGGCTTAACGTTCCCTACCCCCTTCATTAGCCTTTATTTTCCTTTGTCAAAACAAACAAGTTGCCTTCACACCAAAAAAAAAAAAAAATTAAATGGTTGAAATAATTTAGTGCTTGGTCAAACGGCAGCTCGTAATCACTTGACAGCTATCATGCACAGTACATTTGTGGATCATTTTGGACAGTTATTTGAAGAATTGTAGATAATGTATATTTGACAAAAACACTATTTAGTTACAGCGTCAATATGCGGAAATACAGTATGCGCAGCTCAGTAAATATATTAAATAAATCGAAAAACGTTCAAAAGTTTTAAGTCAAAGTTTTAACAAGGTGAAATATAGCATATCTGAAAACAAAATTAATTCAAACCAATAGTGTTGAATATTGATTTTAACCTATATAATGTCACACATTCTAAATGTAAATTCATATGAGGTGAAGAAGGGACAATTGTTCAATTAAATATTAAATCAGTTTACTTAGATCTAATTAGATCTTGTTATAGTAAATTTGTTTATCTGCATGTTAGTCCACTTTCTTTTTTCTTTTTTTTACAGCTTTCCAGGTTTGATATGACTAAGACAAGACCTGTGAAATCTACCAATTTCAAATGCGCATTAATTTGCATGCCATTGTGTTGTTAATGACAAAAGCCAATTAAACACTCATGATTAGAAAACAAAGTAGCATTTCACACATAACAATGACCCCCTGGTCCCGCTGGTCCCGGTAAACAAGACTTAGCCTAGATCTTTCCTTTGTGCAGGAATACTGGGAGCTTTAAAAAAGAATAATAGCCTAAAATAAATGCAACTAGATTGTAAATCACAGAGGCCATGGTCTTCATTGCCACATAATATGTTGCATTATAGAATAAGAGGAGTGATGTTGTATGCTATACCATTTAGCTAAATATACATTTTGAGAACTTGATTTAATATATGTTGTTTTACACTCATACTATGTAAGCAGGCCTTTAAAAAATTATTCCTGGAGAATTGTTTCGTTCTTTTTTGCAATGTGAACAACATATTGTTGAGCTAATCTACTCCATGTAGCCTACTGTGTCACCCAGTAAGGCTGAATGGTTTGTAATTGGAATTTAACTACAATTACAGCCACATTTAGTTACTTTTAGGTCAGGTTTGAAGTTTTTCATTGATAATACAGTCAATGCCCTTGCCATATGATCTTATATGATGAGAAGGTTTACCAAAGTATTTTAGATATTATTAATTTCCAATAAACTGTGATGTCTTAATAAGGATTATGCTGACACTATGTCTGTCTAACAGTGCTGCTACCATAGACAGATTTATAAGGTGAAGGCACCTAACTACAGTTTGCACATAGTAGGGGTTGCTAAAACAAACTCCAGGTATTTAAGACTGGGGTGCATGGGAGTTTTTTTTCCCCCTTCTCTCCACTCCAGACATGGCTTCACTCAGAAGAATGAGAGAACTGAACTCCCTGGCTGCAATCCACAATGGCACCCTATTCCCTATATATAGTCCATTACCTATGACTAGTGCCCATAGGGCTGTGTTCAAAAGAAGTGCACTATGTAGGGAATAGGGTGCCATTTGGGATGTCCCCCCGTCTGTCAGGAGTGATGTGCCTGACTGTATCGACAGAAGCTGAAAACATTCTGAGACTGGTATGTTCCACATACACGGAGCCAGGTAGCAGCAACCTAAAACCACCTCAGAGTACAGCCAAGACTAAACATGCAAGAATTACTACACACCAATATAAGCTTATGTGACGTTAAATGAGTTTGGACATTTTCTAATGATGCCATGTTGAGTCTAAACAGACTTACATCAAATTGAAGTACAGGCAGGTTTGATGCTATGTAACTTTATTGTAGTTTACGTGAATTGATCATGTGTGAAAAGGTTGGCTTTCTAATTCCTTATTGTTATAGAATTAGGCAATACATCTGTGAAGTGGCATGCAAGGTGTATGAGAAAGCAAGTCTTACAGAACACCAAAATCATTTACAATGTAAATATGCTGGTTTTAACAGGAAATAAAATAATAAAATACATTCAAATGAGATTATAGGCCTTCCTCCAGTGGAAGTCATTGTCATCAACACATTGCTAAGCTCGATCGATAGATATGGACTGACTCGTGTTCATGTTCCATGAACTTCAAAACGAGGAGCACTTTGATTGGGTTTGCACATGTTTTAACAATAGAGAGACTAAATATTTGGACTTTCAGGGCCCAAGAAAAAGAGTCTTCCATGGGTCTTTAAAAACAATCCATCTCAATTCAACAGTGTTTAAATACATAATCTCACATACATGTACATGTATCCCCATGAAAGGGCATTTGGTAGAGCAGAGCTGACATGTGTGTTGCTGAACATCTGTCATCAGTGACTGCTAGCTAAACACTGGATCTCCTCTAGGCCATAACATCTTAGTAAGTGTATATACATGAAAAATGATCAGGTTGAAAAACCTCTGCTATGTTCAAGGGGGAAAGAAAAAGCCTATCTTTAATAAATATTTGTTTTTCAGAAATAACAACCATAGCTGCTTTTTGTCAGGTAGCACTTAACGCTGGGGGAGTGTAGCCTGCTAGTCATGTTCTACTCTAGAGAGTCAAGCGGTGCCTTTGTCACAGTTGACAGCCTTTGTGGGTTCTGACTATGGGCATTGAGAAGAGTCTAAGATAGTTAAGGTAATGTCACTGCATAATAGCTGCATCGTGGGTGATTGACTTATCACAAGTGGGGGGGGGGGGAACAACCCCTCAATAAGATTCTTTGCATGACATTAGAATAAACAAAGTTCAACAGCTGGAGTTCTATGCTGATGGTCCATTAGTTTTAAAGTAAGGCTATTGTAGGAGTAATGATGAAGATCCTTATCAAATTATGCGCATCTTCTCGCTAAGAGCACAAAGCAATTTATTCTTACGGCAAACATGATTGACACATGTTGTCAATAGGAAGTTGGCCCATTGTGAAAGGTCAATTAGGGGGTAAAATGCAGATTTCCCACCCCCCTCTAAAGCTTCAATGGATGAGGGAGAAAGATAAATATATCCTTTTGCTTGATAAAAGTAAAGGAACTGATACAGTTATCAGAACCCTATCAAAATATGCATTGTAGAGAAACTGTTGTCATTTAAAAAATATATATGTTTTTGCAGTAGTAGAAGAACACTGAAAACCCCATAAAAGGTCTGTGTATTTCCATTCTGATGCTACTAAAAGTGTAGTGATCTCCAAATCAAAGCAAATGTTGCTCTTGCACCTCGAGGGAATTTCGCAAGACAGTAAGCCATAGTGCAGCAGGCAGCGTGGCAGCGTGGCATGTGATGGCTTGTCTGGATGCGCTGCCCTCCCCATGGCTAAGGCAGGTCATTTGTGAAATGTTGGATTTCAGATGAAGAGGAAGAGAGAAAAAGGAGGACGCAGTTACTCAAGGTTACCGATGCTACTGAAGATTGGGGCCAAAATACCTCTCACATAACTCATACCTCGTGGTCGGGCTCCAGGATTACTGCTCAGCAGGGTAGGCCGGTTATCTGGCTCACATTGTGCAGAGAGGTACTCAGAGAGCCTGGCCACACTCAGACACTCAGGTACAGTGTCAGGGATTTAAAAGGGACAGTTTATTGCCTGCTGGTATAGACTGACTCACCAATAAGGCCCTATGATATTACTTCCTTATTTATGTGGAAATAACGAGTCAAGGTGGTTTGCATGTGTACGTTGTAAATGTGAAAGGAATGACTCATATTTGTCACGATGTATTGGAACAAATGTAATCACACTGATAAACTGATTTGATATCTTAAACAGAAACCACGAAGTGGATGTATCGAGTAACAAAATCCTTCTGGAACCTAGGATTTTACTCTCACTAAATAGTCCAACTGACTTCACTGCCAAGTCAGCTTATGACCTCTTCTGAAGTGAACTGCTCTCATAATTGATTTGAGATGTGCTTTTGATATGCACAAAAACATTTAAAGGAACCACATTTAATTAGGCACACAAATTCAAGTTATTTGTGGCAACACCCTGATTCCAGGAATTGTATATAATACAGAGAATATATAAATTGAGCACAATGCACAGCAGGCTATCTGGGGTTGCCAAAACCAGACACTGGTTATCTAACCCTCTCCACATACCCTCACACAGTGTGTTTTCTATCCCCCAGCTAGAAATGACTGATTGATTTGTGTCGAGGAAAAAAACAGCAAAACAAACAAGTCTTTGCTTTTCTTTCTTAGAGCCGGGCCAAGAAAAGCACAGAAAATCCTGCTTTAACACACGTTTAATCTGTTAGCATCGCCTGTCCGTCAATACCGCTCAAGTGAGAAAACAGAAATGGACCAGCTCATCTTTTCAAACACTTACTGGATGCTTCTTCTACCTTTTTCAATGGACGTTTTAGGTCCCTTCTTGAAACGTTTTAAACAAATGTCTCTCTTCTGTTGCACATATGTTAAACAGTGGGGGTTTATTTTCAAATGCATGTTTAAGCAATATCGTATAGATGTACACTCTTAGAAAAAAGGTTCCAAAAGGGTTCTTCGGCTGTCCCTATAGGTGAACCCTTTTGGGGTTCCATGTAGAACTCTCTGTGTAAAGGGTTCTACATGGAACTCAAATGGGTTCTACCTGGAACCAAATGTATTTTTAAAAAGGGTTCTCCTATGGGGACAGCCAAAGAACCCTTTTAGGTTCTAGATAGATGACTTAGAAATAACATATTAGATAGTTTATCTGACTACTTTATGCTGTTCTGGGTATTATCATTCACACACAACAACAAAGTCCTCTCTAAATGGACTCAAAGTCAAAACAATTCAGAAGATATCATAGTGAAGAGAGAGAAGTGTGTGTGTGTGTGTGTGTGTGTGTGTGTGTGTGTGTGTGTGTGTGTGTGTGTGTGTGTGTGTGTGTGTGTGTGTGTGTGTGTGTGTGTGTGTGTGTGTGTGTGTGTGTGTGTGTGTGTGTGTGTGTGTGTGTGTGTGTGTGTGTGTGTGTGTGTGTGTGTGTGTGTGGTAGTGGTTTGGGGGGTGACTATAATTACATCCATCTGTATGTAATTACTTTGACTTTACACCACCACCATAGCAACACGCTCTTCATCACCATATTTGGATGCATTTTTTCCATCTGATATCTGTCTTCACCTTGTTTATAGTTGTTTTAGAAATATGAATCTTGCTACACTCCTTTGATCAGAAATCAGCCAATTGTCACGTTCCTGACCGGTTTTCTGTTATTTTGTATGTGTTTGACGGTCAGGGCGTGAGTTTGGGTGGGTAGTCTATGTTATATGTTTCTATGTTTGTATAAGGGTGACCTGATATGGCTCTCAATTAGAGGCAGGTGGTTTTCATTTCCTCTGATTGAGAGTCATATTAAGGTAGGCGTGTTCACACTGTTTGTTTGTGGGTGATTGTCTTCCGTGTCTGTGTCTGCGCACCACACGGGACTGTAGCGTTTGTTCGTTCGTTTGTTATAGTCTGTACCTGTTCCTACGTTCTTCGTGTTATATGTAAGTTCTCATGGTTTAGGTCAGTCTACGTTCGTTTTTGTTATTTTGTAATCCTTCCAAGTGTTTGTTTTCGTATTTCGTCGTTTACTTTAATAAATCATTATGTATTCACAACCCGCTGCATTTTGGTCCTCCGATCCTTCTCTCCTCTCCTCGTCCGAGGAGGAGGAAGATCTAGACACCCGTTACAGAATCACCCACCAACCTAGGACCAAGCGACGGGGGAGAGCACAACAGCGAAACCAGGACTCATGGACATGGGAGGAAATATTGGCTGGAAAAGGACCCTGGGCTCAGACAGGAGAGAATCGCCGCTCTCGGGAAGAGAGGGAGGCAGCTAAAGCCCAGGAGCGGTGGTATGAGGAGGCAGCAAGGAGACGTGGCTGGAAGCCTGTGAGTAAACCCCAAACATTTATTGGGGGGGGGCTAGAAGGGAGAGTGGCGAAGTCAGGTAGGAGACCTGCGCCCACTCCCTGTACTTACCGTGGAGAGCGAGAGTACGGGCAGACACCATGTTACGCAGTAGAGCGCATGATGTCTCCTGTACGTGTGCACAGCCCGGTGCGGTACATACCAGCTCCTCGTATCGGCCGGGCTAGATTGAGTATTGAGCCGGATGTCATGAAGCCGGCCCTACATATCTGGCCACCAGTAAGTCTCCTCGGGCCGGCTTACATGGCACCAGCCTTACGCATGGTGTCCCCGGTTCGCCTACATAGCCCGGTGCGGGTTATTCCACCTCCCCGCACTGGTCGGGCGAAGGGGAGCATACAACCAGGTAAGGTTGGGCAGGCTCAGTGCTCAAGGGAGCCAGTACGCCTGCACGGTCCGGTATTTCCGGCGCCACCTCCCCGCTCCAGGCCAGTACCACCAGTGCCTACACCACGCACCAGGTTTCCAGTGCGTCTCCAGAGCCCTGTTCCTCCTCCACGCACTAGCCCTGTGGTGTGTGTCTCCAGCCCAGTGCCTCCAGTCCCGGCACCACGCACCAAGCCTCCTGTGCGTCTCCAGAGCCCTGTACGCACTGTTCATTCTCCTCGCACTCGCCCTGAGGTGCGTGCCCTCAGCCCGGTACCTCCAGTTCCGGTACCACACACCAGGCCTATAGTGCGCATCGAGAGTCCAGTGTGCCCTGTTGTTGTTCCCCGCACTAGCCTGAAGGTGCGTGTCCTTAGCCCGGTACCTCCAGTTCCGGCACCACGCACCAGGCTTCCAGGGTGTCTCCAGAGCCCTGTACGCACTGTTCCTTCTCCCCGTACTCGCCCTAATGTGCGTGCCCTCAGCACGGTACCACCAGTGCCGGTACCACGCACCAGGCCTATAGTACGCCTTGAGAGTCCAGTGTGCCCTGTTGTTGTTCCCCGCACTAGCCTGAAGGTGCATGCCCTCAGCCCGGTACCTCCAGTTCCGGTACCACGCACCAGGCCTACAGTGCGTCTCAGCCGGCCAGAGTCTGCCGTCTGCCCAGCGGCGCCTGAACTGCCCGTCTGCCCAACGGCGCCTGAACTGTCCGTCTGCCCAACGCCGTCTGAACTGTCCGTCTGCCAAGCGCCGCATGAACTGCCCGTCTGTATTGAGCCTTCAAAGCCGCCCGTCGGTACTGAGCCTTCAAAGCCGCCCGTCTGCCATGAGCCTGCAAAGCCGCCCGTCTGCCATGAGCCTACAGAGCCGTCCGCCAGACAGGAGCCGCTAGAGCCTTCCGCCAGACAGGAGCCGCTAGAGCCTTCCGCCCGACAGGAGCCGCCAGAGCCTTCCGCCAGACAGGAGCAGCCAAAGCCTTCCGCCAGACAGGATCAGTCAGAGCCTTCCGCCAGACAGGATCAGCCAGAGCCTTCCGCCAGACAGGATCAGCCAGAGCCTTCCGCCAGACAGGATCAGCCAGAGCCGTCATCCAGCCATGACCAGCCAGAGCCGTCAGCGAGCCATGACCAGCCAGAGCCGTCAGCCAGCCATGAGCGTCCAGAGCCGTCAGCCAGCCATGAGCGTCCAGAGCCGTCAGCCAGCCATGAGCGTCCAGAGCCGTCAGCCAGCCATGAGCGTCCAGAGCCGTCAGCCAGCCATGAGCGTCCAGAGCCGTCAGCCAGCCATGAGCGTCCAGAGCCGTCAGCCAGTCATGAGCTGTCCCTCAGCCCAGAGCGGCTATTTATCCAGAACTGCCCCTCAGACCAGAGCTGTCTCTCTGTCCGGAGCTGCCCTTCAGTCCGGAGTTGCCCCTCTATCCTGAGCTACCTCTCTATCCTGAGCTACCTCTCTATCCTGAGCTATCCCTCTGTCCTGAGCTATCCCTCTGTCCTGAGCTATCCCTCTGTCCTGAGCTACCTCTCTGTCCTGAGCTACCTCGTCCCGGAGCTGTCCTTTATCTTGGTGTTGCCCCTTAACCTAAGTGGGTGTATAATGAGGGTGGTCATTCTAAGGGGGAGACGTAAGCTGGGATTGACTATGGTGGGGTGGGGACCTCGCCCAGAGCCTGAGCCACCACCGTGGTCAGATGCCCACCCAGACCCTCCCCTAGACTTTTGGTGGTGCGTTCGGAGTACGCACCTTGAGGGGGGGGTTATGTCACGTTCCTGACCGGTTTTCTGTTATTTTGTATGTGTTTGACGGTCAGGGCGTGAGTTTGGGTGGGTAGTCTATGTTATATGTTTCTATGTTTGTATAAGGGTGACCTGATATGGCTCTCAATTAGAGGCAGGTGGTTTTCATTTCCTCTGATTGAGAGTCATATTAAGGTAGGCGTGTTCACACTGTTTGTTTGTGGGTGATTGTCTTCCGTGTCTGTGTCTGCGCACCACACGGGACTGTAGCGTTTGTTCGTTCGTTTGTTATAGTCTGTACCTGTTCCTACGTTCTTCGTGTTATATGTAAGTTCTCATGGTTTAGGTCAGTCTACGTTCGTTTTTGTTATTTTGTAATCCTTCCAAGTGTTTGTTTTCGTATTTCGTCGTTTACTTTAATAAATCATTATGTATTCACAACCCGCTGCATTTTGGTCCTCCGATCCTTCTCTCCTCTCCTCGTCCGAGGAGGAGGAAGATCTAGACACCCGTTACACCAATAAATAAAACATTTTTTTTTTTTTTTTTAGAGATGGCTGTCTGTGTCTTTTACCTGTCTTTACTACTGATTTCAGTGTAAATAAGTTGTTCCATTCAGCCTCAGCTCACTATTATAATTACACAGATTATGACATTTTCTGCAGTATAAAAAATATACAGGTTTTAAGAGTTTGAGATAGTTTTATCAGAACTCAGGGAATCCTCACTCACTGTCAAAGGCCCATGTGAGAGTAAAAAGCACTTAAACAGTTGTAAAATGCACTGGGCATAATCATGATGTGAGTGAGTATGGACAGAGTCAGAGAGATGTGCCGTGGCTCATTCTGCAAAGACATTAGACCACAGCTTTGGCCTCTGGGCTCCCCACTCTCTCACATGTGCTCAGTCTGTTTGACACAAAGCAGTGCTCGTAGGGCGCTCTGGTTAACATTAACATGCATAAACATTCACATTAATGGGGCTTTTGCAACAAAGTAAAGGTTAACACAACTCTCCCCCTCAAACAAATTAAGTGCCATTTTTCATGCAATCGATTATGCCCTGTCCATCACCATGAGGCTAATACTACTACAGCCCTGCAAATTATAAACAAACCCAGCCCACCATTCAACCCCAGCTACCTTCCCTTCACCCCCCAGCTCCAGGTTATTTGGGCTCTGGTCTCGTCCCACAGAGTGATTGTATGGAGCCTATACTAGTTTTCCTACACAGAAGATGAGGAAACTGGCCACAGTGTGAGTGGCCTTGCCAGCTTGAGAACAGTAAAACAGAAAATAAATCCTGCAGGTTGGTCAACTTCAGCCTACTAACATTGTTAATTTTCAAGCTTTTGGGGAATTTTATCACATGTCTTCTAATGGCTTTATTGGGTACTTCAGATTATCACAGGTGTCTGTAATTATCTCTGGCCCTCTGTGTGGCCTTATCAAATGTAAAATAATCAAATAAGATGATAAAATAAAACATTATCCTAAATATAAACCATCAACTTAGTGAATACCATTGGTGTTTAATATAAGCGTTTCAGCATGAAATATTCTTACTCTTTTATTTATTTTACTATGTCAATAATTATGTCTTTTGTTTTGGTGAAATACTGGTGGCAGTTGGGAAAAAAGCCAATAGTTGGAAGTGATTCAGTTAAATGAAAATAATGCCACTGTGGAGTAGATGCTTTTTTCATTAATTAGGCTATTTTCTCTTGAATCATATGATCTATCCACTAGAAGTTCATGGACAATATGGACACAGATCTAAAAAATAATAATACTATATTTAAATGCATTTTTTAGTTATTCAAATATAAATGACTAAAGTTACCATAGATTGCCATATATTACCTGTTAATTACCTAAATTACTGAACATTTTAGTAACTTTGGTAAATTACCGTTAGTTTTGCAACCCTACTGCAAATGTTTTCTGACTTTTATTGATGGCAGTACTGATTGCACTGCTGGTAAGTTGTAGAGTTAGTACTGTTATAATTCCAAATAATCAATGCTATTTGCCCAAAACTGTACACAGTATATGGGAAATATAGTACTGTCGATTTATATAGAACATATTAGATTTCCAGAACTATACCAAGCAATGTCTTCAAGGTTACGTCCTAAATGGCACCCTGTTCCCTACATGTTTTGGCCCTGCTCAGAAATGTTGGGAATAGGGTGCCATTTGGGACATAAAACGCATGTCTCAATCAGGACTGCAGATTGTGATCAGTAATTGGTGACATAAAGCAAATAATGATGGTACAGTCCTACAGCAACATCACATATGAGCCCAATGAAGACAGCAATCAGGAGCAGTTTTTTACCTGACATTTTGCACACGCCAGTAAGTAATAGCAAAGGGGAAGTGAGGCGAATGTCTCATTCTTGTCCTTGCACCACAAAAATGGCATTCTTACAACTTTTTCTTTACATAACAATCAGGAACACATTACAGTTAACAAGGAAAGCATGTTGCATCCCCTCCTCACCACTGGATGTTTCTACCACTGGATGTTTGTGTGTCAATTTTGTAGGTCAGAGATGAGTTCACTGATACATGTTGTACCTGTAACTGTGTAATCAAATAAGTGCTATGTGTGCGTCTGTGTAAGGTCTCACATAAAATGGTCATACACAGTCAAACTGCTCAACTTGTGAGTTATAGCGGGATGATTAAAAGAACAGCGCTGGTTCCATGTCACTCTGCAGTGTATCTCAAACACAAGAGGCTTCCACCCTACAAGCAGCAGTGACTGACTGGCTTAGCTATGGTGACAGGACCAGGGTAGTCATTCACAGCCCTTGAGCACCATGGGAAAGCCAGCCAACTGAGTATGGGTCAGGTCAACCTTGTCTCCTCGCCTGACTGTCAAAATAAAAGTACCTCTCCCTCAAGCAGCTCCCTCAAGCAACACTGTCCCTTAGACCCAGCTGCTGAGAGCTATGGCACAGAGGGCTGGAAAAGCAATTAAATCAAATATGGGTGAGTGACTGCAGGACAAATGCGTCGTCAGCATTTTTCACCTATACCAGGGAAAAGTCTGTGCTTTTTTAAAGGTGGGTTATTGAACGCAAAGGGAGTATTGAAAGTGAGAAAGACAACCCTAGAAAAAAAAAGACCAAGACATTTTGTGTCACCAAGCGACCAGTATAGGCTAAACCATAGTAGTGAAGAGGTAAGAGACACATTGGTCCAATTCAGCCCCTCTCTTTCTTTCCTGTGGATGGCCTAAAACTTGGGGTCAGACACATTGTCTGACCTTTGGCCCTCTGGTTCACGTCTCCTCGTAATTACCTTTGCGCATCAACCCTCCTGCCACCCCCACTCAAAGACAATGTAACAATTTGTCTTTTCAATTGTCTGTCACTCACTCTCTTATAGACCTTTTCAGTGGGCGTATGTGTTTTTTTCCCCCCATTTGTATGTATTTATTTATCTTGCTTGGAGAAGTGGGGGTTGTCTGGTCCCAGAAACAGGGAGTCTTTGTTTGGGCTGGTTTCACATATGCCCCCTCCTCTGCTACCCATGCCTTCACTCTAGCTCTCCATATTCAGGCTTTTTCCCTTGGTTTGTTTGGGAGACAGCCTAAGACAGGCTGATCTCAGGGTCATTGTACATGGGATTTCCATGACCATACACAAATCAATTAGGCTTTTCTACTTATTTGCCCCCAACTCATGGGGCGGCAAGCATTTGTAAGCTGTTTTCTGCTCCTTATATTATGCAAGGTTGGTCGCTATTCATTTTGTGAACAACAATGTCTTTCTCCTCTCCCAACTCACTGTTAAATTATGAGTCAGAACAGGGGTTGCATAGAAGGCCTATAACAAAATATACACCTTAAAGTTTGACCTGAAAAAACTGCAGGACTAACTAACATAATAATAAACTAAGGTTATACACTCCCACCTCCTTATCTCCCAGACATTTTTTTGAGTTGAACTAAGGAACACAAAAATGCCAGTCAGTTTTAATATGCCAAGCCTTTCTAGCTCCAAATGCTTGATCACAGGTTTGGTACTGTTCATCTATAATATGGCTTATGGACAGTCTCAATCCAAGTCCAAGTCTTTGATAAAGGATTCATGAGGTTCTCTTGCGTCTTACGGATCTTAGCCCTGCAAACAATCCTGCCATTTAGCAGCTCCCGTTGTGTAGTCTATCCAATAGAGTTCAACCAACAGAGCGCACAGGGTGATTCATTTTGGGTTCCCTTTTCGATGAATGTCTCACGGTGGATGAGCCTCCACCGAGGTTCACTATTTTGACCTACTTCACCAAGTTGCCGTATTCTTATACAGATCAGTCAATGTACAGCCTCAGCCTCTGACAGCCAAGCTCCCACACCGACTATTATAGTGATTTGGCAGGATGTTGCTTACTTGCTTATGGCCGGAAGATGGCATGCCACAGCTCTCTGTTGTTCATGATAGCTGGTAGATCCTTTGTACTGAAACCAGTGTCTCTGCAGATGTTGTCCACGTACTCTACATGACCAAAGGTATGTGGACACCTGCTCGCCGAACATCTCATTTCAAAATCATGGGCCTCCACTCTTCTGGGAAGACTTTCCACTAGATGTTGGAATATTTCTGCGGGGACTTGCTTCAATTCAACCACAAGGACACCTACAGCACCCGATGTCACAGGAAGGCCATAAAGATCATCAAGAACAACAACCACCCGAGCCGCTGCCTGTTCACCCCGCTATCATCCAGAAGGCGAGGTCAGTACAGGTGCATCAAAGCTGGGACCGAGAGACTGAACAGCTTCTATTTCAAGGCCTTCAGACTGTTAAACAGCCATCACTAACATAGAGTGGCTGCTGCCAGCATACAGACTCAAATCTCTGGCCGCTTTAATACATTTAATAAAATGATTTAATAAAGGTATCACTAGTCACATTAAATAACGCCACTTTAATAATGTCTGCATATCCTACATTACTAATCTCGTATGTATATACTGTATTCTATACCATCTACTGCATCTTGCCTATGCCGCACGGCCATCGCTCATCCATATATTTATATGTATATATTCTTATTCATCCCTTTACATTTGTGTGTATAAGGTAGTCGTTGTGAATTTGTTAAATTACTTGTTAGATATTACTGCACTGTCGGAACTAGAAGCACAAGCATTTTGCTACACTCACATTAACATCTGCTAACCATGTGTATGTGACCAATAAAATTTGATTTGATTTGAAGAGCATTCGTGAGGTTGGGCACTGATGTTTCCGGCACAGCCAGAAGAGGACTGGCCACCCCTCATAGCCTGGTTCCGCTCTAGGTTTCTTCCTAGGTTTTGGCCTTTCTAGGGAGTTTTTCCTAGCCACCGTGCTTCTACACCTGCATTGCTTGCTGTTTGGGGTTTTAGGCTGGGTTTCTGTACAGCACTTTGAGATATCAGCTGATGTAAGAAGGGCTATATAAATACATTTGATTTGATTTGATTTTGATGTTTGGCGATTAGGGCTGGCTCGCAGTCGGCATTCCAATTTATCCCAAATGTGTTCGATGGGGTTGAAGTCAGGGCTATATACAGGCCAGTCAAGTTCTTCCACACCGATCTCAACAAACCATTTCTGTATGGACTTCGATTTGTGCATGGGGGCATTGTCATGCTGAAACAGGAAAGGGCCTTCCCCAAACTGCCAGATGGTAAAGCATGATTCATAACTCCAGAGAACGCGTTTCCACTGCTCCAGACATTACATTTACATTTAAGTCATTTAGCAGACGCTCTTATCCAGAGCGACTTACAAATTGGTGCATTCACCTTATGATATCCAGTGGAACAACCACTTTACAATAGTGCATCTAACTCTTTTAAGACTCCAATGATGGCAGGCTTTACACAACTTAAGCCGATGCTTGGCATTGCGCATGGTGAACTTAGGCTTGTGTGCGGCTGCTAGGCCATGGAAACCCATTTCATGAAGCTACCGACGTACAGTTCTTGTGCTGACATTGCTTCCGGAGTCAGTTCAGAACTCTGTAGTGAGTGTTGCAACCGAGGACAGACAATTTTTACACTTTATGCTATTTTAGCACTCGGCGGTCCTGTTCTGTGAGTTTGTGTGGCCTACCGCTTCGCAGCTGAGCCATTGTTACTCCTAGATGTTTCCACTTCACAATAACAGCAGCTCTAGCATGGGAGAAATATTACGAACTGACTTGTTGGAAAGGTGGAATCATATGGCGGTGCCACGTTGAAAGTCACTGAGCTCTTCAGTAAGTCCATTCTACTGCCAATGTTTGTCAATGGAGATTGCATGGCTGTGTGCTCGATTTTATAAACCTGTCAGCAGTTTGAAGGGGTGTCCACATAAGAAATAGAGGACTATATATGGAATAGGGTACCATTTGAAAAACCATGATCTGTTGTCAGCATGTTCATTTAGACTTGATTGTCTCAAGGTGATGCTCCCCTCACCCTTTAGAAGGTTCAGAGAACAATGGCAAACCTCAGGGAGGGTGAACAAAGCAGAGGAAATGTTGACATGTAAAGGTAACATGGCCCATGTATGGTAATTGTTATAAATATCTCAGGGCACTGCTGCTGAGGCCACGGATGATTACTCTGCCCGAAGAGTGGTCACAATGTAACAATAGTCATTATGTGAGCCTTTGACCATCGGCTCTTTGGGCCTCTTTTATTGTTTGGTAATCATTGCGGGAAATCAGATGGAATGGAATACTTCTAACCACAGAGAACACAACATTCCAATGGTTCCAACAGCGCTGTATGGTAATGAAAGCCAGAGGAGGAAAGAGTAGATATTTCAATTTTAGACCATGTAATCTCAAGTGGTTTTGGAGGGGTAAACACAATCATTATTCCACCCCTTTTGGTTTGCACAAGCCATTCATTTTCATTATTGTCTATCATGTTTCTTATGAACCACAAATTTATGACAATTGTTGAGAGAAAATGGAGTGAATACCATGGTTTGCTTTGATCAATCTAAATCGCACTGAGAAAGAGTAAGTGGATAGTTTAATTGAAAACGATGTAGCTAGGAGCTAAGTTAAAAAAACAAAGCAATTTAACAATTACACAACTTGTGCAATATATAAGTATTAGTTCAATTTAATTTAAAACCATGTCCTCAATCTCATGCTTCTGGTTGGCAAAAAATAAATAAATTAAGGTCATTGCTACATGTGTGCAATCATACGCTAGGATTACATAAACCAGGAGTATACTGTAAAGCAGTGGTTCCCAAACTTTTTATAATCCCGTACCCCTTCAAATATTCAACCTCCAGCTGCATACCACCTCTAGCACCAGGGTCAGTGCACTCTCAAATGTTGTTTTTTGCCATCATTGTAAGCCTGCCACACACACACTATTCAATGCATTTATTAAACATAAGAATGAGTGTCACAACCCGGCTCATGGGAAGTGGGAAGTGGCAAAGAGCTCTTATAGGACAAGGGCACAAATAATAATATAATAATAATCAATAATTTTGCTCTTTATTTAGCCATCTTACTTATAAAACCTTATTGGTTCATCAAAAATAGTGAATAACTCACCACAGGTTAATGAGAATGGTATGCTTGAAAGGATGCCCATAACTCTACAATGTTGGGTTGTATTGGAGAGAGTCTCAGTCTTAAGTCATTTTCCACACACCGTCTGTCCCTGTATTTAGTTTTCATGCTAGTGAGGGCCGAGAATCCACTCTCACATAGGTACGTGGTTGCAAAGGGCATCAGTGTCTTAACAGTGCGATTTGCCAAGGCAAGAAATTCTGAGCGCAGCCCTATCCAGAAATCTGGCAGTGGCTTCTGATTAAATAACATTTTCACAGAACCGCTTGTTGCAATTTCGATGAGGCTCGCTTGTTCAGATATCGGTAAGTGAACTGGTGGCATGTTATGAAAGGGATAACGAATCCAGTTGTTTGTGTCGTCCGTTTCGGGAAAGTACCTGCGTAATTGCACACCCAGCTCACTCAGGTGCTTTGCTATATCACATTTGACATTGTCCATTAGCTTGAGTTCATTTGCACACACAAAATCATACAACGATGGAAAGTGTGCTGTTCTTGTTAATGCAGACAGAAAAGGGCTCCAACTTCTTAATCATAGCCTCAATTTTGTACCGCACATTGAAAATAGTTGCGGAGAGTCCCTGTAATCCTAGATTCAGATCATTCAGGTGAGAAAAAACATCACCCAGATAGGCCAGTCGTGTGAGAAACTCGTCATCATGCAAGCGGTCAGACAAGTGAAAATTATGGTCAGTACAGAAAACTTTAAGCTCTCAATTAACTTCTCAATTAAAAAAAATATGTTATTACTTTGCCCCTTGATAACCAGCGCACGTCTGTTTGTTGTAAAAGCGTTACATGGTCGCTGCCCACATCATTGCATAATGTAGAAAATACACAAGAGTTCAGGGGCCTTGCTTTAACAAAGTTAACCATTTTCACTGTAGTGTCCAAAACGTCTTTCAAGCTGTCAGGCATTCCCTTGGCAGCAATAGCCTCCCGGTGGATGCTGCAGTGTACTCAAGTGGTGTCTGGAGCAACAGCTTGCACGCGCGTTACCACTCCACTATGTCTCCCTGTCATGGCTTTTGCGCCATCAGTACAGATACCAACACATCTTGACCACCAAAGTCCATTTGATGTCACAACGCTGTCCAGTACTTTTAAAATATCCTCTCACGTTGTCCTGGTTTCCAGTGGTTTGCAGAAGAGGATGTCTTCCTTAATTGACCCCCAATAAACGTAACGGACATATAACAGGAGCTGTAGCACGTCTGTTGACTCATCCAGCTGTAACGCATATAATTCACTGGCTTGTATGCGAAGCAGTAATTGTTTCAAAACATCTTCTGCCATGTCACTGAAAACCTGTCACTGTGAAACAGTGTTGTTTGATGAAGTCATTGTCTGTATAGTTTTTTGAGCCTTTTCCCCCAGCATTGTCACAGCCATATCCCAGCCATTTCAAGCATAGTAGTGGCGGCATCATGGTATGGGTATGCTTGACATCGGCAAAGAGTGGGGAGTTTTTCAGGATAAAAAGAAACAGGATGGAGCTAAGCACAGGCAAAATCCTAGAGGAAAACTTGCTTCAGTCTGCTTTACACCAGACACTGGGAGAGGAATTCACCTTTCAGCAGGACAATAACTTACAACACAAGGCCAAATCTACAATGAAGTTGCTTATCAAGAAGACGGTGAATGTTTTTGAGTGGCCAAGCTACAGTTTTGACTTAAATCTGCTTTAAAATCTATGGCAAGATTAGAAAATTGGTGTCTAGCCATGATCCCCAACACCTTGACCCAAGAAGACTCACAGCTGTAATTGCTGCCAAAGGTGTGTCTAGCATGTACTGACTCAGGAGGTGAATACTTACCAAGCTATTAGGTTTTTATTTTTCATTAATCTTTGAAACATTTCAGAACATCTCGTCCACTTTGACAGAGTATTTTATGTAGAACTTTACAAAAAAATTACAATTACATACATTTTTATCCCACTTTGTAACACAACAAAATGTGAAGAAAACCAAGGGGGTGAATGCCTTTGATAGGCACTGTAGGTCATAGGCACTCACACATGGTGCCATGAAACTGTCTCGATTTAACGGGATGTTTAACGCCTCTCAGATTGCTGAGCAAAATTAGAAGTAATCTGATTCCACAATCCCAGTCAAAACATGCCCACTATGAGGGTAACACACATTAACTTCAAGAATTAATGGTAAGCATTTGCGACAATGCAGGCTAGGGCTATATCTACATTTCAATATTTGTACCAAAAATACTCCAATAATCAATATTGGTCTTAGGGTATTGTTAAAAAAAACATAGATAATTATTTTATCTTGTGAACCCTAAAACAATGTCGTCAATTGTTTTAGGGTTCGTAAGATAAAACAGTATAATGCCTGACTGTTCATGAAGATCTAGCCTATTAAATCAATCAATCAATTATTCCAGACTGTAACGGTTCTCGTGGGCTGAAGGAAGAGTGGACCAAGGTGCAGCGTTTAAAGTGTTCATGATTTAATCCCAAAAAACAAATAGAACAAAAACAACAAACAGGAGAACGAAAGCAAAACAGTTCTGTCTGGTGCAGACATAAAACAGAAAACAACTACCCACAAAACACAGGTGGAAAAAGGCTCCCTAAGTATGGTTCTCAATCAGAGACAACGATAGACAGCTGCCTCTGATTGAGAACCACACCCGGCCAAACACATAGAAATAGAAAACATAGAACAAAAACATAGAATGCCCACCCCAACTCACGCCCTGACCAACAAAAATAGAGACATAAAAAGGAACCCTAAGGTCAGGGCGTGACACAGACCAAAACTAGGGTAGAGATATTTTGTATTGATGCAACCCACTAGGCACACCACGTCATTTCAATGTGGATCACTGGGTAGTATTTGGTTGAGATGTTGATCAATAAGATTACAACCTATAATCACCCACTCAAAAAGAAAGCAAAAGTTAGTTGAATTTCCAATGTGTTATCACTATGCTTTCAACCATCTTAAAGCACAACCAAATTCCAATGGAAAAATAACGTCAGATTTTTTTGTTTAATTGTCATCCAAATGTAATGTGTATCACTGCACTTTCAACCATTTAAAAGCGCAGCAAAGTTTAAACGGGAATACAAGGTCAGATATTTTGTTTATTTATGCAAGAGATGAATGTGTAATCACTGTGCTTCATCTAATAGCAGAACCAAGTGACCTGGATTACAGTTGAGATTACATTATTAAAAGTACATGGTGCAAGGGATCAATGCCGTTCGAGATTCTGCACAGATTAATACCGACCCGCAATTACCTATGCATGCTATCTTGAACATGCAGCTTTATATGATTACATAAGAAGAAATGTATAGTTACAGTAACCTCAAAATGTAGTCATGAAGGTGTTACTAGTTTTAAGGTTGATGCTACATTATTTTGTAAGATATCCTTCATTTTAGGCTATTTACTGTGTTACAAAAGTAATTTTGAATAGTCTTTGGTTGACAACACAACCAAATATCAACATTTAAAGGAGATGCATCTACTGCTTGGATAGATCCATCTGAGCCACAGGCAAAAATCTCATCATTTTTTGGCTGAGTTGGAGACATGAATCAAACATCTAATTTGTTAACTTGTGGATCAAGTATCAACATTTCACATCTCCATCTAGAACAAAAATGTAAGTTAAAGAATAGGACTAAATCAAATCAAACTTGAAATGCACTTTAAATTAAGTTTGATTTGATTTAGTCCTATTCTTTAAATTAGATTTTTGGTTCAGTTGGAGACCAACATATAATTTATTAATTTGTAGACAAACTAGAGATAAAAGCCAGACTAAGTCACTGGCACAGATGGAACTATCCAAGCAGAAAATACATCTTCTTCAAATGTCAATATTTGTTGCGTTGGCAACCAAACACAATTCAATATCACTGCATATCATTACATTTTAAATCAACCAGTGCTTGAAACCCTAGGCCTATTGTATTGTCTATTTTTAGTTGAATTATGGTTTGAATTGAAACAATAGCTGTTGCAAAAGTATGTGGACAGCCCTTCAAATTAGTTGATTCAGCTATTTCAGCCACACCTGTTGCTATTTATTTTTTATTTCACCTTAGTCAACTGTACGTCCTGTTATTGTGAAGTTTAAATGTCTAGGAGCAACAACGGCGCAGCTGAGAAGTGGTAGGCCATTACAAGCTCACAGAACGGGACCACTGAGTGCTGAAGCTTGTAGCGCGTAAAAATCACATGTCCTTGGTTGCAACACTCACTACCGAGTTCCAAACTGCCTCTGGAAGCAACGTCAGCACAATAATTGTTCGTCAGGAGCTTCATAAAATGGATTTCCATGGCCGAGCAGCCGCACACAAGCCTAAGATCACCATGCGCAATGCCAGGCGTCGGCTGGGGTGGTGTAAAGCTCGCCGCCATTGGACTCTGGAGCAGTGGAAACGCGTTCTCTGGAGCGATGAATCACGCTTCACCATCTGGCAATCCGATGGACAAATCTGGGTTTGGCGGATGCCAGGAGAACGCTACCTGCCCCAACGCATAGTGCCAACTATAAAGTTTGGTGGAGGAGGAATAATGGTCTGGGGCTGCTTTTCATGATTTGGGCTAGGCCCCTTAGTTCCAGTAAAGGGAAATCTTAACGCTACAGCATACAATGACATTGTAGACAATTCTGTGCTTCCAACTTTGTGGCAACAGTTTGGGGAAAGGCTTTTTCTGTTTCAGCATGACAATGCTGAACACAAAGCGAGGTCTATACAGAAAGGATTTGTCGAGATTGGTGTGGAAGAACTTGACTGGCCTGCACAGAGCCCTGACTTCAACCCCATTGAACACCTTTGGGATGAATTGGAACGCCGACTGCGAACCAGGCCTAATCGCCCAACATCAGTGCCCGACCTCACTAATGCTCTTGTGGCTGAATGGAAGCAAATCCCCATAGCAATGTTCCGACATCTAATGGAAAGCCTTCCCAGAAGAGTGGAGCCTGTTATATCAGCAAAGGGAGGACCAACTCCATATTAATGCCCATGATTTTGGAATGAGATGTTGGACGAGTAGGTGTCAACATCCTTTTGGTAATGTAGTGTAGCATCATTAATGATATTTGAGGAAAGTATGGTCACATTTAATTTGTGCTGCTAAACCTACCCTTTGAAATGACTTCGATAGCAACAGTACATCTATTTAGTTTTTAAGTGGAGATCTCTTAACAATCACTCTCATGATAGCACATTGGTAATACTCAGTGACAAATATCATAGCTAAGTCGGGCTTGGTTAAAACCTTTAATGGGAGACCAAAGGTTAGCTGTAGATAGATCAATTCTCCAGGTGCTGGCCAGTCTATTCTTTTTTTTTGTTTGAAAGTGGATATGACCTTGAATATTTGACTTTGTTTTAAAGGTACAAATAGAACATATTTCATATAAGTTTTGTCTATGTAGAAATTTGGTTACCACGATGACATAATCCTGTGGTTGAAATTATACCCTCAGTTGATGACTTTTTTTCAAATCCACTGTATTTTCCAAGTAGATTCCACGTCATAATACGTTGACAAATAACGTTGAAATAATGTCGATTCAACCAGTTTGTGCCCAGTGGGATTTGTCATCTTTGTCTTTGCAAAAGGTCTGCCGTTAGAGGCACAGTTTAGACACAGCAATATCTGAGTGTGTCTAAAAAGGAGGGGAGAGAGCGGGATGGGGGAAGGAATTAGTACTTACGAGAAAATGTGACTTAACCAAGGGACTGAAATGCACCAAACTGATAAAAGACACTCTAAACAGGATATTAAACAGCTAATAAACATTTAGAGCCATATAATGTTTCCCCTTAAATGCCTGCGAGGCAGGTTGAAGAGTGTGATTGTTTACATTTTCATAGGGTGTTGAATGAAAACTGCCGACCACATATGATGTAGTAAATCATGAGGAGTCGAGATAATAATTACACCACGTCATTATGTCGGTAATTTGGGATAGGCCAGGGGATTCCTGGGGTGGCACGCTTCACTTTCAATAAACCTCCGGCGTCTGTGATTACGTGAGTGGGAAATAATGATTCGGAGTTCAAAGGTCTCAAAAATACAAAGAATTCATTCATGAATTCCACAAGGCTTATGGATGCTGTTGAATTTCATGGAGTCTTCCAACACGAATACCAGTAGGAACTCTTCTCATTATAAAAGCCCCTTGCTTTATAATGGTTTTCCACTTTGCCTCAAACAAATGAATTAAATAAGAACACTAAAGCAAACAAAGAAACACTATTGCCACGTGCTCCAATTTGGCACAAAACACACTATGCTATTCCATCTTGGCTTCCACAGGGAGTGCACAGGAAAGCTGTTGGTGGCAGAGAGGACATTAAGGGCCATTAGCTAAGCACAAGGATCTCAGATTAGCAGCGTATATTACAGGTTTTAAGTTGACTATAGGAAAAAAATGGAAATCTGTTCCAGTTGTGTGTCTTCACTTATTAGTCTCATGGCTGTAAATCTGAGTTTAAAAGGAACCAGCTTGCATCCCTCCTCATGGGTTGCAGGATCTCAAGTCAAAGCCAAAGGGTGGCCTCTGCCTTACGAAATGATAATAACTCCAAGCAGTCCAAGTGGGCCCATTTCACGCTTGTCTCCTGGAGAATCATGCTGGTAGAGTGCACACAAAATGACTGACAGTGTGCACAGACTGAATATGCGCTCCTAAATGGCACCCTATTTCCTATTTAGGGCACTACTTTGGACCAGAGCCTATCTATATAGGGAATAGGGTTCCATTTGGGATACCCAATTGACTAAGTGGATGGATAACTGGGGCCCTCAAGACAACCTCCATTTATACTCCATTCAGCATCAGTCTTGTTTCTTCATGGATTACATCAATCTATACTGTGTTGAGTTTTTTGTTCATTTGAGCATGTAATGATGGAATAGGTCTGTGGGTGGGTGGTGAAGGCTTTCAAGGGGATCTGCTTTTTCTTGTTCTACTGTATGCTGAAGTGATGATCTCTGTTTCCCTAACATCACTTTCTTACAGTACTTAGGCCCTTTGCTCCTTTGGGGGCATCGGCCATCGATGACTACTCTCCATCTCACTCTGTTCTGGGATGCCTTCTCCAGCTTGTTCCACCCCACGCCAGATTTCCTTATATCTGTCTTTCTTGAGGGATGTCATCTGAGTTCAGACATGATATGTGTTTACAATATCTGACACATAGACCTACTCCAAAATGAGGAATATACACAACCCTTTGTTATAGCCTCATGCTATCATACATAGGCCCCTTCAGTTGTAAATTAATGTAATTCATATATTTCCTACATCACTAGATTTAGGGAACCCTTAGAACAGTTGACATGCAATATAGTATATTATGGGTAAACTATAATTGTGTAACCTAACCGTTGCAATTACTGACCAGCTTGAGGGCATTTCTCCCTGATGAACCGTGACATATTTACATGGCGGTTACTGCCATCCTTGGCTCCTGAAAGGAACTGCATCTCATTTCCAGTTACGTACACTCAGCTGATCAAAGAGGCATATCCTATAGCTCAGGCAGAACACAGACAAAACAAGGAGTTATTACTTTTGTATCATTTGCTTTCCCATGCAATGAAACAAATCAGGAACAAATGTCCTATAATTAACTTTCATTCAAACATCTTACTAGGTACAGGCCCAACAACCCTAAATAATATTTTAACACATTACTACCTTAATTATTGCTAAACCAGTGGCTATAAGTATTAGAAATTAATATAATATCAGAATAATCACTTGGGATCACTAGGATCCCAAGAATAGTCCAGAACTCTTGAATATGGCTGACTGAATCATATCCCTTAATGTGGCTGATGATACACAGTGGTAAAGGGTATTAGTACTAGGCTACAGTAAGTAAAAGTTTTGGCCAAGTTCAGAGCTTTTCACAGCCCAGGATAATATGGTGTTCACTTGGCTGATCTGTGTGACTCGCCAGGGAGGAATGTGTTTTCACAGCCATCCCTCCCATGCATCACAAGGGCTGGGATTTAGCCCATAGGGCTCTGGTCAAAAGTAGTGCACTATAAAGGGAAAGGGTGCAATTTGGGACAGAAATCGAGTGGCTTTCAGTCCAGGGGTAATTAGAGTGGATCTGTATAAATGTAAAAATCCCTCTATTGCTCCTCTGCAGGGTTTGTTTGTCTGGCAATGGGGCAGGCAGCAGGCCTTTAAAGCCCTAGCTCTCTACCCTCTGTGATGGCCAGAGTCTGAGAGAGGAGGAGAGCCCACTAATGAGCACCATTTGTGCCCTTCATTTACAACACATGCTGGTTAATAGCCCACTACCAGGGTTTTACTGCTACTCAGTCCGCTCATGCTGAAGTGGGGGTCTAATGGAAACACTATTCATCCTTTTCACACACAGGCTAACCATTGCAGGACAGGGATTTGGGAATTATATGGGTTAACTGCAGCTGGATTGCTCAGTAAAAGTCACTTCTAGAATTACTATTTACCTGGACATGGGCTTTTGTGTTAATTTTAGTGATGGATAGTGAACGTAGATTTTTTTAAAGATAGGCCTAGAAAGAAACTCACAGCCTGGTAAAGGGTGCAATAAAATGTGTAATGGTGGGGGTAGGTAATGTTAAGGTGGTATTTTCACACATTCACATGGTTGTATTGGCACAAAAAGCTGTTTTGGTCTGCAGTACACTAATCCACCATGAAAATTCCTCATGCCTATCAGATAAAAAATTAACTTGCTAATGACTAGAATGAGTCCTCAATTTTAGACTAAAACCCCCATGCCCCTAACCTCTCGAATTAGATTGTGTCTATTAGATTAGAGTTGAGAGACATCACTATTTGGTTACACAGACAAATAGCACAGCGGTTTTCACTTTTATACAGGTTAATCCAATTCAATTGGTTTACCATGCTTCTGTTCTTTTGTAGCGTTAAGAAATGTCGGGATTGAGTCAACCATCGGAGTAGCGGGGACATCTCTCCAACCAAGGTGCATACATTGAAGAGCAAACTGAAGTAAAGAGGAAATTCAGCAACTAGGATAGTGGAAGTTGATAAAACTGCATATTTTTTTGTTAAACGTAAAACCTTCATTAGGGTTTAATTGACACAGATAGACAAATAAAGGAGGATTTTATATATTTCAAAATGGCCTCCTATGAGTTTAGGGACTAATCACAATAGGAATATAAAACAAAACATGATTTGATTGAATAATGAGTTAAAAAATCTGAACAATGGTTGTTTTATTTTCACACCGTTCTTTCACTGATCGTTTAGTACAGTACAGTTCAGTTTCCTTTTAATTAAACGTTGCACACAGTTCTGTCAAACTGAAGCACCCTAGGTTGGAGGCAATTATTTAAACACTACATACACTAGATGACGCTTTTGCGGCACTATGTTGAAGCCACCATGCCTTCAACTTGGAACTCCCATAACCGTAAAACATATTTTGGTATCTACATACATGCATTTATTACTGTCTACATTCGTTATTCAACATTCATTGTTTTACAGACGTCTACTGGGCAGTGCCAATATGGGCGACCGATGGCTTCAAAGCCTCTCAATGGCTAAGAAATAGCATCATGATCAGGGCTTAGGCCTATAACAGTTATACATCGTTGGTTGGAGAGTAGCTCTGGTGCAGGGCGTAGTTCGCGATGCCATTTACCAGAGCTAGTTGGAAAAGTAGAAAATTAACTCAACATCTGTTTCATTTATCCAATAATGGGCACTGTAAATCTAAGATTCATAAACTCTATAAGTGTGATAGCAAATTATACATTTTTTGTTCGTTATTCCCACACAATGCATTGCAATTTGCTGCTACGGAACCTCGTGAATTGGACAACTTGTATCCGGACACATTAGTAGCTGTACTCAGTTTAGAGCTAGCGGAAGGTAAACAGAGAGCTGTCAACATGGCTGAGGTAAGGGATTTTGTGATCAGTTTTAATCATAAATACCCCCCAGCAGTCTGTAACAATATACTTTCGTCATCTGAATAGTGTAATACTTACACATTTGCTAATTCAAATGGATATCGTCTTTACCCCTGACTAACTGTTAACTACTAACGTTAACGTTAGCTAGCTTGTTACCTAACTCGGCTAAGTTAGTAGTTAACGTTAGCTAGCAAGCCTATCGAAATGATAATAGCTAACATTATACAGCTAAAGAATGGTGGGTTGTTTGTCTTTGATATGATTCAACTTTGCATTGTAATTGTATTAAAGTGTATTAGCCAACTCGTTTTTGGTGTTAATTTTCTAACGAATTTGTGAAGCAGATTGAGAAACGTCGTTTTGCTTCTGAGTTAACGTTAGCTAGATAATGACATTGCTAGTGCTTCTTTAAAGTGGAACTGACAGCGTTTTAACTACTTTACAGATATGAAATAAACAGACAATCGATAATATCAGTAAAATATCAAATTCACAGTTTATGCTTCAAAACCAATTGTATAAGATGTTTCAAAAATAGGTTATATTTGACAAAATTCCATGACGTACAGTAAGGCATTGTTGGCAGAATAGCAGAATAGATTGATGCAATTCAATGGATGATTCACATAATTCACCAATTCATTTCTTGGTAGTCCCAAAATATTGCTATCAGGTTTTAAATCACAGCTGGCCTGTTAGATTGTTTGCTGCCTTCACCCATTCGGGATGCACTGTTTCAATTGAAATTTGACTCAATATTTTGAACAAAAACTGTCACTAAGGCTAGGAATGTCAATACAATCAAACTAGCAAGAGCAATGATCACAAGTCAGTCATAACGTGGCTAAAAGTCTAGCACTTGTGTCAAACACAAGGCCGGCCGGTCGAATAGGACCCTTAAGCGAGTATAAATGAGTCAAGAGTTGAGTCATCTACTTTATGAAATTACAGCCAGATGCACTCGCATCGATGAATTCAACTTCAATTGTGCTGCTTTCCTGTGTCCTGCTTACAGCGTGCAGCAGAGGGAAAGTGTATAGACATGCCAGAGTCCTGGCTAGGCTACTAAAATGTTGCAGTCTAGCTTTGGTTTTTAAAGCTTGACAATGAATAACCAAGACACAAAACCTGCTACAAAACACCATGTAAAGGAGAAACGTGTAGACCTATTACAGCAACATTTGAGCAGTAGCCTAGGCTGGCTATTTAACTACACTACATTTTGAGTGCACAATACAGCAAAGATGCATTCAACCGCACGGGTGAACATGTTTTAAGTTTAAGTGTTACAACAACCTATAGCTAGGTTTTTTTTTTAAATTTGAAGTTATTAAATCCTTTTTGATTAGGGTCGCAGCATATTATGCACATTGCAAGCATAGCAGCAAGCGAAGGCTGAACAAATATTTACCTATTTTGTTTTAATATGTTAAAATGCTATATACAGCATCCTATGTACATAATTGAACATTATAAATGGCCATATTTGTTCGAATAAAACAATGGCCAGTTTAGGTTGCATGTTTACAAGAACAAGAAGTAGGCTATATATGGCCAGTTTGCTGATTGAGTTTGACACCCCTGGGCTAGCGTGTCTACTTATGTAGCTAGCTATTTATTTAGCAAGTTAAAAACACGTTAGCTAGCTATCAGCTGGGAGGATGTCATGTCATTGGAGGAGTGGGTGAGTGACTGACTCTTTCCCCTTGTCGTTTTTTGGTGGCTACAGCTAGAGATGCAGGTGTCGTTTGGTTAGCTAGCAAGAAATATGAATTGAATTGCTTTGCTAGCTAGCTATCCTGAACTTGAACAACTGTTATCCACAGTTAGCATATCTCGTAGTTGTAAATCAAATGTATTTGTCATCGATCAAATGGGGGGACAGGCAGGCAAGTTCCTATTCAGTTGTGAAAACGTGTGTTGGGACAAGCATGCATTGGCAGGCAAGCTGCAGAAGGACGAGCAGGCTACTATTCCCCATCGTTTATCATTGCGATTTTGACGGCCAACTAGCTGAAAAAGTTTGAAAGGGTTTATCTAATGTTCCCTTGTTCGATTTTTGATGTGCATAGGCAACTGAGGGGTAGAGAGCCTACTTGTTCACGTTTGTTTGATCAATAGGACTGCGAAGTTCCCAAATCTAAGAGGACTCTCGTGGTATATACATATTTGCAGAAGTCCATTCAGGTGTATTTTGTGGCTTTTGACGAATGAGTTCTAGTTATTTAAAGTCACACTATTGCTACTGCCTGTAAACACACAGTCCAGTTCAAAGTGAAAGATGGCAGGCCCGTGTGGCAAATGGCATATTTGCATATAAACCTACTGTAGCTCTGATTGGCTATGGCGCACCGGTCTGCATAGACTTCAATCCTGGACAAGACAAATATTTTTTTATTAGGTTTTATTTACTGCAGTGTCTATTAATTGTCCAAATGCACTTCCGCTTTCCCACTCTGTATTGCTATAGAATTTTCAGAAATGCCTTACTATACGTTATTCCGAAACATTCTATGAAATTTATGAAAATGTGAAAATGACCATATCTAAGTACTCGCTTGTCAGATAATGTAACAAAAACACCAAATAATGAATATTCTTCCATGGGGGTATATATGAACAGATTTAATTAAGATTTCATGTTGCTGAAACATTGTCAGTTCCACTTTTAAATCAGATCCAACAATAACACATTCCCTCATTCCAGTCTTTTTTATCTGGAAGTTGAATAGGTTTCCCCCCTCATAACTATTATAACTAATGGCTAATATTATAACTCTAATGTATTATAACTAACTAGCACTATTCACTTATTACAATGCAATGGCAGTGACTCATTGGCCCACCTTGTGTAGATGGTTGTAGGGTAGACAAGTCAGCATATGAGAATAGAAATGTAATTGTGTATTTGATTGTGTTCACTTACTTTAGTTTAGCTATCAAAACTCTAAGAAGGAGTTATTAAATGTCCCTTATCTGTCTATGTGTACTTCACAATAACACTATTCAGTTAGCTATGCTAGCTAATTAGTTAAGCATTTCATGAGGGTGAGACTTATATAAAATGATGCGGTAGTGGTAGCTTTTGGCTAGCAGCTTCTGGTGCTCATTCCTGTTTTCTGAATGCAATGTTGAAAAAAAAAATCTAAGCTATTGGTGCTGGCCATTTAAAATGTTAGTTTTAACCTACCTTGTGTGTCATACACACACACACACACACACAGAGAGAAGCACATCATGGGACTATTAGCCAATAGGTCTAACTTTTTACATGAACATTTTAGTCATTTAGCAGACGATCTTATCCAGAGCGACTTACAGTAGTGAGTGCATACATTATTTTACTCTTCTCTGGCATGTTATGTGAATAGATTTTTCCTTCAGAAAAAAAGAACCCTGAAATGGCTGTAGCTCCTACTACTCTCCCACCAATTAGAACATCATTGCTTAGATAAATCATGATAACCTAGCTAGATAAACATGTCAGATTAGCGTTGATGATATCTTTTAGTGTTGTCTGGGAAGCAGCCAGAGACCACTGTTAAAACAGCTTGGCGTAATGGATTATGCATCTAATAGCCGTAAATCTTAAACATGGTGACCAAGTTTTAAAAATGTGTTTTGTCATTTTTTGTTGGAGTGTGACAGGTACAATATTCATACCAATTCATATATTCAGTTTATATAACATGCTCCTGTGGGCTGCCACTCAAAAGAAAAACAAAAGTCAAACATAAATACAGAGAAATGATCATATTGATCACACAGGATTTTGTGATAATAAACTTGGTGTGTAAAGAAAAATAAACAAAAAGGGCCTACTCCCCCCAGAAACCATGTTTTTCACCCCTTCCCACCCCGCCTAGCAAAACAGGTTGGTTGTCTTGTCACTCCCTACCCCCCCCATATATATCTGCCCAACCCCTCCGCTTAGAGTCCCCTAAGTCCCCCATCCGCCTAAACAAACATTGCCAACCCCCCCCCCCCCCCCCCCCCCCCCAGTGACTACAGAAAACCCAACCCATACCACCCCTTCTCCGTGGGCCTGAATGCAAAGAAAGTAAAAAATATACAAATGGAAATACATACATTTTCTTTCCACTGTATATATGCATGTATGTGAACCCTTTGGAATTACCTGGATTTCTGCATAAATTGAGTTTGCAAACTCACAAACTCACATTCACAGTAAAGGTTGGAAAAAGTATGGCTAATGACTTTTCCAAAAGCTAATTGGAGAGAGGAGTCAGCTAACCTGGAGTCGAATCAATGAGACGAGATTGGAGATGTTGGTTAGAGCTGCTTTGCCCTATAAAAAACACTCACAAAATGTGAGTTTGCTATTCACTAGAAGCATTGCCTGATGTGAACCATGCCTCGAACAAAAGAGATGTCAGAAGACCTAAGATTAAGAATTGTTGACTTGCATAAAGCTGGAAAAGTTTACAAAAGTATCTCTAAAAGCCTTGATGTTCATCAGTCCACGGTAAGACAAATTGTCTATAAATGGAGAAATTTCAGCACTGTTGCTACTCTCCCTAGGACTGGCCGTCCTGCAAAGAGTACTGCAAGAGCACAGTGCAGAATGCTCAATGAGGTTAAGAATCCTAGAGTGTCAGCTAAAGATTTACAGAAATCTCTGGAACATGCTAACATCTCTGTTGACGAGTCTACGATACGTAAAACACTAAACAAGAATGGTGTTCATGGGAGGACACCACGGAAGAAGTCACTGCTGTCCAAAAAAAAACATTGCTGCACGTCTGAAGTTTGCAAAAGTGCACCTGGATGTTCCACAGCGCTACTGGCAAAATATCATGTGGACAGATTAAACTACAGTTGAGTTGTTTGTAAGGAACACACAACACTATGTGTGGTGAAAAAGGCATAGCACACCAACATCAAAACCTCATTCCAACTGTAAAGTATGGTGGAGGGAGCGTCATGGTTTGGAGCTGCTTTGCTGCCTCAGGGCCTGGACAGCTTGCTATTATTGTCGGAAAAATGAATTCCCAAGTTTATCAAGACATTTTGCAGGAGAATGTTAGGCTATCTGTCCTCTAATTGAAGATCAACAGAAGTTTGGTGATGCAACAGGACAACGACCCAAAACACAGAAGTAAATCAACAACAGAATGGCTTCAACAGAAGAAAATACGCATTCTGGAGTGGCCCAGTCAGAGTCCTGACCTCAACCCGATTTGAGATGCTGTGGCATGACCTCAAGAGAGCAGTTCACACCAGACATCCCAAAAATATTGCTGAACTGAAACGGTTTTGTAAAGAGGAATGGTCCAAAATTCAGTCAACCAGTTATTAAATCCAAGGGTTCACATACTTTTCCCACCCTGCACTGTGACTGTTTACACGGTGTGTTCAATAAAGACATGAAAGCGTATAATTGTTTGTGTGTTATTAGTTTAAACAGACTGTGTTTGTCTATTGTTGTGACCAAGATGAAGATCAGATAAAATGTTATGACCAATTTATGCAGAAATCCAGGTAATTCCAAAGGGTTCACATACTTTTTCTTGCCACTGTACATGCATGCATACAGTACCAGTCAAACGTTTGGACACACCTACACATTACAGGGGTTTTCTTTATTTTTACTATTTTCTACATTGTAGAACATTTTAAAAATAAAGAAAAACCCTTGAATGAGTAGGTGTTCTAAAACTTTTGACCTGCAGTCTGTGAATATATATATATATATTTTTTTTTTTGGTGTGTATGTGTATATACAGTCGGAAGTTTACATACACGTTAGCCAAAATACATTTAAACTCAGTTTTTCACAATTCCAGACATTTAATCGTCGTAAAAATTCCCTGTCTTAGGTCAGTTAGGATCACCACTTTATTTTAAGAATGTGAAATGTCAGAATAATAGTACAGAATGATTTATTTCAGGTTTTATTTCTTTCATCACATTCCCAGTGGGTCAGAAGTTTACATACACTCAATTAGTATTTGGTAGCATTGCCTTTAAATTGTTTAATTTGGATCAAACATTTGGGGTAGCCTTCCACAAGCTTCCCACAATAAGTTGGGTGAATTTTGGCCCATTCCTTCTGACAGAGCTGGTGTAACTGGACATGAAGGTCGAAAGCCATGCGTCCTCCGAAGCACAACCCAACCAAGCCGCACTGCTTCTTAACACAGCGCGCCTCCAACCCGGAAGCCAGCCGCACCAATGTGTCGGAGGAAACACCGTGCACCTGGCCCCCTCGGTTAGCGCGCACTGCGCCCGGCCCGCCACAGGAGTCGCTGGAGCGCGATGAGACAAGGATATTCCTACCGGCCAAACCCTTCCTAACCCGGACGGCGCTAGGCCAATTGTGCGTCGCCCCACGGACCTCCCGGTCGCGGCCGGCTGCGACAGAGCCTGGGAGCGAACCCAGAGACTCTGGTGGCGCAGCTAGCGCTGTGATGCAGTGCCCTAGACCACTGCGCCACCCGGGAGGCCCGGCTCACAGATTTTCTATGGGATTGAGGTCAGGGCTTTGTGATGGCCACTCCAATACCTTGACTTTGTTGTCCTTAAGCCATTTTGCCACAACTTTGGAAGTATGCTTGTGGTCATTGTCCATTTGGAAGACCCATTTGCGTCCAAGCTTTAACTTCCTGACTGATTTCTTGAGATGTTGCTTCAATATATCCACATAATTTTCCGCCCTCATGATGCCATCTATTTTGTGAAGTGCACCAGTCCCTCCTGCAGCAGAGCACCCCCACAACATGATGCTGCCACCCCGTGCTTCACGGTTGGGATGGTGTTCTTCGGCTTGCAAGCCTCCCCCTTTTTCCTCCAAACATAACAATGGTTATTATGGCCAAACAGTTTTATTTTTGTTTCATCAGACCAGAGGACATTTCTCCAAAAAGTACGATATTTGTCCCCATGTGCAGTTGCAAACCGTAGTCTGGCTTTTTTATGGAGTTTTGGAGCAGTGGCTTCTTCCTTGCTGAACGGCCTTTCAGGTTATGTCGATATAGGACTCGTTTTACTGTAGCTATAGATACTTTTGTACCTGTTTCCTCCAGCATCTTCACAAGGTCCTTTGCTGTTTTTCTGGGATTGATTTGCATTTTTCGCACCAAAGTACGTTCATCTCTAGGAGACAGAACGCGTCTCCTTCCTGAGCGGTATGGCGACTGCGTGGTCCCATGGCGTTTATACTTGCGTACTATTGTTTGTACAGATGAACGTGGTACCTTCAGGCCTTTGGCAATTGCTCCAAAGGATGAACCAGACTTTTTTTTCTGAGGTCTTGGCTGATTTCTTTTGATTTTCCCATGATGTCAAGCAAAGAGGCACTGAGTTTGAAGGTAGGCCTTGAAATCCATCCACAGGTACACCTCCAATTGACTCAAATGATGTCAATTAGCCTATCAGAAGCTTCTAAAGCCATGACATAATTTTCTGGAATTTTCCAAGCTGTTTAATGGCACAGTCAACTTAGTGTATGTAAACTTCTGACCCACTGGAATTGTGATACAGTGAATTAATTATAAGTGAAATAATCTGTCTGTAAACAATTGTTGGAGAAATGACTTGTGTCATGCACAAAGTAGATGTCCTAACCGACTTGCCAATACTATAGTTTGTTAACAATACATTTGTGGAGTGGTTGAAAAACTAGTTTTAATGACTCCAACCTAAGTGTATGTAAACTTCCGATTTCAACTGTGTATATATATATGTATAAGTAATTTTTCCAACAATTGTTTACAGATAGATTATTTCACTTAATTCACTATCACTTTAACATACAGTTACTATTAGAAGTTATAACAGAATTAACAATAATAAATGGAGTTAGTCAAGGAACAATTGAGGCTTGGACAAATATACTTACTCTGTAAAGAATAATCTCAGCTCAAGCCCAACACATATACACACACATACACATACTGTATATATGTATACATATACATACATACACATGTATGTATACGTATATATATGTGTATTTATGTATATGTATGTGTGTGTATATATATATATATATGTATGTAATGTATGTATGTATGTATGTATGTATGTATGTATGTGTGTGTATGTGTGTGTGTGTGTGTGTGTGTGTGTGTGTGTGTTGGGCTTTAGCTGAGGTTATTCTTTACAGAGTTAGTATATTTGTCCAGTCCTCAATTGTTCCTTGACTAACTCCATTCATTATCGTTGTCGTTAATTCTGTTAGAACTTCTAATAGTAACTGTATCCACTGGCGAATTGGGAGAGAATGAGCCAACATGTTTTTTTTCTCGGCAGTCCTGCCTGCCAGAAGTAATCATCTCTGATTGACTGAGAGATTGTAGATGCAAAGCATTAAATATTTACATTCATGCTCCTTAACATTTATTATGTAACTTTGTCCCAGCAGCATTTAACTGCAGGGCGCTCACACATCATATGAAGTTTATGTAATTTTGAGGACATTTCATCAGTAACAAAACAAAGTTGTAGTGAGTGTAGGGCAATTCCACGTTAACAAAATGTCGCTCAGACTCAGGTTTTGTACTTTAAAAGTATGCCAAACAAAACCATTGATTACAAAGTTAAACCATACAACTATATGCACAAGGACTACTTTTAACAAGTTCCACTGACAATTTCACAAAAACACATTCTAAGAACAATGCAGATATCAAGTTTGGTAACTGAATGACTGTAAATATCAACCTCAGTTTTTTGTGATCACATATTCCAATAACAGTTAATTTATTAATACTTCAAATGAATTACTTAATTAATACTCAGAATTAAGATTGAAAGATGTCTGCAGAAAGAATGGGGTGTCAGCTATGATATGACACCTTGAGTTTGAAAACATCTCTTTTGTTTAACGGAACTACAGTAAATGAAGTGGATCAACACCTGGTAACAGAATGATGGTAACAGAATGACATCATGGGTCCCTGATCTGTACTATAGAGAAATGCATAATTATGAATGTCATTCTCTTCATGGTGATGTATCCTGAATAGGTAGAATAATGTAATATCCTCCTTTGCATGTTTGGTTGTTATTCCACACAATGGCTATTATTCTAATTAGCGCTGCCCCAAACAAGACCAAATTTGATGGGACTGGACCAAATCTGTACCAATAATAGACGTCAATATTTCACAAGTTTGGACATCACAGTACAGCACAGCAGAGTATAGTTCAGTCCCGTAAAATGCAGTAGAGTACAATACAATAAATTATACTTTATTCTACTCTGTACAGGATAGTGTTGCACGGTATGCCGAAACTTCTGTACTTTTTCGATATTAGAACCTAAAAAACAGTTCGGTACTTCTGTCAAATGTGTCTCACGTCATCTACTGATTGAAATAGGATCAAGTCTGTCTATCAGCGCAGCCGATGTCCCCTTGTAGCGTGAGACCACCGTGCTTGCGCCGCTTACCTATTGCTAGCTCTAGCCTGTCCTGAGGAACCGCTTCACTCACTGGGAGTCTGGGCTACATCACACTTGAATAATGCAAAACAGCATATAGAAATGTTGCAACTGTTCACAAAACAATGTTCATTACAGGCTAAACCGGCTAAACCACTTTACAATGCAAGAAGATACTGGTAGCTTCCAGCTTTGTAGGCTAACTGTCCTTGCTAGCTTACAGCTGAAGCTAACATCAATTCAATACCCTAGTACTTTGTTAACACAAAATATTGCTGATTTCAAAATATTGCTGATTTCAAAGCTGATCGTCACCCATAAACTTTATTCATTCACTTCTTCCCACCTCATGTCTCTCCCAGTCAAGATCCTCTTTGCTCAATCCTCAAACAGAAAGAAATAGTAATGACGTCTTTTTGTAGGCAATAACTGTGCTATGGTTCGTTTGTCAAAGCCAATGGGGAAATGAATGGCGTTTTTGCATGCACACACTCCTATTAAATATGCGTTCACCTGTATTGTGAATAGACCTAGGCTACGTTTTGATTTACCCAGTTTATCAATAGACTAGAGATTTACCTTTCAAATAAATTATGACCATTATGATATGTAGTTAGGTTGATAAAAAATCTAAGTCAAATTGATTGTATGATTTGTACAATTGATTCATTAATGCATACATTCATAAATAAAAAATGTCTAGCGTAATTATATTGAACTCAAAAGATCCGTCTGGATCAAGTGCCATTCTGTGAATTTAGCTAATACGCCTTAATTTTTCACGATACAACATTTTGGTATTGAGTATCGTGATACTAAATATGGTATCGGTATCGAAGTCAAAATTCTGATATTGTGTCAACACTAGTACTATTGTATTGTACTGACCTCTACTCAACTTTTCTTTACTGAACTGTGCTGTCCAAAGGTGTGAAACAGACGTTTATGGTTGGTTCAGATTTGGATTGGCCAAATTTCAACAACTTTTCAATGTCCGTGGACATCCGGCTTCAGTCGGTGCTCAGTGGGTGAGAGGGCTGTTACAGTAAATGGAAAGAGCGGGGGCTCATGGGTAGGTGCCGGGAGAGGTGACATTAACTTGAGAGACTGGGAGAGAGAGAGGGAGGGGTTGCTCAGACGGTTTTTATACTCTTGCTTTAACCACATCTTGATTGAAAGAGAAAGCAAACAGTTATGAGCTGAACATGACAGTATACAAGTGGAAGGGAGGACAGTAGCAGGTGACCCAACGGTGGATTGTCACTACTATGAATTCCCGTTGTTGCCGATTCAGTTGCAGTCATTCTGTTACATATTTTTTGGGGGGGTCATTCTGTTAGGGATTTGGTAACAGAATGACGTGTTTCAACCACTTAACAATCTGGTTTATGATTTATTATTAAAAAAAAAACTATTACTAATTGGTAGGCTTACTTAGTACTTCTGTGAACTTTCATTATCCTCCCTTGTCATGAGGGAGAGATTAGAAAATATCTTCAAGATATGTGGGTTTTTGGTAACAGAATGACAAGACTAGGCAATATTTCTTCAACTTACAGAAGGCAATTTTTTTCTGCAAAACAAAATAAAAATGTTGGCAAGGTCTTTACTTCAACAAACTATTGTGTTTTGATGTATTGCTAATACCTTCTTAAGCCCTTTTTCTGCTAGCCATTTTTTTTAAGCCCCATTTTTCATCTGTTTGAACAGAAATCAAAGCAGTTGCCATTTCTAATATTTAGGATGGAAAATGCTTGAGAAATATTTATATGCCTCTATATCTAAAAAATATAGACGTTTAGCTTTCATTTGACACAATCTGATGTGTTCCTATGTTACTGCTCAAGTCTTTTTTTTTTCTTCTTTTTTTTTTTTTTTTTACATAGAAATGCCTTTATGCTACAGTAGTCTGAGACACTACTGTAGCTACAGTGTGGTTTATGAAGGACCTCACAAAGTATATCATTTTAGCACAGCACACTGTAGACTAATCATTATTCAGAGTCTTTGTCCCAAATGGCACCCCATTCCCTATGTAGTGCACTACTTTTTATCATGGTCCATTGGGCTCTGGTCAAAAGCAGGCACTATAAAGGGAATAGGGTGCCAGTTGGAATGCATTTGGAAAGCAATCTGAAAGCAGGCCATCCCTCCCACTCCGCTGGGGGTCACTTAGGTTGATGGTCTCCCAGTCTGGTTGTGGTTTCCATTATAAAACATGTTAAAGTTATGAATGATTAACGTTAGCCGTCCTAACTCATTGCCTTCTTGTTCGATCAGATAATAGGGTGGTGTTCCATGTCATTTGTTTCCTTATACTGGTGTTTAAGCATTGCCTAGTCTAATTTGTGATTTAATAGGTTACACATTTTGTTTTCAACAGTCCTCCATTTGTCAGCATTCATTATCTATCAGTGTTCCTGTTTAATATTAAACAAGCTGCAGGGCAGCCATAGAGTCCACTCCCTACTGCATTGTAATCTTTGCAACAAGAAACTGCAATCTGTTTTTCAGTCTGCAAAAAATGGCAGCCATTTTATTTGATTTACAAATCAATCAAATTGTGTTTGTCACATGAGTTAAAAAGTAAGGGGGAGGGAAAAGTAAATAGTAACACAATAAAATAACAGTAATGAGGCTATATACAAGGAGTACTGGTACCAAGTCAATATGCAGGGGTACAAGGTAATTGAGGTATGTACATGTAGGTAGGGGTAAAAGTGACAGAATAGGGCTGTCAGTTAAACAAATTAATTATGCTTGTTGATATGGTAGTTTGTTCCAGCTACTTCATGCCAACAGATGTTGAATAGATTTGGCTAATAGGCAAAATATTTTTTTGTCGTAGAAATTCAAATTGTCTGGCTGTGTCCTAGACCTAAACATGAATACATTTTTTGTTAAATCCTCACTGAGCTCTTCAACTAGCCTAAAGCCCATTTTCCCTTTCCTTCCTTCCAGACTCACAGCTTGCAGGATATGAGGCAGCAGGCGGCTATCGCTGCCAAAGTGTTCATCCAGAGAGACTACACCAACGGCACTGTCTGCCAGTTCCAGACCAAGTTCCCTTCTGAACTGGAGACCAGGGTACGCTAAAGCACTCTGATAACACTGTGATCTGAGCATATATGCATAGTGTCTCAGAGTAGGAGTGCAGATTTAGGATCAGTTTGTCCTTTTTAGATAACAATGAATACAATTGCATGGATAGGCAGGACCTGATCCTAGATCAGCACTCCACCTGATCTGCAAAGCCTTCTTGCAAGATCTATTTGATGGATCAGACAGACATCAGGGCTCTACAGTGTGACAATTTTACTCGCATATGCGCCTAAATAATTTGCTGTGCTGATCTAATTTGCTGTGCTGATCTTGCTATTTAGGAGCACCAGTGCGCCTAGAAAAAGTAAGGATTCTATCTTCAATACCTCATTGTGCTCCTAAATGTCTTTGTGTGCGCCTACATTTTTCAACTTAGACGCACACGTGCACCTTGTAAAAAAGGTCAGCGTAGAGCCCTGGACATATAACATGTTTCTTTCCCGTGTCCAGCTCCTACAGTGCATTTGTAAGGTATTCAGACCTCTTGACTTTTTCCACATTTTGTTACATTACAGCCTTATTCTAAAATGTATTAAATTGTTTTTTTCCTTCTCATCAATCTACACACAATACCCTATAATGACAAAGCAAATGTATTAAAAATAAAAAAAACTGCTATCACATTTACATAAGTATTGTCAGCAGCAATTACAGCCTCGAGTCTTCTCTGGTATGACGCTACAAGCTTAGCACACCTGTATTTGGGGAGTTTCTCCCATTCATCTCTGCAGATCCTCTCAAGCTCTGTCAGGTTGGATGGGGAGCGTCACTGTAAAGACATTTCAGGTCTCTCCAGAGATGTTCGATCCGGTTCATGTCAGGTCTTTGGCTCGGCCACTCAAGGACTTGTCCCAAAGCAACTCCTGCGTTGTCTTGGCTGTGTGCTTAGGGTCGTTGTCCTGTTGGAAGGTGAACCTTCCCCCCCAGTCTGAGGTCCTGAGCGCTCTGGAGCAGGTTTTCATCAAGGATCTCGCTGTACTTTGCTCTGTTCATCGTTCCCTCAATTCTGACTAGTTTCCCAATCCCTGCCGCTGAAAAACATCCCCACAGCATGATGCTGCCACCACCATGCTTCACTGTAGGCATGGTGCCAGGTTTCCTCCAGAAGTGACACTTGGCATTCACGCCAAGGAGTTCAATCTTGGTTTCATCTGACCAGAGAATCTTGTTTCTCAAGGTCTGAGATTCCTTTAGGTGCTTTTTGGCAAGCTCCAATCGGGCTATCATGTGCCTTACTGAGGAGTGGCTTCCGTCTGGTCACTCTACCATAAAGGCCTATTTGTGGAGTGCTGCAGAGATGGTTGTCCTTCTGGAAGGTTCTCCCATCTCCACAGAGGAACTCTGGAGCTCTATCAGAGTGACCATTGGGTTCTTGGTCACCTCCCTGACAACGACCCTTCTCTCCCGATTGCTCAGTTTGGCCGGGCGGGCAGCTCTAGGAGAGTCTCGGTGGTTCCAAACTTCTTCCATTTTAGAATGATGGAGGCCACTGTATTCTTAGATCTTCAATGCTGCAGAATTTTGTTGGGGCCTCGACAAAATTCCTTCGACCTCATGACTTGGTTTTTGCTCTGACATGCACTGTCAACTGTGGGACCTTTATATAGACAGGTGTGTGCCTTTCCAAATTATGTCCAATTAATTGAATTTATCACAAGTGGACTCCAATCAAGTTGTAGAAACATCTCAAGGATGATCAATGGAAACAGGATGCACCTGAGCTCAATTTCGAATCTCATTGCAAAGGGTCTGAAGGCTTTCTTATTTTTAATACATTTGTTAAAATGTTTAAAAACCTGTTTTCGCTTTGTCGTAATGGGGTGTTGTTGATGAGGGGGGAAAATGATGTAACCCATTTTAGAATAATGCTGTAACGTCACAAAATGTGGAAAAAGTCAAGGGGTCTGAATGCTTTCTGAATCTCTCATGTCCTGTTAGTTAGAGCCGTGTGGGGTTAGCAGAAGGCTAGGAGCAGAAAACATCAAGTGCAGCTGACGACTCCAATACACTTTTCACTGATCTAGAATTTACCCTTTATCCTGTTATGCTTGAGAGCAGAGACTGGTTTAAAAAACAGTATTTGGTAATGATCCAGGGAATGGAATGAAGCAGGTCCATGAGGAAAACTGACTCCTCCTGTTCCATGCCCACATAAAAAATGTGCTGCTAGCTAAATGTGGTGGTGGTGGGGGGGGGGGGGGGGTTGACATTCATGTGTCACATGAAAAGAGTAGCTTTACAACGCAGCTTTTGGGTTTAATGGCACTTCCCTCTTGATTGGGTGGTCTCTCTTTGGCACACTTGTTTTCCTGTAGGATGCACTACACATACCACTGCTGAAGAAATACAGCGTGCTACTCCTCAGGGAGTCCATCCACAGCTACAGTGCCTCATCATAAAAAACCTTTCCAACATTTCTCCCATCCCCTTGCTAGCATAGTATATCATAGGCAATGTACTGCCAAACGTTTTAAGTGAGCTTGTTCTTTTTTTTATACAGTCATATTTATTTCACCGTGTCAAGATTTTATTTTCTTTCTTTTTCAAATCTCAGGAGTGACAAAATACCTCATTCATCAATTTAATAAAATACTTAATTTTATTCAACTTTGGATTCATGTTGCTCTTTAGCTGGAATAGATCATGGGGCAGCACATTGTGTTTGATTTTCACCTCTATTTAAGGTTATTTAGTTGTTGTTATTATACATTATTACATGTTCTTTTCTATCTTAAGTTTAGGTAGAAGAAAATGTCTGGAAAATTGTATATTGTATTTGGCAGATAGCTAGCCAGACCTGCCAGGGACAGTGAAATAAATTGATAATGCTGTCAAATTTTCTCCACATCCAATTTGCACATGTTGACCTTTCCCTTTTTTTCCCCTTCTTCACATTCACAGATCTACAGTAGATCGCTCGACGCAAAGTAGGCCAAATAAGTTGTTTAAGATGGTATCTGGGTCATTCCACCACAAAAAGCACAAGAAAGAGGATTTTGACTCCCACCATCTCAGAATCTTCTGAAATCGTTTCTGTAGTTATTTTGTTGAAATATAATTTGATCTCTGATTAAATTAACCGAATTGATTACACCCAAATTGGTCATTTTAACCTTTAGGATTCACATAATATTAAATGATGAGCTCCCGAGTGGCGCAGTGGTCTAAGCCACTGCATCTCAGTGCTATAGGCGTCACTACAGACACCCTGGTTTGAATCCAGGCTGTATCACAACCGGCCGTGATTGGGAGTCCCATAGGGCTTTGGCTGGTGTAGGCCGTCATTGTAAATAAGAATTTCTTCTTAACTGACTTGCCTAGTTAAACAAAGGTTACATTTAAATATATATATATATGTATACAATATCATTACATTATGTTTGAAGCTGCGGCTTGGATTGTTCATTCATAATGTGTCATGTATTCTCAGTGAATTTGAAGTAGCTTTCATTTCCCCCCATAAATAAGTGTGAAAGTACCTGGTTTTGCCACCTCTAGATGCTGCTGTTCCTGCTATTGCCACACCGTTTTATCTGCACTGATCAAAAATATAAACGCATTATGTTAAGCATTGGTCCCATGTTTCATGAGCTGAAATAAAAGATCCCAGAAATGTTCCATATGCACAAAAAGCGTATTTATCTAATTTTGTGCACAAGTTTGTTTACCTCGATGTTAGTGAGCATTTCTCCTTTGCCAAGATAATCCATCCACCTGACGGGTGTGGCATATCAAGAAGCTGATTAAACAGCATGCACCTTGTGCTGGGGACAAAAAAAGCCATCAGCATGCCCCAGATGTCTCAAGTTTTGAGGGAGTGTGCAATTGGCATGCTGACTGCAGGAATGTTCACCAGAGCTGTTGCCAGATAATTTAATGTTAATTTCTCTACCATAAGCTGCCACAGTGTTGTTTTAGAGAATTTGGCAGTACATCCAACTGGCCTCACAACCGCAGACCAACTGTAACCACGCCAGCCCAGGACCTCCACATCCAGCTTCTTCACCTGCGGGATCTTCTGAGACCAAACACCAGGACAGCTAATGAAACTGTGGGTTTGCACAACCGAAGAACTTCTGCACAACTGTCAGAAGCCATCTCAGCGAAGCTCATCTGCGTGCTCCTCATCCTCACCAGGGTCTTTACCTGACTGCAGGTCGGCGCCATAACCGACTTCAGTTGGCAAATGCTCACCTTCAATGGCCGCTGGCACGTTGAGGAAGTTAGCTCTTTACGGATTAATCTCGGTTTCAACTGTACCGTGCAGATGGCAGACAGAGTGTTTTGTGTTGTGTGGAAGAGCGGTTTGCTGATGTCAACAGAGTGCCCCATGGCGGGGTTATGTTATGGGCAGGCATAAGCTACGGACAACAAACACAACTGCATTTTATCGATGGCAATTTGAATGCACAGAGATACGGTGATGTGATCCTGAAGCCCGTTATTGTGCAATTCATCCGCCGCCGGCCCCATGTCGTACACAATTCCTGGAAGCAGAAAATGTTCCAGTTCTTCCATGGCCTGCATACTCACCAGACATGTCACCCATTGAGCATGTTTGGGATGCTCTGGATCAACGTGTACGATAGCATGTTCCAGTTCCCACCAATAGGTATCTGTGACCAGCAGATGCATATCTGTATCCCCAGTCGTGTGAAGTCCATAACATTAGGGCCTAATGGATTTATTTCAATTGACTGATTTCCTTATATGAACTGTATCTCAGGAAAGTCTTTAGAAATTGTTGCATGTTGTGTTTATACTTTTGTTCAGTATATTTTTCTGCTCTCTTTTATTACATTAAATCACAATTTTCTCTGCAACTTTGGGTAGAAAACCAATAGTTTATGTTCATGATGGAAATAAATCGTGTGGTTATCCTCACTATTCAAGCCAGTCCACAATGAAACTAATTCAGTTTATTCTTCTCTTAGGCTAAATCTGTGTCCAGGAAATGGCCCCTGTATGTGTGGTTTATTCCCCTTTGGAAAAGTTTGGGATTATTAAGACATGGGATGGGCAACTGGCGGACCGTGGACCAATTGTTGAGCGTTAGGTGCAATTTAGAAATTTGGTTGTGCATCCAACAGTTTTTCTCTTGTTATGTCAGTCACTGACAGTCACTCAATCAACCCATGTCAACAATTTTTTTTTTAGATTGGTAAATTAGTCTAGCGGCCAGTTATCTAAACTTCTAGTAATCATGGTACAATGAACCGATTGAGCGGGTGTCCCATTGACTAACAAAATCAATCTCACTCATATCATATTAAACTGCAACAACAAAAAATTCTCTACCCTATGGCCAAAATGTTGAATTGTAGGAAATTAGCTAATTAGTTCCAATTTTTTGTGGCCCCCTCTATCAAAGTTGCGCTTCCCTCAGTTAGACCATTCCTGGTGAGCAAGCAAACCATTAGACTACAGCAGTTCTAATGGTTTCGATGGGTCTTCAATGGGAAAAGTCCCAAACACACACTGTATAGTGTTGTAATGGAATTGGGTCGGGTTTAATGTTAAATGTCACTTATCACACAACATATATATAAAAAAAACATAAGACTGCCATGAAATGGTTTCTAATTCTATTTTTGTATTAGAGTAGTCACAACATTTAGTAACTGCCCATTTCTCCAGGAGATGTTTGGCTTTATATGAGAATTGCACCATATGGAAAGCCCTCTGAGAGCTGCCACTTGATGAACTATTCAAGGAGAGCTTGATTAAAGCATTAGGTTGCTAAGAGAAGGACAAACTAAATTGCTTTCATGGAAGACTGACTTGACTTGTGAGGATGACCACATAATATATTTTCATCATGAGCAAAAGCTATTGATTTTCAACCCACATTTGCAAAGAAAATGTTGTGATCCATTTGATAAACACAAGAGACCAACAAAATGGATAAAAGGGTGTGGCGGTAGCAGGAACAGTGATATCTTGTGGGCAAAGCCTGGTACTTTCACACTAATCTTTGAGGAAAAATGCAATGGCAAATTTCAATGGCTACTTCAATTGCTAATTTCTTTAAACGGGTCGACATCAACAAATTTACTGACAATATATTACATAGTCTCAATAAACAATACTCCAAGCCACAGCTTCATACTACTTGTCAAGCATAAGCATAGAGAAATTATACTGTATACTGGCTATTGGGGTGGCCTAGGTGTGGGTTTTTGGTGGCCCATGGCTTTTTATGATTTTTTTGGATTCCTCGAATCTTAATCATTGTTAAGAGGTTTGTTCCAAATCGAATGTTGGGACTATACTATTTATTGAATATTATATGAATACTATAAATTGAAATGGCCAATTAGCTTATTTAGAATCATTCCTGCAATATTATTTTAACTACAGAAACCATTTCAGAACAATCTGAGATGGTGGGTGACATGGCACGATTAATCTATCGTCTAATACTACTACCGTAGCACATGCTTCCTAAAGTGCACATCCACACTTTTAAAATCACAGCATCTAACGTAATGGAAAAATGCTCAGACGAAGGAGAAATGTGGTTTGAATCCCAGCCTTCAGATGGGGAAATTAGAGGGATAACAAAGACTCCTCACGGCGGGCACCAAATATGCCTAAGACCACTGATCTGTTGGAGCTTGTTGTTACATTCCTTGGGCACATGGGAGCATAACTTGGAGGCTGTTCAGAGGCACAGAAGGCCTGGCTGCTCCTCTCATCTGGTCTGGTCTGCAGTCCGCTCTCTCAGGCTGTGTCCCAAATGGTACCCTATTCCCTATAAAGTGCACTACTTTTGACTATAGCTCTAATGGGCCCTGGTCAAAAGTAGTACTCTATATAAGGTGCCGTTTGGGATGCAACTCACTCTCCATTAGGCCTGCTCAGGAGACCAGAGTGGAGACTCGCGCCAACACTCAGTCAAAACACCCTTCACTACTTCCAGTGGTCCAACAGCCCTTGGCCTCCCCTCAGTGGAGCAGGCCTGACCTGACGTGATGAGTGAATGTTAGTGTTAGCCAGCCCTTAGTTCCACTCTGTCCGGAATTAGGGAGTGTAATGGCTTCAACTCTGTCGGAGCCACATTGCATCTCTCATATCAGCAACACTAGACCTATCATCACCAGATTGATGGAAACACTGGGAAAGTTTTTTTTTTTTACTAGCTAGTCTCTGCCTGTAGATAAGGAGAGACAGTCAGATTCCTCACTAGAGGTTTTGGTGTCTCCTGCTGCGGTATAAAGTGAAAACATGTGGTGAGCACACGGCCAAGGCATCCTAATTATTTTGCCAAAAGTGGAGAGGGATGCAGCATTCTCTGATTAAAAACACAATTCAAATCAAACCACTCATCATTTATACCGAGGATGAAAAGAATGTATAATTAACTTTCCATTTGTTAGATGTCTAACACTCCATTTGATCATCTAAAATAGTAACTATGTGATGTATTTTTCTATCTTGATTGCCTTCCTTTAGATCTCACCATGTGTATCATCCTCAGAAACAGTTTTTGATTTTACTTGGGTTGCTTTCCAAATGGCACCCCTATTCCCTCTATAAAGTACACAACTTTTGACCAGAGCCTTATGAGCCCTGGTCAAAAGTAGCGCACTATATTGGAAATAGGGTGCTATTTGAGACACAACTTGATTGGTCGTGTGTTTCAGATTGACAAGCAGCAGTTTGAGGAGACGGTGAGGACGCTGAACAACCTGTATGCTGAGGCAGAGAAGCTGGGAGGCTCGTCGTATCTGGAGGGCTGTCTGGCCTGCCTCACAGCTTACACTATCTTCCTCTGTATGGAGACACACTACGAGAAGGTGAGAGACCTTCACTAATCCACACAACTAGGGTTGCAAAATTCTGTTAACTTTCTCAAAATTCCCAGGTTTTCCCAAAATTCTGGTTGGAAAATTCCCGGAATCAGAAGAGAATAAGCAGCAAATGCAGAATCTTCCAAGCAGGATTTCTGGAAAACCTGGGAATTTGGGGAAACATACTGGAATTTTGAAACTCTACACAACTTAATGTGTGCTGACTACAAAGCTAGTGCTGACTAGGTAAAGCCAATGTGTTGTACAAAAATACACCCAAGTAATGCTTTGGAATTCTCTGAATTAGATTGTGGACCAACACTCTAGAATAGATTGAATATATTGTAAGCTAATCAGCAGCCATTTTCTGGAGTCAGAAAGAAATGCCCCCTCATAGAAATTGCTATTATAAGTGCGTTTTGATCACACATTGAAGGCCTCTATTACTGTCATGTTATCCATCAAGATATTTGGTCAATGGGTTTAGCTTTCATGTTGCAAGTTAGTCATTTTGAATTAGTAGGGGGGAACCCAAACCAGTACAGTGATCACATTTCATGGAAGTTGAAATGAGATGTGAGGTATTGATATTAATATGATTAGTGGCAGAGAGCAGTACAGCTCTAACAATAGCGCCCATACAAGCAGATATATACATCATTTAATATGTGATTTTAACATTTAGAGTGAGTATACTGTTACTACACAAAAGCCTTTTTCCAGATCCAGCTCTACCGGTTGGCACATACAGTGGTTGCTCCACTAAAAATTTTGTGATTATGCTGCGGTATTTAGAGGTAATTTGTGGTTTAGTACGGTACCCTGCGTCACCACTTCATTGCTCCAGACCAGCGCAAGGGGGAGTTAGAGCACTGATTATGCTTTTGGGTCCTTCTGTGTCTCTGACAATGAATGGGCGACATAAACCTAAATAGAAACTGATAATTGTGCACGACTTCAGTATTGCTTACTAAAACTGTTGTTACACTACGGTCTAAGGCAGTGCAAGCTGTCTTGCTACAGATGCTGGTTCAATACCCGTGCCGGCCTCGACTGGGAGACCGATGAGATGACTGTAGGTTTTTGGTTTCTCTCCCTCTAAAAACAGAAATAAATGATTCTAAATAACAAACTGGCTTTATTTACAAATTAGTAGCAATGTCTCACCCCATGTTCAAGAATGGCCTTTTTCTCGCTCATTTTACATTATTTGAAAACTAAATCATCTCCAAAATATCATTTTTTTTAAACAAATCGATTGTTAATTTAGAATGATATAAAAGCCCCTTGGATATTCTCACAGATATATTATTAACCCTGTTATTGGCAGGACAATATATATCGGTCATGGCTCCCAAGTGGCGCACAATGGGATTGCCTTACAGTTCTCCTGCTGTATCCACTGAAAATGTGCGAGGTTCAAGGCGCGAGGGCAGGGGGCACGGGATGGGCCGCAGAGCCGCACACAGAAGACAGACTCTGCCCATGGGGAACAGAGGAGGGACGGTGGGTGGACCCCCACCCCGCCACACTGGGAGCAACACTTTAAGGGGCATTGCATTAATAATGGCGCTGACTAGGGAAACGTTCCGCTGTTTTAGCAGGCAGCTGGACAATAGACTTGCCTAGATGGAGGGTAGGGGGAGAATTCTATTGTCAAATGTATTTCTAAGTGACGTTCTAAGTTAAGTAGCATTATTATTATGTATCACATACGACCGTGATTGGATGTCCCATAGGGCGGCGCACAATTGGCCCAGCGTTTCTCTCCCTCTAAATATAGAAATAAATGTTTTGGCCTTTACAAATATTATTTTGGCCTTTACAAATATTATTTTGGCCTTTATTCAGATTACAATCGCTCACTTTCGAAATAAACTCCAAAATATCGTCATATATTATCAAGTTGATGGCCGGCACCTACATAAAGCTGAGTGACTCACTCATTCATGGCTTTGGATCAAAATAAATAGTTTAGTTTATTAATTCGACCATTTAAAAAAAACAAGCACACATAAAACTTGAAAAAGCCATACATGCACCTGAATAAAATCATCGAGGATAACACACAAAGTCTGGGACTTATTTCCATTGTGGTCCTCTTGAGACAAGATGGCTAGACAAGATCGAACACAGTTAAACACAGTATGGCAGTGAAATAATAAAACAAAAACAGAGAGGAAGGACATCTATCTCATCATTCCATTAAGTACCAACTTTCTTTCTCTTAGTCTTTAATAAAGAAATGTTTTGGTTATCCTGACCTGGACATAATGGGCTATTATAATATTATAATTATAATAGCCCATTATGGGCTATTAGCAGGACAATATACCTTCACCAACACCTCTCTGTATTTTGATACTTTGTGGATGTGGCCTCCTCAGTGGCGCAGCCACCGCATCGCAATGCATTGCTACAGATACCCGTGCCAGCCGCCACCGGGAGACCCATGAGGCGGCTTTTGGTTTTAATTTAGAATCCTCCAATCCTCTATATGTAATTATTGGCGGAGAGTCACGTCATATTTTTCAATATAGTGTAGGTCTGCCATAGGCGACATGAGTCTCACTAGTGTTGAGTAATGTGCTGTTAAAAGTGGTGTAGATGTTATTTATTTAAAGAGCATATTGAAGTTAATAGCAATAGGATTTGGTTAAACAAAAATTATGGTGTAGAAATGTTATGCTCTTAGTGTAACCTTTTATTTAACTAGGCAAGTCGGGTTAAGAACAAATTGTTATTTACAAGGACAGCCTACTCCTTCCTCCCCATCGTGGTATTGAACCCTGGTCTCCCACGTGCCCGCGCACGACACAGGGATTCTTTAGCTAAATAGCCCAGTACTGTGTAGCCTACTCCCGACCGTCACGTTGTACAGCGCCATATTTTCCGTTCCATCCTAACGGAAACCAAGAGGGTTTTTAGTTTTCCTTGGCTATAAACACCATAATATTAATCAAATGAATTAAGCAAGTACCAGTCAAAAGTTTGGACACAACTACTCATTCCAGGGTTTTTCTTTATTTTTACTTTTTTCTACATTATAGAATAATAGTGAATACATCACAACTATGAAATAACACATATGGAATCAGTTAAGAACAAATTCTTATTTAGAAGGACAGCCTACTTCCTCCTTGTCGGGGAATTGAACCCCGGGTCTCCCGCGTGTCCTCACGACGCGGGGATTCTTTAGCTAAGTAGCCCAGCACTGTGGCCTACTCCCGACCGTCACGTTGTACAGCACCATATTTTCCGTTCCATCCTAACGGAAACCCCAAGTTATTTTTTATTTTTCTTAGAATAGAAACACCATAATATTACTCAAATGAATGAAGCAACATTTCTTAAAATCAGTACCATCTAGTATGTTCTTACAAAAAAAGGTTTTAAATTCTCTAGTACAGCCACTATTGAAGGCTATCAAATGCTTCTCAAAGATGCCCTCTGGTGGTTAAACTAGCAATGACATTAATGGTACCAGTGGTTGGCACTTAAATAACGTTCCATAAAATTCTGCGGCACCACGCAAGCTTTGCTGCACTACGCTGCAATTTTTACAGGACGAACCACTGCACAATCATATAGGAATTGGTTTATTCCTGTGATGCATTGACTTAGGCTCCTCGTGGGAGTCATATAAAATCAAATGTATTTATAAAGCCCTTTTACATCAGCTGATGTCACAAACTGCTTATACAGAAACCCAGCCTAAAACCCCAAACAGCAAGCAATGCAGATGTAGAAGCACGTTGGCTAGGATAAACTCCCTAGAAAAGCAGGAACCTAGAGAGGAACCAGGCTCTGAGGAGTGGCCAGTCTTCTTCTGGCTGTGTTTGGTGGAGATTATCAGAGTACATGGCCATTAAAACCAGGTTGTTCTTCAAGATGTTCAAATGTTCATAGATGACCAGCAGGGTCAAATAATAGTCACAGTGGTTGTAGAGGGTACAAAAGGTGAGCACCTCAGGAGTAAATGTCAGTAGGCTTTTCATAGCCGAGCATTCAGAGGTCGAGACAGCAGGTGCAGTAGGGTGAGAGAAGGAGGGAGAAAGAGAGAGAGAGGGTCGAAAACAGCAGTTCCTGGACAAGGTAGCACGTCCGGCTAACAGGTCAGGGTTCCATAGCCGCAGGCAGAACAGTTGAAACTGGAGCAGCATAGAGAGAGAGTGCATACTTAAGTTCACACAGGACAACAGGTAAGACAGTAGAATTTCACCAGATAGGACAGACTGACCCTATCCCCCCAGCACATAGACTATTGCAGCATAGATACTGGAAGCTGAGACAGGAGGGGTGAGGTGACACTGTGGCCCTGTCCAACGATACCCCCGGGACAAGGCCAACCAGGCAGGATATAACCCCACCAACTTTACCAAAGTACAGCCCCCACACCACTAGAGGGATATCAACAGACCACCAACTTACTACCCTGAGACAAGGCTGAGTATAGCCCACGAAGATCTCCTTCACTGCACGTGCCCGAGGGAGAACAAAACCGGACAGGAAGATCACGTCAGTGACTAAACCCACTCAAGTCGAGTGTAACGAAAAAAGCTTGGTACGACGTGACGCACCCCTCCTAGGGACAGCATGAAAGAGCACTAGTAAGCCAGTGACTCAGCCCACGTAATAGGGTCAGCGGCAGAAAATCACAGGGGAAAGAGGGGAGCTGGCCAGGCGGAGGCAGCAAGGGCGGTTCGTCACTCCAGTACCTTGCCGTGCACCCCAATAAGAAATACGTGTTATGTCCCATTAATCTCTCCTTCCTCCTGAATTGTGCCAGTGTTTAATTACATCAACAATATTTTAGGACGAAAAATACTTGTCAACCACCTATTTTTCCTGATTAAAACTATAATGATAAAGAGACGAAATGCCCCGGAAAAAAACTAAGTATTGCAAATTACTTTTCATTTTAGTCAACGGAAATGTGACGAGACGTGAATTCCACGTCAGACTAATGGACATTAATTTGACATGAAGCTCCTTTTCGTTTGTTTTGTCCAATCATAAGCATGCATGCATGCATGGAGTATATTTAATGTCAATTCTGACAATGAGAGGATTGCATCTTTCAGTTGTGCGGTCTGATTGAGCTGATCTGCCCAGCTCTCCCACACAGATCCCAGGCGGTCACTTCCGTCACTTGGTCAAATAATAATAATCACAGTAGTTGTCGAGGGTGCAACAAGTCAGCACCTCAGGAGTAAATGTCAGTTGGCTTTTCATAGCCGATCATTGAGAGTATCTCTACCGCTCCTGCTGTCTCTAGAGAGTTGAAAACAGCAGGTCTGGGACAGGTAGTACGTCCGGTGAACAGGTCAGGGTTCCATAGCCGCAGGCAGAACAGTTGAAACTGGAGCAGCAGCACGGCCAGGTGGACTGGGGACAGCAAGGAGTCATCATGCCAGGTAGTCCTGAGGCATGGTTCTAGGGCTCAGGTCCTCCGAGAGAAAGAGAGAATTAGAGAGAGCATACTTAAATTCACACAGGACACCGGATAAGACAGGAGAAATACTCCAGATATAACAGACTGACCCTAGCCCCCCAACACATAAACTACTGCAGCATAAATACTGGAGGCTGAGACAGGAGGGGTCAGGAGACACTGTGGCCCCATCCGATGACATTAGAAGCTCTGTTTCCCATGTGCGCTGTTATTCATTCATCTATGTTGCCGCTTTTTCGCCGTGGTCCGCAAATGCGAGTTGCAGTTGCTTTTTTCCTATGGCAAAAACATATTTGTTAAATATTAGGAGTACAGGAATACTTCTGGCATTTTTGCAAAGCTCAAATTCTCTTTTGTTCAAGGAAACCAGTGTTATTTACCCCCTTGATTATAATGGGGAGAAAATCTGAGCTGTAAATTGTTTCCAAGATGGCGTAGCAGTCAGACGTCTTTGTCTTTGTTCTGTCGTGTCCCTTGTATATATCTTATATATTTATATATATATATATATATATATACTTATATATTTTCCTAAACCTCAACTTCTAAATACTCTCATGCAACCCACCTCACCCAATGTGGCGTGGATCTGTTTTTTTTCTAAAGTATTTCTATTTACTTCGGATCTGGAATCCCTCAACTGAAGCTAGCCAGCTACCAACTACCAGTCAGTAAACCACTGCTAGTGGTCACCAGCTAACCTTTAGCTCGGAAAGCTCTTGCCAGTTCGTACAACGTGACTCAAACAAGAGCATAACGGACCTATTTTTCTCTCCAGATCCCCGGATTCCTACCGCAAACTCTGAACCTTTTCATCTGGATCTTCTCAACTAGCTAACCGCAATCCCGGGTGACTACTCCTGGCTAGCGTTTCCATCCCGGCGCAAGCACCAATTAACCTGAAGCTAGCCCGGCTAGGGCTCCTGGGCTACCACCGAAGCTCACTCCTGGGCTACGATATCCGGACCCCTTCTACTGCCGGTACTGGGCACGGAACCCTGCCGATCCTCTACGACTGGAATACCGACCCCTCAGGCGCGACGTCCGCTGAAGGCCCATTCTGCTAACCGTGGCCTGCTAGCTATCTAGAGTTACTTGGAACCCTACTAATCCACGACTGGTCTATCAACGTCACCGCACGAGGAGGCAAAAACAGACTTTCCTCCATCGCGACGTCCCCCAAAGGCCCTTCTGCTAACTTGCAAGCCCCGGTCTGCTAACTGCTAGCTTGCTATCCCCGGTCTGCTAACTGTTAGCTTGCTAGCCCCGGTCTGCTAATTGCTAGCTTATTAGCCCCGGCCTACTAAGTGCTAGCTTGTTAGCCCCGGCCTGCTAACTGTCTGAATCGCCATGTCCCGAGCCAGCCCAACCACTCACTGGACCCATTTGATCACTTGGCTACGCATGCCTCTCTTTAATATCAATATGCCTTGTCCATTACTGTCCTGGTTAGTGATTACTGTCTTATTTCACTTTTGAGCCTCTAGCCCTGCTCAATATGCCTTAACCAACCATGTTGTTCCACCTCCTACATATGCGACGACATCACCTGGTTCAAACGTCTCTAGAGACTATATCTCTCTCTTCATTACTCAATGCCTAGGTTTACCTCCAATGTACTCTCTTCCTACCATACCTTTGTCTGTACATTATGCCTTGAATCTATGCTATCGTGCCCAGAAACCTGCTCCTTTTACTCTCTGTTCCGAACGTGCTAGATAGCCAGTTCGTATAGCCTTTAGCCTTATCCTACTTTTCCTCTGTTCCTCTGGTGATGTAGAGGTTAATCCAGGTCCTTCAGTGCCTAGCTCCACTCCCACTCCCCAGGTGCTCTCATTCGTTGACTTTTTTATGCATGTTAACATTAGAAGCCTACTCCCTAAGTTTGTTTTACTCACTGCTTTAGCACACTCTGCCAACCCGGATGTCTTAGCCGTGTCTGAATCCTGGCTTAGGAAAACCACCAAAAACCCTGAAATCTCCCGCCCTAACTATAACACAACTATAACATCCGCCAAGATAGAGCTGCCAAAGGGGGCAGTGTTGCAATCTACTGCAAAGATAGCCTGCAGAGTTCTGTCTTACTATCCAGGTCTGTACCAAAACAATTCGAGCTTCTACTTCTAAAAATTCACCTTTCCAGAAACAAGTCTCTCACCGTTGCCGCTTGCTATAGACCACCCTCTGCCCCCAGCTGTGCCCTCGACACCATATGTGAATTGATTGCCCCCCATCTATCTTCTGAGCTCATGCTACTAGTTGACCTAAACTGGGACATGCTTAACACCCCGGCCATCCTACAATCTAAGCTTGATGCCCTCAATTTCACACAAATTATCAATGAACCTACCAGGTATAACCCCAAATCCGTAAACACGGGCACCCTCATAGATATCATCCTAACCAACTCGCCCTCCAAATACACCTCTCCTGTTTTCAGTAAAGATCTCAGCGATCATTGCCTGCATCCGTAATGGGTCTGCGATCAAACGACCACCCCTCATCACTGTCAAACGCTCCCTAAAACACTTCTGCGAGCAGGCCTTTCTAATCGACCTGGCCGGGGTATCCTGGAATGACATTGACCTCATCCCGTCAGTAGAGGATGCCTGGTTATTCTTTAAAAGTGCCATCCTCACCATCTTAAATAAGCATGCTCCATTCAAAACATTTTGATCCAGGAATAGATATAGTCCTTGGTTCACTCCAGACCTGTCTGCCCTTGACCAGCACAAAAACATCCTGTGGCGTTCTGCATTAGCATCGAATAGCCCCCGTGATATGCAACTTTTCAGGGAAGTTATGAACCAATATACACAGGCAGTTAGGAAAGCTAAGGCTAGCTTTTTCAAACAGGAATTTGCATCCTGTAGTACAAACTCAAAAAAGTTCTGGGACACTGTAATGTCCATGGAGAATAAGAGCCCCTCCTCCCAGCTGCCCACTGCTCTGAGGCTAGGAAACACTGTTACCACCGATAAATCTACTATAATTGAGAATTTCAATAAGCATTTCTCTACGGCTGGCCATGCTTTCCACCTGGCTAACCCTACCCCGGTCAATTGCCCGGCACCCTCCACAGCAACCCGCCCAAGCTCCCACCATTTCTCCTTCACCCAAATCCAGATATTTGATGTTCTGAAAGAGCTGCAAAATCTGGACCCCTACAAATCAGCCGGGCTAGACCATCTGGACCCTCTCTTTCTAAAATGATCTGCCGAAATTGTTGCAACCCCTATTACTAGCCTGTTCAAACTCTCTTTCGTATCGTCTGAGATTCCCAAAGATTGGAAAGCTGCCGCGGTCATCCCGCTCTTCAAAGGGGGTGACACTCTAGACCCAAACTGCTACAGACCTATATCTATCCTACCCTGTCTTTCTAAGGTCTTCGAAAGCCATGTTAACAAACAGATCGCCGACCATTTCGAATCCCACCGTACCTTCTCCGCTATGCAATCTGGTTTTAGAGCTGGTCATGGGTGCACCTCAGCCACGCTCAAGGTCCTAAACGATATCATAACCGCCAAGAGACATTACTGTGCAGCCGTATTCATCGACCTGGCCAAGGCTTTCGACTCTGTCAATCACCACATTCTTATTGGCTCGACAGCCTTGGTTTCTCAAATGATTGCCTCGCCTGGTTTACCAACTACTTCTCTGATAGAGTTCAGTGTGTCAAATCGGCGGGCCTGTCGTCCGGACCTCTGGCAGTTTCTATGGGAGTGCCACAGGGTTCAATTCTCTAGCCGACTCTTTTCTCTGTATACATCAATGATGTCGCTCTTGCTGCTGGTGATTCTCTGATCCACCTCTAAGCAGACGACACCATTCTGTATACTTCTGGACCCTCTTTGGACACCTCCAGACGAGCCACAATGCCATACAACTCTCCTTCCGTGGCCTCCAACTGCTCTTAAATTCAAGTAAAACTAAATGCATGCTCTTCAATCGATCCCTGCCCGCACCTGCCTGCCCGTCCAGCATCACTACTCTGGACGGCTCTGACTTAGAATACGTGGACAACTACACATACCTAGGTGTCTGGTTAGACTGTAAACTCTCCTTCCAGACTCACATTAAGCATCTCCAATCCAAAATTAAATCTAGAATCGGCTTCCTATTTCGCAACAAAGCATCCTTCACTCATGCTGCCAAACATACCCTCGTAAAACTGACCATCCTACCGATCTTCGACTTTGGCGATGTCATCTATAAAATAGCCTCCAACACTCTACTCAATAAATTGGATGCAGTCTATCACAGTGCCATCCGTTTTGTCACCAAAGCCCCATACACTACCCACCACTGCGACCTGTACGCTCTCGTTGGTTGGCCCTCGCTTCATACTCGTCGCCAAACCCACTTGCTACAGGTTATCTACTAGTCTCTGCTAGGTAAAGCCCCGCCTTATCTCAGCTCACTGGTCACCATAGCAGCACCCACTCGTAGCACACGCTCCAGCAGGTGTATCTCACTGGTCACCCCCAAAGCCAATTCCTCCTTTGGTCGCCATTCCTTCCAGTTCTCTGCTGCTAATGACTGGAACGAACTGCAAAAATCACTGAAGCTGGAGACTCATATCTCCCTCACTAGCTTTGAGCACCAGCTGTCAGAGCAGCTCACAGATCACTGCACCTGTACATAGGCCATCTGTAAACAGCCCATCTATCTACCTCACCCCCATACTGTATTTATTTATTTATCTTGCTCCTTTGCACCCCAGTATCTCTACTTGCACATTCATCTTCTGTACATCCTACCATTCCAGTGTTAAATTGCTATATTGTAAATACTTCCCCACCATGGCCTATTTATTGCCTTAACTCCCTTATCTTACCTCATTTGCTCTCACTGTATATAGACTTTTTGTTTTCTTTTTTCTACTGTATTATTGACTGTATGTTTTGTTTATTCCATGTGTAACTCTGTGTTGTTGTATGTGTCGAATTGCTATGCTTTATCTTGGCCAGGTCGCAGTTGCAAATGAGAACTTGTTCTCAACTAGCCTACCTGGTTAAAATAAAGGTGAAAAAAATAAATAAGGTTTAACATGTAGCCAATATGGTTAATTATGGCTGGCATTGGTTACAATCTGTCACAATATCAATGTTGCCAGCTAGGATATTAGGCCTAGTTGGACTATCTGAATGTGCAGGTGAATGAAGTTAGAGGTAGCCTAAATACTCATTTTCTTTAATAGAAAATGTGACTAAAATGGCTGTGACTAAAACTAGACAACATTTTCCCACAGTTTTAGTCGACTGACAACTAAAACTAATGAAGGATGAAATTATTCAAATGTGACTAAGACTAAAGGGTATTTTAAGACTAAATCTAAAATAGCATGCCATCTTTCACTACTCCCCACAAATGTAAAATCATTATATTGGTTTAGGCATGGATTAGCTTGAGGGAGTATCCTTATCCCAGTCCTTGTCTTTCAAATCCATGAAGGGAAGTGAACAAGTGTAAAGCAACCTTTGGGTGAAATAGTGTAATGTACAGTGCATTCGGAAAGTATTCAGACCCTTTGACTTTTTCCACATTTTGTTACGTTACAGCCTTATTCTAAAATGTATTAAATCGTTCCCCCCCCCCCCCCCCCATCAATCTACACACAATACCCCATAATGACAAAGCAAAAACAAGTTTTTAGAAATTTCTGCAAATGTATATTAAAAGAAATATTCAGAGCCTTTACTCAGTACTTTGTTGAAGCATGTTTGACAGCGATTACAGCAAGTCTTCTTGGGTATGACGCTACAAGCTTGGCACAACTGTATTTGGGGAGTTTCTCCTATTCTTCTATGCAGATCCTCTCAAGCTCTGTCTGGTTGGATGGGGAGAGTCACTGCACAGCTACTTTCAGGTATCTCCAGAAGTGTTCGATCGGTTTCATGCCCGGGCACTGGCTGGGCCACTCAAGGACATTCAGAGACTTGTCCCGAAGCCACTCATGTGTTGTCTTGGCTGTGTGCTTAGGGTCGTTGTCCTTTTGGAAGGTGAACCTTCACCCCAGTCTGAGGTCCTGAGTGCTCTGGAGCAGGTTTTTATCAAGGATCTCTCTGTACTTTTCTCTGTTCATCTTTCCCTCGATCCTGACTGGTCTCCCAGTCCCTGCGGATGAAAAAATCCCCACAGCATGATGCTGCCAACACCATGCTTCACCGTAGGGATGGTGCCAGGTTTCCTCCAGATGTGACGCTTGGCATTCAGGCCAAAGACTTCAATCTTGGTTTCAACAGACCAGAGAATCTTGTTTCTCATGGTCTGACAGTCCTTTAGGTGCCTTTTAGCAAACTCCAAGCGGGCTGTTGTGCCTTTTACTGAGGAGCTGCTTCCGTCTGGCCGCTACCATAAAGGGCTGATTGGTGGATTGCTATAGATAGATGGTTGTCCTTCTGGAAGGTTCTCCCATCTCCACAGAGGAACTCTGGAGCTCTGTCAGAATGACCATCAGGTACTTGGGTCACCTTCCTGACCAAGGCCCTTCTCCCCCGATTGCTCAGTTTGGATGGGCGGCCAGCTCTATGTAGAGTCTTGGTGGTTCCAAACTTCAATGCTGCAGACATTTTTTGGTACCCTTTTGTGCCTCGACACAATCCTGTCTCGGAGCTCTACGGACAATTCCTTCGACCTCATGGCTTGGTTTTTGCCCCGACATGCACAGTCAACTGTGGGACTTTATATAGACAGGTGTATGCCTTTCCAAATCATGTCTAATCAATTGAATGTACCACAGGTGGACTCCAATCAAGTTGTAGAAACATCTCAAGGATGATCAATGGAAACAGGATGCACCTTAGCTCAATTTCGACTCTCATAGCAAAGGGTCTAAATACTTATGTAAATAAATATGTAATTTTTAATTTTTTATAAATGTGCAAAAATGTGGATTTGTCATTATGTGGTATTGTGTGTAGATTGAGGATTTTTTTTTGAATAATGCTGTAACGTAACAAAATGTGGAAAAAGTCAAGGGGTCTGAATAATTTCCGAATGCACCGTATGTCAGACAGCTGGTTATATAGGCCAATACACATTACAGCCCGTTTCCCAAAAAGGCCCAATAAAAGCTTTCCAATTGGTGTCATTCATATTTGTCTTATACTGACGCATGGAAAAGTTGTAGTTCTGAATGTTTATATTTTATGAGTGCTCATGAAGATGGAAGTCAAGTTTTAAATGACTTCTCAACTGAGCACACCCATAAAATTGGCTACAGGTGCCCTAGCAAAGACCAGGGGTGGCTCCTCCAGCCCACTTAGAACAGGAATTTGCAAAAATTTCTACAAACCTATTTTTGCTTTGTCATTATGGGGTATTGTGTGAAGATTTATTTTTCTTGAAACCTATTTATTTAACTAGGCAAGTCGGTTAAGAACAAGTTCTTATTTACAATGACAGCCTACCCCGACCAAACCCTAACCCGGACGACGCTGGGCTAATTGTGCGCCGCCCTATGGGACTCCCAATCACGGCCAGTTGTGATACAGCCCAGGATTGAACCAGGGTCTGTAGTGACGCCTCTAGCACTGAGATGCAGTGCCTTAGCCTGCTGCGCCACTCGGGATGAGGGAAGAAGACAATTTAATACATTTCAGAATAAGGGTGTAATGTAACAAAATGTGGAAAAAGTCAAGGGGTCTGAATACTTTCCAAAGGCACTGTATGAATTAATGTTTGTAAAATGTAAAAAAATAAATAAAATGTATTTAAAAAAAATTATAATAATAAGTAAATGTTGAGAGATGACAGTCTACCAGTAGGCTACCCCTTGTTTGGTGAAAGCAAATGTTCTAGGTTAAAAGTACATTTGATGTAATAAATTCTAATAATGTAATCTTCTAACATGGAAGAATTCAACCAAAACTATGTATGACAAGGAAAGTTGGAAAACTGAAGAAAAAAAAATCTTCTTATTGTTTCTTTTCAGGTTTTGAAGAAGATTGCTAAATTCATCCAGGAGCAGAATGATAAGATCTATGCTCCACGAGGTCTGCTCCTCACTGACCCTATTGAGAGAGGCCTCCGAGTTGTATCCTTCTTCACAAAGCAGTGTGATAGCCATTAAAGCAATGTGTCTAGAAAGGTAACTCAGACTTGCATCCAAAATGGCACCCTTTGAAGGGCACTACTTTGTAAAGTTTTGCACTACATATTGGGAATATTGTGCCTTTGGAATGCAGCCTCAATATGTGCTACGTTCACGGGATAAACAAGGTACTATATTTAGAATTAGAAGATCAGAAAATAAGTATTGTGCTTTTTTTCAGTGATATTTCCTTTATGCGTTTCTTAGGTTTTGTCATGCAGGCTGATGTATATTTAAGTCAGGGCTGAGTTGGGTTAGCTCCATGTTGATGTGTGCTGTGTAGTACTAGCTAGAACAATGAAGTTTCACAGTGACCTGCTGCTGATGTGTGACCGAGTTGGTATGTGGTGTTTCCACATGCGTATCCCAAATGGCACCCTATTCCCATTACAGTGCGTTACTTTTGACCAGAACCCCATAGGGATTAGGGTGCCATTTGGGACACATACCCAGGGCTCTGTGTGGTGTGCTCCCCTCTAGAACCCCTGCCCTAAATGGAAACCAGGAGTCTGGGCAGCTCACAGTGGTACCCTGTAATAATACCAGATAAAAGTTATATTTAATCCATTTCATCTGCTCAAAATCAGAGGGTGCAGAAATGGTCTATGTTCTCCAAGTGTGTGGGGTGCAGCCTGAGTGACTGACTCAACATCCAAATGAATTGTACTGAGGGCTGGAGCAGGCAGTGAAATATGACTGAAATTGTTTGCAGCTGAGGACCTCCTGTATGATTTCATTGTCTGCGTCCCAAATGGCACCGTATGGGGCTCTGGTCAAAAGTAGTGCACTATATAGGGAATAGGGTGTCATTTGGAAAGCAGACCTTGGTTTTATGGCGACCTCCTGGATTATTTCTCCAGCACTGCAGGGCTGCTGATTTTGGCCTGGGAGCGGCTGTGATAGCAGAGTGGAGATTGACAGGAATGTCACACCTGCCCCCCCCCCCCCCCCCCCCCCCCCCCCCAAGTCTTCTCAATGCACCCGAACAAGTAATGTGTGCATTTGAGTGTCTGATTTGTTGTTTTGACTATTGCTGCCCACGTGCTTTACTCATAGCAGTATGCGTCTGTAGATGTCATATTTTAGAGGAATTTTGCATTGCCTTTAACTAAACATGATCAAGGTTGAAGTAACCATCTTTGAAGACAGGAGCCTGGGCAGATAAAATCTACAGTACTATGGTGAGTTTCAAGACACGGTCATGTCACACAGGATGTGTACAACAGATTGCATATGCCTCATGTATTCATGGCCGTTCTGTATTACTTACCAAATTTCTCTGGAGCAATCTGAGAAAGAATACTGTCAAAAAACTGCTCCAAGGGTGAAATCTATAAGTATTTGAGTAGTGAGTGCGTGAGAGCAATTTCTTTAATCTAATGATGGATAGATATGTGGCATGTTATTGAATTGAAATATGGCTGCTTGCTTTCCAAGACTGAAATTTATATTCTTCCTGGTTTCACCCCATGCTGTTACGAAAATCATTGAAACCAAGTCATTGTCCCACAGCAATTTGTATTTACTCTCATGCTGTGCAGTTCCCATCTACCATGCTCTCTACAGTATCACGCCTCTCCGTTATGGGTTTCGAACATCGGAGAGTTCATTAAAATGTACTGGCAGACAACACAGGGTTTTTGTCCCAATGTATTTCAAGAGTACTACATATGTCATGAATCTATTCGCCTCAATCAAGCACATCTGTTCGCCTTGTGTAGGTTATTGCATATGGCAAAGAACATCATTTCCCCCATTTAAGATCGCGACTATTTTCAACAACAAGTGTCACACTGCGAAACTGTTTGCGAACTCTTAATGACGATGTCTCAACCTCGTCGTTTTTCAACAGACACTTCAGTCACGCCAAACCCAAACTGTCTCTGATAATGTTCTGCATGTAGAGAGAGCAACCATTCTTAATGGATCTGCTGAAGAACATGGCCCTAGTTGTTCATCAGGTGCTGGTTCAGCTCCGGCCTGGTGGAACAAAGTGCATACAGGGATTATTATTTTCATTAGAAATTCCTGCCGGGCACCTCTATACATGTATTTGTGAGGAATGTAAACTGCTCTTTTATAAGTAGCTGTTGAGAGAAGTCCGTTGGACTGTTGCCATGGTCTTTTAGGCAATCTGTCCTTCCGTCCGTGCAGCAGGCCCACTGGAAAGGCCCAATGTGAAGTGTTGCGATAGCATTGTCCCGCTTACTCTGCTGCATGCTCTTCCTTACATAGCAAAGCAGAAGGCCCTGATGGCGGACCTCAGTGGACCTGTTGTGGAATTTCACTGTTCGGGGTGAAGTGTGTGATGAATGGTCCTCTGGTGTAATTGCACCAGACCGCAGTGTAGGAAAACAGGCGTTCAGCAGTTAATGGTTTCAAAATGAGTCATTAACAGACGACCGTGCCAAGTCTATCTCCCTATGCTCCTCCACCACAGTGCTCCCTATTCAGGAGCAGGACCAATGCCCTGTGTGTTGTCCTGGTTCTTCCTGGTGCCAACCTGCCAGCACACTGACTGGCACTGCTTTAGAGAGCGGGCACCTGGACTATCTTGACCTTCAAATCATTAGTCTTTGAAGAGAATAAATGCTGTCAATTGTGAATATGTGAAAGGGTTTATGATATTTAAAATAAAGATATATGTTTTCTCAGAAGAACAACTTTGAAATGACCGAATAGCTTTGATATAACAGAAGTTGATGATACAGTCAGGTAGTAAGTAGTGCACATTGTTGAGCACGGTGATGTGTGATGGTGGGTGTTGAGCCATAGAGATGCGTAGCTAGCTAACTGTGACATTTCTTTGGCAGATCTCAAAAAATGAACTATGGCTTCACTAAAAACGTCACAAAAGTTTATCTGCATCATACTGGCTGCCGTTTTGTCTTAAAAAAATAAATATTCCTGCTGTTTTAAGGGTGTTTTTCTCACTGACCTCACTTTTGGCAGATCCCAGACTGACTGGACAAGAGCTCTTGAGGGGCTGGTTCTGCTCAGCATCACCTGGGGCCTCATTTATCAAAGGTGCGTTCACACACAAAATAGTCTAAACCTTGCGTATGCCAGTTTTCCCTCAAATGTTGGTATTTATCCATTTTGACCTCGAAGGGAAAGTGTGCTTATCTCCACACAAATCTCAGACCAGCCGTACGCACAACTTCCAGTGGTAGATCAACATGTATCACAAGCAAATATTGTTATTTTGAGAAAAAATGTAGGTGTTTGATGCACAAGAATTCGAATAATGGTAGGCTAATAAAAACATAAAGGCCTAATGATAGAACAGATGCATTTGCCGTTGGTAAGGAGATCACATAGCAGCATGTAGCCTAATGCGTTTCTTTTACTTGTATTATATAAGCCTAAATTAAAATCATATAGCGGGACATGTCTCTCCTTTTCCACTCTTAGCGGCGTTGGCGGATAGAGGATGTTTCTGGTTTTCAGGGATACAGTATTTTCAACCTAACTTCCGTTTCTCCTGGAGAAAGGAGAATAGCCAAACATGCTCAAAAGTAAATAGACCGGTAGCCTATTTAAATTTGACAGTGTGTAGGATACAGTATCGCTGTGCGATAGGAGTGCAACGTCATAGCCTATTTCAATTCAGAGCCTATACCAAGGCAGGAGATAGAAACACAATCACACAGAAGTGTGCTGTAGCATTTACTGTTGAATTGTTCGAGTAGGGAATCAAATTTTCAGAATGTGCTACCAGTGTTAGGCACGCATTTTTTGTTTGAAAAAGGTAAGTAATTCTGCCCTCAGCTCTACATAAACATGATAAAATTTGCCATTGCACTTTCTTTTTTTATCATGGCCCAGTTCCAACATCTCCAAATCATGCATCAAATGAGGGTGTTTTTATTACCATAAAAGGTAACAAAAACATGTGTATATGTTGTGTGCAGTAGTTTGATCAATCCCAATAATTGAGTTGTGAATGCAAATCCTAGTATCCCCACGTACGGCAGAATTTTGTGAGAAATGTACGCACGGTTGATAAATGAGACCCCTGGTCCTGGGTAGGTGGGACCACAACCTCCAGACTGAGGACCACCTGAACCTTTAGCCTGCAGAACATCATACCAGCCCTCCTGGCTCCCATCCAGGATCCACATCTACTTTCTGACTACTGCGTCTCTACAATCTCCCCTGTATTCGACTCCCTCACACTGTTCTATACTCCACTCAACTAACGCATGTACAGTATATGATGCTGGGGCTGTATTACCCATTAAAATCCTAAAGGCCCCTCTAAAGTGAAATAAGATACGATTTGACAGTTACGTTGTTTTCTGTAATACATCCCCAGACTCCTAATTCTCTCAAATGTATTTCCTATCTCTGTATTTATAACCATTTACTTACTGTGTCTTAAGTCTGTTTACTTTTGCCTGTACAGAGATTGATTGCTTTACAAAACCAAATGGTCCAAATTATGCTTGCATTCTTCTTGCATGTTGCGTCAATGCTCAGATGGTTCTTTTGTAAAACGTAAATGTGCCATGCATAGTGTTTGTTTGGTGACTACTGTTCATTTTGCCGTGCGTTGATTGACTTGTATGTGTGTGGGTAGGCTATGTAAGCACATTTGATTGCCTTCAAGTGAAGCGTTAGGCCGAGAAGTGCTCTTGTCTCCAGTGCCTGTAGTTTCTGTGAAGATTGCCTCTGTCAGCTCAGTGAGTTCAGGTCAAGTGTATTTTAGCAGCCATCTTATTTAGCTTATCCTAACTTTTGCTCGCTTTATTTTCGGCAGCAAGCATGTTAAAAATCGAAGACGATTCCTAAACAACCCCAACTTCTCGTGTTCTTTGTTTTTGTATTGATCAATTGTATGAATGAAGGACATTAGATTGTTAACTTTTGGTGATGATATAGATATACATTGACAGTACGTGGGTTAAATACAATGATTAATATAAACCCTGGATTGCTGATATGTATTGGCCAATGAAAGGCTTTGAAGCCAAAGGTCGGCCATAGTGGCACTCCTCAGAAGAAGCAGTTTTCAATTAAATGTATCAAAGACAAAATTACATGTATTTAAGTATTTTTTTTTATTGTAGTGGGGACGGTAGCATTAGAACTTAAAAAAAATTATACTTTGACAGATGTTTTTATATATACAGTACCGGTCAAAAGTTTGGACACCTACTCTCTCAAGGGTTTTTCTTTATTTTTACTATTTTCTACATTGTAGAATAATAGTGAAGACATCAAAACCATGAAATAACACATATGGAATTATGTAGTAACCAAAAAAGTGTTAAACAAATCAAAATATATTTTATATTTGAGATTCTTCAAAGTAGCCACCCATTGCCTTGATGACAGCTTTGCATACTCTCAACCAGCTTCACCTGGAATGCTTTTCCAACAGTCTTGAAGGAGTTCCCACATATGCTGAGCACTTGTTGGCTGCTTTTCCTTCACTCTGTGGTCCAACTCATCCCAAACCATCTCAATTGGGTTGTGGTCAGGTGATTGTGGAGGTCAGGTCATCTGATGCATCACTCTCCTTCTTGGTCAAATAGCCCTTACACAGCCTAGAGGCATGTTGGGTCATTGTCCTGTTGAAAAACAAATAATAGTCCCACTAAGCGCAAACCAGATGGGTTGGTGTATCGCTGCAGAATGCTGTGGTAGCCATGCTGATTAAGTGTGCCTTGAATTCTAAATAAATCACTGACAGTGTCACCAGAAAAGCACCATCACACCTCCTCCCCCATTCTTCACGGTGGGATCCACACATACGGAGATCATCCGTTCACCTACTCTGCGTCTCAAAGAAGGCTGCTGGAACCAAAAATCTCAAATTTGGACTCATCAGACCAAAGGACAGATTTCCACCGGTCCAATATCCATTGCTCATGTTTCTTGGGCCAAGCAAGTCTCTTCTTATTATTGTTGTCCTTTAGTAGTGGTTTCTTTGCAGCAATTTGACCATGAAGGCCTGATTTCACAGAGTCTTCTCTGAACAGTTCATGTTGACATGTCTGTTACTTGAACTCAGTGAAGCATTTATTTGGGCTGCAATTTCTGAGGCTAGTAACTCATCCTCTGCAGCAGAGTTAACTCTGGGTCTTCCCTTCCTGTGGAGGTCCTCATGAGAGCCAGTTCCATCATAGCGCTTGGTGGTTTTTACAACTGCTCTTAAAGACATAGTCAAAGATCTTGGCATTTTCCAAATTGACTGACCTTCATGTCTTAAAGTAATGATGCACTGTCGTTTCTCTTTGCTTATTTGAGATGTTCTTGCCATAATATGGAATTGTTATTTTACCAAATATTGCTATGTTCTGTTTACAACCCCTACCATGTCACAACACAACTGATCGGCTCAAAGAAAATAAATTCTACAAATTAACTTTTAACAAGGCACACCTGTTAATTGAAATGCATTCCAGGTGACTACCTCGTGAAGCTGGTTGAGAGAATGCCAAGAGTGCAAAGCTGTAAATCAAATATATTTTGATTTGTTTAACACTTTTTTGGTTGCTACATGATGCCATATGTGTTATTTAATAGTTTTGATGTCTTCACTATTATTCTACAATGTAGAAAATATTAAAAATAAAGAAAAACCCTTGAATGAGTAGGTGTGTCCAAACTTTTCACTGGTACTGTATATATTTGTATGTTTCATAATTATTTTTGATGTTTAGCTTACATAATGCAATTTTAAAGTATGCATTACGGAGTCTGTAATGGAATAAATGTGGCTAAAACTAATTTAGACTTTTCTATAGCTTCCAAAATATTTTTTACCATGGTTGGGGTGTCAAGATGGAGGTGTGGTGGCTTTATAACAGCCCCTTGTCAGTCATCTAGTTTATAAGTAATTGGTTAAATATGACATTGCTCCATGGAATTACATCCATTTCATAATGATGTGTTTTGAATGTTAAATGCTGAGTTTCTTCTGTCTGACTGAAATCTGTTAGTGTTATGTTACAGATAATCTAACACTACAGAAATGTCCAACTATAGATTTTATGGAACATTTTGAGGGTAGGTTATAATGAAAGTCAGATTACTTATTCTCATATATTGTAAATATTATTTCAATGTATTCTGAAGATGCCAATGTTGAGCAAAATGAAAATGTATTTAATTTGGCCTTTTTAACATTAAACTCTTTAGTTTGATAAATTGGTGTACCTTTTATATGTAATTAATTTTCAGTTCAAATGCATACTGTTTCTTAACTTGTGAATTGTATCATAATAAATCAAACGTATACTTCTTCTACACTTCTGGATGATGCAGAAAATCATTTGGATGTTTTAGCTTAAAGGGGCAATCCCGCAGTTGAAACAATAACAAAGTGTGTTCCCCACCACTGTTTCAGTAAAAAGCTCAAATTCATAGATAGCTATGGATGGGGCGGCAGGTAGCCTAGTGGTTAGAGCATTGGGCCAGTAACCGAAAGGTTGCCAGATTGAATCCCCGAGCTGACAAGGTAAAAATCTGTCGTTCTGCCCCTGAACAAGGCAGTTAACCCACTGTTCCTAGGCCGTCATTGTAAATAAGAATTTGTTCTTAACTGACTTGCCTAGTTAAAGGTTGAATAAAAAGGATTGACAATCCATAACATCAAAAGTATAGTTTTAAACATGTTTTGAGGCTATGCAGTGTTTACATTTACTTTGTTTACAAACTTGGAGTAAAACAAGCTTATATTTTGGGTTCTGATGGGGTACGACAGTTGAACTAAGTTCATGAGAAATGTATTAGTTATACTCTTCAAGAATCAATGGGTACATATTAATTAATACGTCCAAAAATGGATGTTGCAACTTCAATTTGTACACGAACTGTATGATAATCTGTAAATGTACATATTCATGCCTTGTTTTGGGACAGTACATTCGACTGAGATTGGCCCTCTTCATCAATCCAATAGTAGTATGGATGCACAAACACTGGTTTCACACAGACTGTGTGTGTGTACTGATGTCTAGTCAGACTGTTTTTCTTAGAGGGAAAAGTTGCAACCTAGGGCTTGAAAAACAGGACTTCCCAGAAAGCTGCTTTCAGTTCCAGGTAATATATTCTCTTGTCCACAAGATTTATAGAGGAGGACTAGCCTGACAATCTCCCAGAAAGTAGTAGTATTTCTCACCGTTAAACTAAATATTCCCAGAAAAGTCATTCTGGGTATAACTAAGGAGGTGAAGAGATTTCAAGTAAGATTGGACAAAGGGACACAGTGAGCATCACAAATGGCACCCTATTTCCTATGTAAGCCTATGCTCTGGTCAAATGTACTGCACTACATAGGGAATAGGGTGCCATTTAGGATGCTACAACAGAGACAGGACTTTCCCATGAACTCTGAGGTTACTCTTGACCGTAAGAGAAATTAGACCCAATCACCTGTTCTGGTTCCCTGTCCTCTCTCAGGCCGAGCCTGAGAAAGAGACTGCTGAACCATCCCCTTCAGTTTAGCACGCACAGAATCTATTCAGCCAAGCCTAGCATAATTAACCTTTTATCACATGAATGCAGCTCTTTGTTACCTAATAGAGCAGAAGGAGATTTTCCCTGGCCCAAGTGTGTCTAGTCAACCGAATGTCCGTCGTTACCCACTGAACTCCGTCTCAAGTTACCTGTGACATTCCCCCTCCTGGTGGCACAGCACGGTAGGTGGTCTTCCCTCCCTGGTTGCAAAACAAGCCAGACTCTCTGTGTGTGTGTGTGTGTGTGTGTGTGTGTGTGTGTGTGTGTGTGTGTGTGTGTGTGTGTGTGTGTGTGTGTGTGTGTGTGTGTGTGTGTGTGTGTGTGTGTGTGTGTGTGTGTGTGTGTGTGTGTGTGTGTGTGTGTATTTACTTCGTGGAGACCTTCTGGTTTGGGGTTTCCGGTCTTCAGATGGCTCTTGCTACCATTATCCGCCCTGGTGGGAAGACGTGGATTAATAGAGAGACTAGCTACAGTACATCAGGGGAATGGGTGGTCTTGGTAGATGGTAAGGGATTAAACAACCACTTGGATATGTCGCCTGCCTGCTCCTCTAACATCTAATCAGTCTGGAGGACTAAAAACTAAAAGTGTCAGAGGGGGTGTTAGGTGTGTAATTGATGGTCCTGGATGAATCCCATCTTCCAGGGTAGCAGGCTATGCATCGCTGAGGCTAGCTGCTACATCTATATTTGTGTCCCAAATGGCATCCTATTCCCTTTATAGTGCACTAGGCAACTTTGAGCAGGGCCCATACTGCTCTTGTCAACAGTAGTCCACTATATATAGAATAGGGTGCCATTTGGTACACAGCCTCTGCTTTAGACCTGGAGCATTTGTCTTAACCAGAAAAGCTGCTTCACAGTCTTCTTAACAGCAGCCCTGTTCCTGGGGGTGCTGGAGATTAACCTTATTAGTCCTGCTGCTGAGTAATACAGGGCTGCTTACATTAGCACAGGAGACAGTCCAAACAAAGAGCAATGAGGCCTGGATTTACTCCAACCAATGACAACAGGAAGTCCCTCTAGTTTTCACTGAACACCAGTTACCAAAGTGAACAGCTCCAATTTAAGTATACAAAGCTTGGCATTTGGATTAGCTTGCTGCAGAAAGTCAAACTGTTGTAGTACTTCAAACTCATTCTGACATTTGCCTTATGGACTATTATGTCCGTTGTGGTTCAGTTGGTAGAGCATGGCACTTGCGAACGTAAATGTAGTGTAACTGTATTTCTCACCTCTTTAGGTATAGCACAATGCATAATTCCCTAACAAATGGCATGGATACATACATGAAAGAGTTAAACTAGTTGTGAGAATGTCACTGATGCCACAAAAAAAATTCACTCCTGTTGAAATATTGCAATGTAGATGTTAAAGGACATCCCTTGGCCATACTGTAGGAATGATAGGAAAGTCAGCAGAGCAATGAAGAACAAACTGTAGTGTGTGTATAGATGACCCGAGGGCGGAGAGCATACACTGTGTCCTACATGAAACACTACTCCTTTATGGTCCATAGCCAAATCACTACCTTAAACAACCAGAAGATGGCAGCAAATTCGAGAACTGTGATTAAGATTTAAAATTGCACACAAGGTCCAACTGAAATTGTACTTCTGCTTTTAACCCAACCCCTCCTACAGACATACGTATAAATATATATATATATTTTTTTGAGAGGTGGGGGGGTGGCCACACTTCGAGATGTTCTGGGGGGTTAAGTGCTTTGCTCAAGGGCACAACAGCAGGCAATGGCATCTAAGATTTGATACCATCAACCCTCCGCTTGCCAGCTCACTTCCCGACAGATTTTTCCCGTTGGACCCAGGATTCAAACTGGCAACCCTCCAGTTGCTGGCTCGGCTCTCTAGCCTGCCGCCCCCTGACATGTGTGATGAAGGTGGCATTAGGCTTAATTTACATGTATAGATCTGAAAATACAACCGACAACTTAGATTTGTTTGCTCAATAAATCTTACCTTTAATATAGTTAAAGCAAATTACAGATTTAAACACTCCAATCAAGTATACAGTTAGCATACATAACATACTTTAGCGATTCAGCTGTCACTGTACTGTACCCTCATAAAACAGAGGAGGACAGTTTGGTAGCACCATTATAAAAAGTACAATAAAATAATGAGACACTCGCACACACATTATTGTAAAAGAAAAAACAAAGTAAAAAAAAAAACGATTTAAAATCCCTGACTTTTACAACAATAAGTTACTTATGATGTTTGCTGGAAAATATGAGATTGTTCATGAATGTCGAAAAGGAAACAAAAAAACCCAGGTATTTTCTCACTATAAGGCACTGAGGGGGATTAGTTGTATCCCTCCATTTTAACTACTGTACTACCACCACCACTCTTGTGGAGCAGACTAATGTCTACTATTTGGTCACAGTTTTTACAATGGAAAAGGAACTTCTCAGGCACTTGGGTTTATTACAGATGTCAGAGTGAGAGAACACCACAGAATAACTTCAAATAGAGCGTGTTGAGCACATTGATGACGTCTGAGGGAGTACCCTGTACCACAGATGAAAAGATCGGTGAGGGTAACAACCCTGCGCTTCAAAATGATGTCGTCTAAATTTCCCAAGGAAGAGGAAATAGATTCTAAGTCAGAAAAAAAGGCACAGGACATCTCTTGGAATAAGACTGTTTGTTAAACATTTCCCAACAGCAATGCACTTACTGGCAGTTAGTTATTGCATCCTATTATGGTACTGTACTGCATCCTCAATAAGCATCTTCATTAAGCGAGTAGCCTATATGAGGCACCTACTGCATAAAGCCATTCCAAACTAGTATTAGCTAATGATCAATAAAGTCTGTAGTGTTCCCAAATATGCCTTTGTTCATAGTCCAAGAGAGAGATTTATTTGTCGGAGACATCCAAACTCTTGGAAAATTACCTTTGAATTCACGTTTTATCATATTAAAAAAAGACAGTGCAGCAGAATTCCCTTTATAATGGACTAATTTTGTTCAGGGCCCAAACATAGTGCACTATATAGGGAATAGGGTGCCATATGAGTCTCATCATCACCTCTAGTGGGGAGCAGTGGGGATGTACATTTCATGTCTCTAACCCAAGCGTGACAGAGAAACTCTCAGTCCCGTATTGACCTCAACCAGAGAGCTGGGACTGGGAGAGGCTACCTGGTTTAGGGAAGACAGAAGGATACATCAAATGGTCTGCCTAAGAAGGAGAGGGGATGTCTGAAAGAGGTGGGCAGTGGGTTGCTTCTTTAGGCATAATCAATGAGTGCTGTCCATATACTGTGGCACTCCCCACTAGGAGGGTTCATAACAGCTGTAGGCTGTATTGGCAACACGATAAAATAGTTATCCTGGACTGCTGACTGGGAGGGAGGGAGAGAGCTAGTGTTTGGGGGCTTTTTGGCAGTCTTTCTGTGGTGGTGATGATTCTGTTCTTCTCTTTCATCCTTTTATCTGTGTATAACCTGGTTGTTCAGTAGCCCAGGGAAGGACTCCTCAGTCTCAGTGCTTAACGAACCACCTGGACACAGGAAAGGAGACAAATGTTCACACAGTGTTACAGTTCAACATTTCACAACACTTTAACGCATTACACTTTCAAACCAAAGTGCGTCAGACGTCTAATGTCAAGATGAAAGCAAGTCCCACTGTTATATCTAGCTTAGCTGTAAAAGAACGCACATCGGCACGGTTTCACATTGCACGTTTTATGACATGTGCCACTCATTCTGACAACCCAGTCATACGTAAAGCAGCACACTGTCGTAGACCATAACAACGTACAGTACGACGTACAGCACGTCGTACCATACATAGCAATTCCCCCCCTTTCCAAAACCAGGGACTGGTACCAACTAAAAATGTCCATAGAACCTAGAGTGATACCTGTAAGACAGAAACATTAACCCTTAAACGGAAGAGGCAAACAACGACTCTCCAAACTAGACAGTTCAGTCCATTAACCTGGAGGTTGGCGAAGACACCTAACGGAGCCTAAGAGGGAATGGAGGTTAAGTAGCCCTCCAGATGAGCAGGGCGAGTTCGTGCCCGCATAGGCCGTTCTTCAGCCGCCACCGCTTGTGGCTCTGGCCCTTCGGGAGCCCACAGAGGCTGGGACTCAGGTGGTGGTAGTGGAGGTCCATCAGGTGGCGTCTCTGTTTGCCTTGTTGAAACCCTGTTTCACTGTTCTTTGGTACCTGATCACTGCCTGCTTTGCTTGGGTGCGCCTAGTCGCCGGTGCTGCTACGCTCTGTGTTCTGAGTCTGTCCAGTGGCAGTTCCATCTCACGACCTAGCATGAGAGATCCCGGGGAGACCTGTGTAGTTGTGTGTTTGCTTGCTCTGTAGCGCATGATTGTTTGGGTCAAGGCAGTACAGAACGTGCACCCCTAGACCAGGTGCGCTCTGATGCCGTTCTACACCGTTTGGTTGAAACGTTCCACCCCTTCTTTAGCTTGTGGGTTGTAGTAGGCCGTGCAGATGTGTTTGATTCCCTTGTTGCTGAGATAGGAGAACTCGACAGAGGTTAGTTGGAGCCCATTGTCCTTGGTGAGGGTGAGGGGTAGGCCCCACCTTGTAAACATGCTGTCTAGGATGTCCATGATGGCCTGTGCTGCGACAGTTCCGACAGGAAACACTTCTGGCCACTGAGTTCATACGCCACCACCAGGAAGCGCTGATGGTGAGGGACTGTGTGCCCATGGATCTCGCAACAGATGTCCAGGGGCGGGGCGGCCATGCGAGAGGCTGCAGTGGGGGTGGTGCGGACTTTCCTGTTTTCCCACTGAGGAGGCATGCAGCACAATCCCTGAACTGGGCTTCAATGTCGTGGTCGATGCCTGGCCACCCCACAAGGTCTCGACACCTTCACTATGCCGAAGTGACCTTTGTGGGCTATGGATAGAACACGCGCATATGCAGGCCACTCGGGACCACAATGCACAACCCTCGAGAGACACAGACGTCTTCCCAGCAAGAAAGTTTGTGCTTCACCCTGGCAAAAGGCGCCAGCTCTTCCGGCACACGTGCTGGCCATCCAGTGCGTATGTAGGTGTGCAGGGTAGACAGTGTGGGGTCCTGTTCCGATGCTTGCTTCAGTTCCTCCAGTTCAGTTCTCAGTTCCTGAGACGGCTGGCTGAAGGGGAGCGTAGAGCATTTGTACGAGCTCTGTTTTGTCGTCCGGCAAGACAATCGGAGTAGGAGCGTCAATGGAGCGTGAGAGGAGGTCTGCAACCACGTTATCCCTCCCCAGAGAGAACTTCAACTGATAGTCATACTGTCTGAGGCGGTCGGCCCATCAGTGCAGCCGAAGTGGCTTGTGGCCAGTTCCTGAGGCTCACAGTAGCGTTCTGAGAGACTGGTGGTCAGTTCGGAGCGTGAACAGCCGGACGTATAGGTAGAGGTACCACCTTTCGCACGCCCAGACACAGGCCAGTGCTTCTCGTTCGACCACAGAGTACCGTTACTTAGTGGGGCTCAGGGCCCTCGAAGCAAAGGCGACGGGCCTCTCAAAGCCATTCTGCAGCTGTGAGAGGACAGCTCCTAGTGCTCCGCTGAGGCTTCACAGGTGGCAATGGTGGGGCAGACGGGGTCAAAGTGAGCTAAGACTGGGGCTGTGGTGAGCTAGCTCTTCAGTGAGTGGACCGTGTCTGTTCAGGCCCATGGCTCGTCCTTCTTGAGGAGCTGGCGAAGGGGCGCTGTGGTCTGAGAGTAGTGGGGCAGAAACCGGAGGTACTAGGCTGTCGTGACCAAGAATGAGGCCACCTGAGAGGCTGAGGTAGGTTCCGGAATGCGGTGGACGACTTCAATGTTCGACATGAGTGGGCCAATGCCTTTGGCCGACAGGCGGACTCCCACAAACTCAACGGCTGGAGCTGTAAAGGTGCACTTTTCGCCGTTCAGGGTCAGGTTGTTCCACAGTAGAGGACTGAATACATCACTCTGACATTTTATGACATGTGCCACTCATTCTGACAACCCATTCATACGTAAAGCTGTCGTAAGCCATTACAACATACAGTAACATACATAACACCCACAACATCAGTTGTGTATATCCAACAACTGCGTATGCCTCCACCAAAAATGAATGGCAAAAATGAATGGCATATAGACTAATGTCAATATATCTTGACATTAGTCTACTTCTGAAAACATCTAACTTTCATTTATGAGTGAAGTTATCTTTTAAATCAAGGAGGGTGGTGGAACAATGCAGTAACACAGAATGTCTGGTGTAAAACAGTCGCTCTACCAATGGTTGGTGCACCATTGCCTCACCATTATGACAGCTGTACATCCATATACGGTGGCCGTCGTATCTGCATCTGCACTTCATGAAGTTATTGGTGTAGTCGGACTCAGGCACCTCATAGTTAGGGTTAATAACAACCTGTGGGACAGAGGCAAATGCTGTGAGTCGCCATATTGACAATCTAACAAGTGTCCGGCAGAGACAACTAGTCCAACATGGAGATGACGAGGAAGCCAATCCAACTCCACAACTAACAAAATACATAGTTTGCATACAACATGAAAACCTCAATCGATAACATAGAATAATAGTGGTGGCATGACTTTGGTTACGGTCAAAAATTGCACCCTATTCCCTATAGTGCACTACTTTTGACCAGAGCCCTATCAAAAGTAGTGCACTATATGGGGAATAGGTTGCCGTTTGGGAGTTTACAGCATGTCACTTACCTGGAATATGTAATCTCCGGGCTTAATGTCTGTGATGTCGATCCACTGGCAGTCAATATCATGTCTGTACGTATCCCAGCAGCCCACAGTGATGCCTTGTTCCCCAAAGTTGGCACACTCATATCTTTTCTCAATACCTGCCAAAGTTATAATCAATCAAAGACAAACAGGTAAGCACATACTTTTGCATGATGGATGATTTTGTGAGTGACAGTTGGGCTATTGCTCAGAGTTGGATGGGTGTAGGCTGTATTATATTCTGCTTGGAGTGAGGAACACTGGGTAGACGAGGGCTTTCCACACTACTGAGGTGAACAAAGCGTAGCCAAACCTACTGAACTTGCCTATTTACACATCTGCCATAGTTACTGGAACCAGGCTGAAAAGAACGACAGAGCACAGTTTGGTTCAGGTTGGCATAATAGTGTAAAAAAGGGTAAAAGGTTGCCCGGAGGATGGCATGAATAGGTAAGTTGCATGGCCTCGGTCAAAAGTAGTGCACTGGGGAATAGGGTGCCATTTGGGATGCACCCTGTCTCTCCAGGCTCTTACCCTCTTCACATTCGGTGTCCTCCAGACAGAAGCTGGCCTTGTGTCCCTCTGCCACCTTGGTGCCATTGAGGCTGAGCAAGTCGTAGTGGGTGAACACCTCCATGCTGTGATAATGGCTGGACACAGAGAGAAACACGTTTATTCAACTAACCTCTAGTTTGCAATCACAGTTCAATCACAGTGCAATCACAGTGAGGTGCCTAGTATATTCTCTCTGAAGCAGATAGGTTTTTATGCAAGAGCTCGAGACACTGTTGAAACACATGGCACCAAGGCCAAAGAAACCGAAAATAAACATTTATTTTAAAAATGGTATATATTTAGCGATTCTATGTATAATCCCACAGGGCTGTTGGCAGAAGGCTGATTGGAGCTCCACTGCATACTGTCATGTTTTGGCCACCTGAGGATACACCAAGGGTTTGATGTGTGTAGAGCTGGTGACTGTGTGAAGCTGCCAACATTGCACAGTTCATCCAATGCCTTGACCACAAACATCTGAGACGTTTCAGTCCATGGTCAATTACAGGGCAGAGAACTTATGGAAATGGAAAACGTTCAGTGGAACTTTCTCTAAACATGTTTTTTTGTTGCTTCTGACAGTAATTTCCAAACAGTGTTAAAATAACCAATCCTATTGACCCACACAACTGTGAGGTTAATAAATCACCAATTTAAACAAAAAAAAGGAAATGATCGTACAGTTTCACAGACAGACAGAAAAATCCACGGAGCTACTTGCCTGTGGCAGTCATGCCACACCCAGGAGTGGCGTTCAGCCTTGGGACGGAAGTCCGACTGTCCGTTGTTGTGGATCTGGGAGGAGAAGCGCAGCAGGCGGCGGTAAGAGTTGGCAGGGGTCTCACTGGAGGTGGTGGATAGGCAGTTCTCCTCATAGGCACACTGCAGCATAAACATGGGCCTGTCCTCCATATAGGTGGTCTGCTCCACTATCTGGGGGTTCAGCACCAGGTCAGGGGCAGCTGAGGGGAGAGCAGGGAGTTATGGCGCTTACTGGTTCGAAATCAGACCATACTTTATCCTCACAATTTACTGTAACATGTAGTCCTGCTGACTACTGAAATTACAATGTTACAGGTCTGCACTCAAAAGATTGAAAGACGAGATTGAAGGTAGGATGAGCCTGAAGGATGCTTATAATAGCCATTAAGCCATAATAGGCCAGGCCAGACAAATGCATGTTTTTGCATGCAAGCAATCATCCTCTTTCAATGCAAGACAACTAGTCCAGGCAGACGGCTGTCTGTGAGGAAAAGACAGTATGAGTTCCCTCTTACTCTCTGAGCAGGAGACTCCGGCAGCATTGCGTCCCCCTCCTTTAGGACAGGTGAGATGAGCTCCATGGTGCAGGCACTGGGAAAGGGACATCTCAGTGCCAGAACATCGCACTCCACTCATCACCACAGGGTCAGCACTCACCTCCCCTGGCCAGTACCACGTCTCCTACAGGACAGGAACAGCATGATAGCAGTCAGGGAATGGTTTAGATCAGACAGAGAATTTGTGGAATTTTGTCATAGGTTGTGTTTGCTATGTCAATATATTATTATAGTTATATGTTCAATTAAGTAGTTGGATAATTCAACAGTACATGTATGTAGATACCAGTAAGTGTAAATTAGTTCGAAAAATGTACGGGTAGTATTCACATTCCCTATGGATTCAAGGAGGATAGCAACACATACTGTAAGGGCAAAGCCACAAGACGGTTGGTATCTATCTGCAATATTAAAGCTGATCTACCCCCTAATTTTTTTTTTTTTTTTTTTTTTAATATATATTTATTTTTTACCACAAGAGGGGGCAACCTGTTCATTATCTCTCTAACTTTGCATTAGTGTCACTATTACTTGGCTTAGTTCTTCATTTATCCCTGAAGTGTAGCCATCACAAATATTAAAACCAACTACAGACTACAAAATAGATACGGTTGAATTGTATTCATACGTTGTGTTAAGTTGTAATTCAGGAGTAACAGTAATCATTCCTCATAAATCTCTGTTCTATAGCAAACATCATTTCCTCCATTCCAAGGTTTACAGAGATTTTCCAAACCCACTATTACTGTTATCAAGCAGTCTAGTAAAAAACCATTTGACACAACAAATACTGTGCTGTCTGATGGGAAGGTCTGCGTAATGCTTCTCAGGTGCAAACAGTTAAGAGATGACGGTCCTACAACACCAGAGGAGGTATTTGTCACCCCTGGCAACTAGAGACACACACACACAGTTTTAGAGGACTGAATGAGGGCCCTAATTTGGGAAAGCTGTCATTTGGAACAGAATTGATGTCAAAAGGACAGCCTACATGGTAATAAGGGCCAAGGACATTTTTTTCAGTAGGGTAACTGTACAGTGCTGTAATGCTGCGGAGAGCACTGCTGCATGTTTGGACAGGTCGTCAAAATAGGAATTTGTTCTTAATTGATTTACCTGTATAAATAAAGGTTAAATAAATAGACATTTCAAAAAACATTTCTCACCTGGAAGGCATTGCTGGCGAAGCCGAGGTCAAGCTGTTTGCACACGACCATAGCCTCGATGGTGCCCCAGCCGTCACTGCATACCGTACCCCATGCCTGGGAGCCGTTCCTCTCCACCAGCACCTCCACACGCCCCTCGTTTGGGTTACGTCCCCCACTCAGACGCAGCTGCACAGAGACACATGAGAGGTATTTAGCTACAAACACACAGATAGCAGCAATAGGAATACTACTTTGTCCATTACTACATTATACAATGTTTATATTTTATGAAAGAAAGAAATGTACTGTAGGTAAATGTTAAATCTTATTGACTATAGTGATGAGAACAGCACATAAAGTCTTCGTTAAAGATAGCCTGTGCTCTTTACCTGACTAACACACAGACACACGCACACACAGACACCTACCCTCTCCTGGAAGCCCATTGCTGGGACGTTACACCTCACGGCTGCATCCTCCTCATGGCTGCAGCCCAGCGACTCTTTGTTGAAGAAGCACTCTGTGATGGACTTCTCAAAGCCAGAGCACTCAATCTCATTCATATGGACTGGGCCCATACCTGGGAAACACACAAAGGAGAATAATACTGGTAAGAGATGGGCAGAGACTCTTGGAGTTGACTCTTTCCCAGACGTTCAGGGAAGCTAAAATAACAGTTGAGTGTGGCCAAAAACGGTGTGGTTCCACGTTGACAGGTAAATGGAACTGTGGTGAATCTAAGTCAAAGTCCAAGACTTGGTGTTTCAGTCAACAAGCTCATGGGAGACCACACATTTGAATGCATTGCAGGATCTTGTCATCACTTTATTAGATGAGTTTCAGTATTGAAGGTTAGAGTTTCAGTATTGAAGGTTAAAGAGGATGTTTTCATGTCTGTTCTAGCTGGTCTGCTATTAAGATGCGTCTTTCTGTAACTTATTTTCCTGGAGGCCTTAGATACAGAGATAGTGTTCCTTTCTCCTTGACAGTAGTAAATCATGTGGGGAAAATATTTTTCCAAAAGGAACAACCAGTCCAGAATTCTCTCTGGATGCTTCTCAAATGGCACCCATATCGTCACTGTCTGATGAAAACCTTGTAATAAAATGTTTGCCTATTTAATTTACTTTTTTTTAAACATTTATTGAAAGCAGTAACTCCCTTCAATGAACACTGAGCATGTCAGGACTCTAGGACCCCCAAAAAATGTATAAAAAGAAACTCCAAACGTTTCAGAAATGTTTGTTTGTTAATGGGAAAATATTATGTTTTGAAAAGTCCCTGTTTTGAAGATAAGAGGTTTTCATCAGACAGCAACGATATAGTGTACTACTTTTGGTCAAAGGTAGGGACTATGTAAGGGATAGGGTGCCATTTGAAACTTAGGCCGTCTGCTGTTTCCATGTTCCATAATGTGCCATTATTCTGTAATTTACTACTCCTTTTTTCAGTCTCATGCCTGTGTGGACTAGCTCAGAGATAAAATTAATAATAGCTGTACCTATTCGGAAAACAGCAGTGTGCAATTCCTTTCAACCCTGTTATAGTGTCCCGTGTAGCTCAGTTGGTAGAGCATGGCCCTTCACTTCAGCCTCACTGAAAATAGGTGAATTATTTAAAGACACAGTTAAATCAAATCAAACTTTGTCACATACGCCGAACACAACAAGTGTAGACCTTACCGTGAAATGCTTGCTTACAAACCCTTAACCAACAGTGCAGTTCAAATAAACGAAAGTAACACAATAAAATAACAATAACGAGGTTATATACAGGGAGTACCGGTACCAAGTCAGTGTGCGGGGGTACAGGTTAGTTCATTTGGTAATTTGTACATGTAGGTAGGGGTGAAGTGACTATGCATAGATAATAAACAGTGAGTTGCAGCAGTGTACAAAACAAATGGGGGGGGTCAATGTAAATAGTCCAGTGGGCATTTGATTAATTGTTCAGTAGTCTTATTGCTTGGGGGTAGAAGCTGTTAAGGAGCCTTTTGGTCCCAGACTTGGCGCTCCGGTACCGCTTGCCGTGCGGTAGCAGAGAAAACAGTCTATGACTTGGGTGACTGGAGTCTCTGACAATTTTATGGGCTTTCCTCTGACTGCCTATTATATAGGTCCTGGATGGCAGGAAGCTTGGCCCCAGTGATGTACTGTGCCGTACGCACTACCCTCTGTAGCGCATTACGGCCAGATGCCGAGCAGTTGCCATACCAGCCAGTGATGTAACCGGTCGGGATGCTCTCGAATGGTGAAGCTGTAGAACTTTTAGAGGATCTGGGGACCCATGCCAAATCTTTTCAGTCCCCTGAGGGCTGAGGGGGAAAAGGTTTTGTTGTGCCCTCTTCACGACTGTCTTGGTGTGTTTGGACCATGATAGTTCGTTGGTGATGTGGACACCAAGGAGCTTGAAACTCTCGACCCGCTCCACTACAGCCCTGTCGATGTTAATGGGGGCCTGTTCTGCCCGCCTTTTCCTGTAGTCCACGATTACAGTTACTGTAAGATCTGCTGAATACATCATTTTGACTGTGAGTCAGCGATACCTACTGTATATGGGGAGGGTCCATGCCTTTATGCCCCAGTTATTGGTCTGCCTCTGCAGAAAAAAAAATATCCATGGTAACTAATATCCCCGTAGGTAACACTGAGTGAGAGAAAACTGGTCAATAAATAGTATGTCCTCGTTTTGGCAGGGCCCATGTCCCTGGAGGGAAAGACGAGGTCTTGAATAAGGGAGTGGATACATGATGTACTCTTTAAATATAGTTTTTCTCTCCACTACAGCCTTTCAATTACAGTCCTAGAATATGGCAAGTATTGCCTTGCATTTTTCAGCTCACTGTGACCATGAGCCTGTTTTGACAAAGAATCAGAGTAGGAATGCTGATCGAGGAACAGGTCCCCCTTTTTCATGTTATCTTAGTCATTATGATCCAAAAGGCCAAACTTATCCTAGATCAGCACTCCTACTCTGTGAAGCTTTACGAATATGGGCTCCGAACTGCAGAGAAGAAATTAAAAGTTGAACTGATCCATTCCATTTCTATAACCCAGCCTGATCCGGTCCTCCAGCAGGGTTAGTGATGGCTCAAAAAGTCGGCAAATAAGGGATAGTATTACAGACTGTTAGATGTTTTGGACATTTTCCCTTTGCAACATTTGGTGAACACATGTAGTTCTAAAGCTACAGTACACAATGAAGCTGTTCATGTAAATGTTTCTTTGTATTCCAGGAATTCAAGTGGTCATCTCAGATTTCTACTCAGACTTTGCGCAGTTAAGGCCAATGTTGTTTGATTGACTGTTGAGTGAAAATGGTGAAACAAACCCAATACTCTTGGACAACTACTCTAAAAATGACCAGAAAAACTTGCATGACCTCTAACCTGATTTTGATAACCTATGTAATAATAATCTATTCAAGGCCTTTTACATAGATCAAACATTATAATAGTTAACTTCATCTTCAGCCCAGTCAACTGCTAGGCTGACCAATATGTTGGAATGTCCATCATGTACTTGGCCGGATGTAATGTTGTGATTGGCACTGTTATTGTAAGTAGGACTGAGTTCCAATCCCTACCCTGTCCAAGCCGACCACCAGACAGGGCCTCCTTGGCACTCCCGAAGCCCAGCTCTCGACACACCACCGTGGCTGACAGGAGGCTCCAATTATCATCACAGATGGTTCCCCACTCGCCGTTCTTTAGCACCTCCACACGACCTTCCCCTACGATGGCCCCACCTCGCAGACGCACCAACGTTTGCTGCAGGAACAAGAGGGAGATCAGACTCATAGTAGGCTGAGTTAGTCGAACACCCAAAGCAAGGCATATGCGTTAAGTCACATTAACACATACTGAAATATGAAAGACAATAGAAGGTACAGTAAGTAGACCTTACTGGTCCAAAAAGCAGAATTACAAAGTTCAACTTTCCATAAATGAATGATTCCTTACAGAGAAATAAATAACTGTCTAGAGGTTGCCATCTATAAAGAGTTACAAAACCTCCGTTTTGAATTGGCTCTTTCCCGTACTTTCTGAGAAGCTAGAAGAAAGATTGAGTGAGGGCTGTGAGGTTACAGACTGGGTGGCTCCAAGTTTACACAGTGGTAAATGTTATTCCCATTTACAGTTTTGGCAAATTGGAAGTGGCCACATTAGTAGCATAACCGTATCTTATTTACTCTGATTTGTAATTACAGACAGCAATGCATAAGTGTTTGCATGCAGTTTGGGATTGACACCGATTTGTGGTTTGTGTTCCCCTACCAAAAAAGGAAACTATAACCTATGTTTATTCCAAGTATACATATATTTTAAATAGGTATCTGAAAAACATAAAATACCAAAGCCATCATAGAATGTTTACATATTCGAAAGCAGTAAGTATTTGAGTAATGCCTGAATATTTCTTATGTGAACCTGTGGCAGGGAAATAGGGAAATATGGTTTTGAAAATGGGATTGACAATTTGAACCGAAGCAGGGACAGGAATAGCATTCTCAAATGCAGAGAATTAGCTTATTAGCAGTGTGCCATATTAGCAGTGTGCCCAAACAACTCTGGCATCACAGCGAAGTCTTATTCTGGCTCAAGGCTTCTGCCTCAACTAGTTCAGGATCCTAATACTTCACAGTGTAAAAATAATGCTTTCCCACTTGGAACAAACTGGTTGAATCAACGTTGTTTCAACATAATTTGTCGATGTATTGTGACGTGGAATCTACGTAGAAAATACATTGGATTGATTTGGAAAAAGTAATCAATGTAAACTGTGGTTTTGAGGGTGAAATTTCAACCATAGGATTATGTCATCATGGTAACCAAATTTCAGCATAGACAAACCTTGTATAAAATAAGTTGAATTCGTACCTTTAAAACAACGTCAGATCATCAACGTTATATCCACTATCAGAAAAATAGACTGGGCAGCACCTCCTACTGGAGAATGTATCTATCTACAGCTACCCTTTGGTCTCCCATAGAGAGTTTTAACCAAACCCAGCGCTGTTTATCTTTGATTTTTGTCACAGACTATTAAAACCGGTTTAAAAACAACAAAAACTCTCAGAGTAGGTTTTAGGGTGATGCTAAGACACTGCCCAGAAAAACTCTGAGCCAGGAGTAAAATCAACTCATAAATGTTTATTTCACCTGGTAATCACGACAGTTTGAGGTACAGCAAAGGAAAAGAGAGTGATGACGCTCATTGACATTGTTGCAAATGATGGGGAATAACCAATTGCAATGAGGCATTGCCAGCTGGGAACTCTATAGCACGCTTCAGACAACCACGGTGAATGTGACTGTACATATTAATGTTGCATGGGTAAAACGTTTGATATAATTTCGCTTGACACAATCACTTCTCTTAATTGTCGCCTAATGTGTTGGCTTGCATAACCTTTTTTTAACAACATTTTCTGGTTGTTAAAAGCTGAATTTTGACAGTGTTACCATTATATCAACACACTCGTCACTACCGTTTAACAACCAATGAGGTATATAAACCCTGGATTGCTATTGCTATATATTGGCCATTGAGAGGCTTTGAAGCCACCGGTCGGCCATATGTGACTCATTTCAGGAAACTAGGTTTATGTTGCGCGTCACTACTTCACAGGAGAGCCATTTGAACGTAACCTTTTTTTTAAATCAAAATGCATTTTTTTACAGAAATGCCTTCTGGAACATGTGAACTTTCATGTGCCTTAATATCAAACTTGTATGCCATCTGTATATACGAATAAAATTGTTAAATTACGAGCCAAGTTGGTTTAGCCACAGAAAAAAGACATGATTGGCTGAGATAATGGGTGGGCTGGACATGCCGAGAGATGAGTTCGGATTGGTCTGCCATGTATTACGCTTCTGTCTATAACATGAGCTGGTCAGTATGTGTAGGTTATCCTTTCTAACGCGGCTTTTTGAAAGATATCACGTAGTAGAACTGCAAAGCTGTTGCTCTCCACTTTCTGGAGAACCGAGTTTTGAAATCAGTGGAATGCACATTGGAATTAGAGTATGATAGCTTAGGAGATGGAGAGAATTCTGGGGTTTGATTGCAAATATGCAGACGGAGTCGAAAAGAGAACACCTGTATAAAACACCAGTCTCCGGATTACATCTTCAAATTAAGGCAACCATGGCATCCATGACAGAGAGGGAGAAACATCCATCCATGTATATGGGTCAGATAGTCCAGCTAGCCTCATTTTCAGATATTACACATTTCTAATTGACATAAAGTCGTTTTCATTTATAGTTAAAGCGTACTGTTAGCTAGCTATCTAACGTTAGCTGGCTGGCTCGCTAGCTAACATTACATGTATGATCTGTGTAGTAATATTATTTGTATGTCAGAGCCATTTGCATTGCTAGTTATAGCCTAATGTTAGCTAGCTAGCTAACATTGAACCTGTTTGGTTAGCTATCTGGGGCGGCAGGTAGCCTAGTGGATAGGGTGTTGGACTAGTAACCGAAAGGTTGCAAGATCGAATCCCCGAGCTGACAAGGTAAAAATCTGTCGTTCTGCCCCTGAACAAGGCAGATAACCCACTGTTCCTAGGCCGTCATTGAAAATAAGAATTTGTTCTTAACTGACTTTCCTAGTTAAATAAAGGTAAAATAAATAAAAATTCATGCAGGGTAGTAAAGTTATGAGTTAGGATTATGGTTAATTGTTTAGCTAGCTAAACAAAAGACTCCACTATACAAGTAACGATTTCAATAGAATGTTCATGATGTCACTGCGACAACTGTCGATAGACGTAGTTGGTAAATTCCCTCTGGCTATCTACTCTGATTTCAGATCACTCGTCTGAGTGTGCCAGAGCACAGAATAACTGACAAATTTATGAACGCTCAACACCCGTTGAATATGGCCGGTATCAGTAAAAGTTGGCAAAAAAGCGTAATTAAATTGTTGCCAGCAGCACAGTGGCAGTCACCAACGCTCAGGATAACATAAAAACAGCCTAACCAGCTCTGCTAGGGCGAGTAAGACAGTCAAAGTGAGCTGTTCCCTTATTTGTGTCTGGAAGTAGCTAGCCAACGTTAGCAAGTTAACTTGGGTGCTTGACTGCTGTTGTTAGGTCAGAACGCTCGGATCAACCCTACTCCTCGGCCAGAGCGTCCAGTGTGCACTCTGAATTTACGAACGTACAATCTGACAACGCTCTGAGTTTTTGAACGCCCAGAGCACACTCTGGCACTCCAGATTGAATATACGAACACGCCCGTAGTATAAGCCAGCTTTTAGTCTTGAAGGCTTTGGTTGTTTAGTACATGGCCTCACATGTGAATCCTTAAAAAGCTGGGTGGAGCTAAAGCTTAAGAGGGTGTGAATGATGCTGAATGGGTGTAGGCAAAGGAAAGCTAGGTGTAGGTGTACCAAAACATTCAAGGGCCATTTTCTCAAAAGTAAGGTTACAAGTTAATCAACTTTCAAAGCAGAATTACTTTCCCATTGTAGTGTATGATATAACTTTTTCTAGCTCTGAGTCTGTACTTTTATCAAAAGACAAAAAAAGACAAGTAAAAAAACAATTTCAAATTTTGCTGCATAAGACTGAATCAAGCCGGTCGGTCACATATTGGCACTCCCAAGTAGTAGCAGTCATCCATAGGAATGAATGGAATTCTACAGTATTTCAATTAAATATTTCAAAATTACATGTATTTAAGTACTGTTTTGTTCTAGTGGGGACAGTAACATTAGTAATCTCCAAAAATTATACTTTAAAGGAAAATATTTTTATTTTAAATTTTTAGCTCACATAATATAATTTAAAAGTATGCATTAAGGTGTCTGTAATAGAATAAACGTGGCAAAAAGGAATGTAGACATTAATAAATGCATTACTATAGCTTCCAAAACATTTTTTACAATGGTGGGGGAGTGCCAAGATGGAGGCATGGTGGTTTCAACACAGTGCCCCCTACCAATCATCTAGTGTATATATATAAATCGTTGTTAACAACTCTAAATCACTTTGGCTTGTCGGCCTCAAGTCAGTTGGCAATATTGTTGCAAACAACGTTGCATATAACATTTGAAAGGTCTATCACTTTCATCAAACACAATCGAAGTTAACATAGGCCCTAGCCTTCAATTGCCCAATGTATAGGCATGCCCAATTTAGGTGTCACGTTGGTAACAATGATTCGGGAGACAGGCGCAGGAATGCGTAATAGTTTTTTTTATTCAGCCCAAATTACGGCGTGCCGTGTAAAGGCACAGGGACGAAGACCAAACAAACACGTACACAAAACACAGGGTTGAAACCCAAACAAAAGAGCGAGGTGTACCTCGAATAAATACACACGGGACGAGACCCGTAATCATCTGTGCAATCCACAAGGGCACGAAAACACAAAACACACAGCACAGTTACTCACATGCACCAACGGCCATTGTAACAATAATCGACAAGACCATGGAAACCAAAGGGCACATATATACAAATACTAATCAGTGGGAATAGGGGACAGGTGTGCGTGATGAAAGTTCCGGAGGGATCTGTGACATTAGGCATATTTTTTAACAATTTGATATTGCACTTGAAAGGGATAGCTTGAAATAACATAATGTAGGTAATTAAATAATCGAAAGAAAAACATGTTTATTTATAAGCCTATTTGTTATAAGTATTTAGGCATATCATGTGAAATAGGCCTCGTGAAATCATTGTCAAAGTCACAAGAGATACTGTTGCATGTAGATCTAGATTATTTATGGATTGATCGTATAGAATTATCCCAAAATTATTTTAACAACTCAGGAACCACTGAATCGCTGCAAGACACCAGTAAAATGTCTCTATTCTCAGCACTTACGACCAATTTTCTACGCTGAGATGCTTTGTGGATATGGGCACAGGTTGATTTACAATGTAATGATATTTAGTGATTTGAATTGTGTTTGATTGTCAACACAACCAAATATCATAATTTGAAGGAGATGTTTCTTCTGCTTGGATAGTTACATCTGTGTCACTGACTTAGTCTGGATTTAATTCCAATTTGTCTAAAAATTTATAAAAGTGCATTTAAAGTTTGATTTGATTTAGTCCTATTCAAACACAATTGGATTAAGCCAGAGGCTCAGATGGAACTATCCAAGCAGTAGAGACAGCGCATTCGGAAAGTATTCAGAGCCCTTGACTTTTTCCACATTTTGTTACGCTACAGCCTTATTCTAAAATTGATTAGATCATATTTTTTCCTCACCAATCTTCACACAATACCCCAGAATAACAAAGGAAAAACAGGTTTTTAGGAATTTTACCAAATTGATAATAAAAAAAACTTTACATAAGTATTCAGACCCTTTACTCAATACTTTGTTGAAGCACCTTTGGCAGCAAATACAGCCTCGAGTCTTCTTGGGTATGACAGTACTTGGCATTTGGGGAGTTTATCCCATTATTCTCTGCAGATCCTCTCAAGCTCTGTCATGTTGGATGGGGAGTGCCACTGCACAGCTATTTTCAGGTCTCTCCAGAGATGTTATATCGGGTTCAAGTCCGGGCTCTGGCTGGGCCACTCAAGGACATTCAGAGACTTGTCCCGAAGCCACTCCTGTATTGTCTTGGCTGTGTGCTTAAGGTCGTTGTCCTGTTGGAAGGTGAACCTTCGCCCCAGCCTGAGGTCCTGAGCGCTCTGGAGCAGATTTTCATGAAGGATCTCTCTTTGCTCCGTTCATCTTTCCCTTGATCCTGACTAGTCTCCCATTCCCTGCCGCTGAAAAACATCCCCACAGCATGATGCAGCCACCACGCTTCACCGTAGGGATGGTGCTAGGTTTCCTCCAGACGTGACGCTGGGCATTCAGGCCAAAGAGTTCAATCTTGGTTTCATCAGACCAGACAATCTTGTTTCTTAAGATCTGAGAATCCTTTAGGTTCCTTTCGGCAAACTCCAAGCGGGCTGTCATGTACCTTTTACTGAGGAGTAGCTTCCGTCTGGCCACTCTACCATAAAGGCCTGATTGGCGGAGTGCTGCAGAGATGGTTGTCCTTCTGGAAGGTTCTCCCATCTCCACAGAGGAACTCTGGAGCTCTGTCAGAGTAACCATCGGGTTCTTGGTCACCTCCCTGACCAAGGCCCTTCTCCCCCATTTGCTAAGTTTGGCTGGGCGGCCAGCTCTAGGAAGAGTCTTGGTGGTTCCAAACTTCTTCCATTGAAGAATGCTGGGGGCCACTGTGTTCTTGGGGACCTTCAATGCTGCAGAAATGTTTCTTACCTCTCCACAGATCTGTTCCTCAGCACAACCCTGTCTCGGAGCTCTACGGACAATTCCTTCGACCTCATGGCTTGGTTTTTGCTCTGACTGTCAACTGTGGGAACTTATACACTGTCAACTGTGGGACCTTATATAGACAGATGTGTGCCTATCCAAATAATGTTCAATCAATTGAATTTATCAAAGGTGGACTCCAATCAGGTTGTAGAAACATCTCAAGGATGATCAATGGAAACAGGATGCACCTGAGCTCAATTTCGAGTCTCATAGCAAAGGGTCTGAATACTTATATAAATAAGGTATTTCTGTTTTTTATTTGTAATACGTTTGCAAAAATTTCGAAAAACCTGTTTGAGGAAATTGATTGATGAGGACATTTAAAAATATATTTTTTTTTAAATAAGTCTAACGTAACAAAATGTGGAAAAAGTCAAGAGGTCTGAATACTTTACGAATGCACATCTCCTTTAAATGTTGATATTAAATATTACTTTTGAAATACAGTAAATAGCCTAAAGTTAAGGCTATCTTACAAACTAATGCAACATTCAACATTTAAATGAGTAACACTTTCATGGCCACATTTTGAGGTTACTGTAACTATACATTTCTTCCCATGTAATCATATAAAGCTGCATGTTCAAGACAGTGTGCATTGGTCGTTGCAGGTCTGTGGAGATCTTCACAATTGTTTTAATAATTTGTTCAGAATATCGAACAGCATTGATCACTTGCACAATGTACTTTTATTATAATTTCAACTGCAATCCAGGTCATTTGGCTATGCTTTTAGATAAAGCTGTTGTGAAATGTACTCTGGATCTGTACAGCCTTGAGGCAGAGCTAAACATGTATAATGGGAATAATCTGAGTCCCAAATCGCCACCTATTCCTTTATAGTCCACTAACCTTTACCAGGGTCAATGAGGCTCTGGTCAAAATTAGTGCACTATATAGGGTAATGGGTGCCATTTGAGACACACACTATGGGATGTCCCTGGTTATGCCTAGCTCGCTACAAAACACTGAGATGTGGAAAGTGACAGAGCAGGCAGGCATGCATGCATTCTAATGTAAGATCTTCATTTGAGCCAGTTTGCTACAGCAGGAAAATATTTCTGCACCAACAGGAAATGTGAATTATTATGTGGATTATAATGAATGGACATTTTTGATACATTTTTCGTAAAGGAAAATCAAGTCTGAAATTTCAAAGTGGAAATGACAAACTTCAGAAGCCTTTTTAAACCTCCAATACACTACAAGTTTTACATTTCTTGCATTGCATTAAAGTTCTCTTGCAACAAGGTGATCAAATTCAAATCCACACTCGTCGTAAACAACAGGTGTAGACTAACAGTGAAATGCTTACTTACGGGCCCTTCCCAACAATGCAGAGAGAAAAATATAGAAGGTAATTGGGGTAGGTATGTACATATACTGTAGGTAAGGGTAAAGTGACTAGGCAACAGGATAGATGATAAACAGTAGCAGCAGCGTATGTGTTGAGTCACAATAGTTAGTGCAAATTAAGATCCTACATCTTGATTGATGAGGACATTTAAAAAAAAAAAAAAAAAAAAAAAAATCAAATAAGTCTACCGTAACAAAATGTGGAAAAAGTCAAGAGGTCTGAATACTTTACGAATGCACATCTCCTTTAAATGTTGATATTAAATATTAAATATTACTTTTGAAATACAGTAAATAGCCTAAAGTTGGATGTGCAAAATAGACGTGGGATTCCCACAAGATGTTTTCAATAGACCAGCATGAATTATCTCCTTCCCACAGATCCTGAGTCCATGATGATGAATCACTTGACAGTAAACATACAAAACTGCAGATGGGCTTTAACAAAGCCAAGTAGCTAAAGTGTTTCTGAGTGTCAGTGTTTTTTAGTAATGCGTCTCAGAAAACTACATTGTCCATCGTTCTCTTACAGGAATAATCAGATCAGCGATAAATTAACCCACTCATATTGACAGAATATAGTTCGACCCCCACAGCTACAGTATTTCCCCTATCTACTGTATGTTTTATTTGCCATAGCCCAGCAGTGGCACAGCAGAAATCTGACTGAATAATAGAAATAGAATCACTAGAACAGGTATCCCCAGTCAAGTTAATAGGTCTGGCTATATCCGGTGTTATGATTATATTTCTATAGACAGAATGCAGTGGTTTAGAAAGTCCGTGGTGGCAAAAATTGCCTTTTCCCTTTATTCAGATTACAACATTTCCCTTTCGGTTATTTGAAAATGAAATCATCTCCAGACTATCGCTATCTTTAAAACAAGTTGTCACGATCGTCGTAATAAGGACGGGACCAAGGCGCAGCGTGTGTAGAGTTCCACATCTTTATTTAGGTGAAACTTCAAAACAAAACAATAAACCAATAACGAAACGTGAAAGTAGTGGTGCACATGCAGAAACGCAAAACAATATCCCACAAACACAGGTGGGAAAAATGGCTACCTAAATATGATCCCCGATTAGAGGCAACGATTACCAGCTGCCTCTAATTGGGAACCATTCAAAACACCAACATAGAAATATTGAGCTAGAACACCCCCTAGTCACGCCCTGACCTCCTACACCATAGAGAACCAAGGGCTCTCTATGGTCAGGACGTGACACAAGTCATATAAAGCTAGTTTGAAATTTTATTTTAATTCACCAGAAAGACGAATATTACAACAAATATTATGACTAAACTCAAATATATAATTTGATTATTTTTTTCAAACATTATTTTTTTGGGGGGGAAATTGCATAATATTTGTTAATGATATTATAAATAGGACTGGTGAAGTTGTCACACATGCAGCTAACAAACATATATGTAAATGTCTGCTATATCCAAAATTACAACCAACTGATTGCAGCATTACCGCAAAAACGGAAGAAGCAAGTGGAAGGGAGAGAACATAAGGAACTTGTCTGTCGGCCCTACATTAAAGATCAAAATTGGTTAAAGAAAATTGTGATAAATAAATAAGTATACCAGTTTCATTTAAGGACCCAAAAATTGACAGCGGTGCCATACAGGTTGCTAAATATTTGGGAAGAGATTTTCGATTGTGCCGATTCCATGGCACATGGTTATAGAACTGATACACAAAACAAAGCCAGATTCAAAACGTAGAGTTTTTCAATTTAAATTATTATACAAAATTATTGCAACCAATAGAATAAAAATACATGTCTGTGGTGCCTACCTCTTGTCTAAAGGCCTTCCTGAAGCCTGTCATGGGGGTTGGGGAGAAGGCTCTTCCTGGCACACAGCTGACCACCACGGGCGTGCCCCCACCACAGGTGCTATTGGCCTTTGCTGCCACGTCATGGCCCAGCTTGCAGCTTGACACGTGGGCCTCGTTTCCAGTGCAGTTGACAGAGTAATCCCAGTAAGAGGGCTTTCTCCTGCGGGCAAACATCCTGAGAACACAGGGAACACATAGTCAAATAATAACATTTCATACACAAGGCTGCTATCCCTTTTTCCCTAACACCTATACACTACAGCATCAAACATAACCGTATGTAGTCAGCTAGTGGTTAAATAACAAGGCATATCCGGTAACAAAGGGTTACGTATTAGGATACAGATGTGCATGTTTAGTCTGGGATGTGAGCAACACGTGAGGTTAATTGACGTCTTCCAGGCCTGTAGGGATGTTAATCCATTCCTTTACTTTTTAATAGTTCGCCAACCAAAGTGTTTAATGAATGTTTAGGGCAGAACAGCGTGTGCTCATCCTGTGTCTATATCACATGTCTGAGAGGTGTACATGAAAGCAGATTAAAGAGGAGGAGAAACGCACGCACACAGCATTGGTTTTCCATTTGGAACCTGGATAAAGAAAATTGCCGCTCACTGTCTGGAACCCATCCAAAGCCAGCGTTCTAAGCCATTGAGACTGCGGGCAACATACAGAAGTTGTGAGTGTAGGATGGAAAAATAGAACTTTGGGAAAAAATGGACTGAAAAAGCAATCACATGTTTGTTTTGGAACAGTGATCTATTGCTACGCTTCAATGGAAAACTGTAATTTATACAGTAATGTGGGGTATTATCAACAATAAAATATTGAGAAAGCATTATACTGCAGCATACTGTAAATCAGGGTTCGCCAAATGGCAGTGATTTTATTCTAAGCAAAAAAAAAACATTTTGTTTTTAAATATATTAGTTTTAATTACTGGACATAAAAGACTGCAAAAACACCAGCAAATCAGCTCCAAGTGATTTTAATTTAGGAAATCTGTTCCAAAGTATTCCCACAAATAAAAGAGAGATATACAGTGCATTTGGAAAGTGTTCAGACCCCTTGACTTTTTCCACATTTTGTTATGTTACAGCCGTATTCCAAAATTGATTTTTTTTAAATCTCAATCTCCTGTGACAGGCAATACCCTGCAATGACAAGGCAAAAACTGTTTTTTAGATTTTTTTGCAAAAAATAAAATTAAAATAACTGAAATTTCACATCTACATAAGTATTCAGACGCACCTTTGCGATTCCTGCCTGGAGACTTCTTGGGTATGACACAACAAGCTTCGTACACCTCTATTTGGGAAGTTTCTCCCATTCTTCTCTGTTGATCCTCTTAAGCTCTGTCAGGTTAGATGAGGAGCGTCGCTGCACAGCTATTTTCAGGTCTCTTCAGTGATGTTCGATCGGGTTCAAGTCCGGGCTCTGGCTGGGCCACTGATGGACATTCAGAGTTCTGAACACTCTGGAGCAGATTTTCATCAAGAATCTCTCTGTTTTTTGCTCTGTTAATCTTTCCCTCGATCCTGACTAGTCTCCCAGTCCCTGCCACTGAAAAACATCCCCACAGCATGATGCTGCCACCACCATGCTTCACCGTAGGGATAGTGCCAGGTTTCCTCAAGACTTGACGCTTGGCATTCAGGCCAAAGAGTTCAATCTTGGTTTCATCAGACCAGAGAATCTTGTTTCTCAAGATCTGAGAGTCCTTAGGTGCTTTTTGGCTCCAAGCGGGCTGTCATGTGCCTTTTACTGAGGAGTGGCTTCCGTCTGGCCACTCTACCATAAAGGGCTGATTGGTGGAGTGCTGCAGAGATGGTTGTCTTTCTAGAAGGTTCTCCTATCTCCACAGAGGAACTCTGGAGCTCTGTCAGAGTGACCATCGGGTTCTTGGTCACCTCCCTGACGAAAGCCCTTCTCCCCCGATTGCTTAGTTTGGCCCGGCGGACAGTTCTAAAAAGAGTCTCGGTGGTTCCAAACTTCTTCCATTTAAGAATGATGTAGGCCACTATGTTCTTGGGGACCTTCAATGCTGCAGAAATGTTTTGGTTCTGTATTTCCACCCTACAGAATCCAGTACTATACCGTATTTTTGGAGTGCTAAAAACTTTTTGACCACTAGTCAATGCACGCCTCTTATAAGGCACACCTCGAAATATGATAATGAGCCAGAAACAACAATACCATTATTATATTTTGAGGCATGCCTTGTTGCAACTGTTAGTGTGAGTCTGTACCAATTTAACTCATATGTGGTTATAATGCCCCATCAATATATAAAATATAAGGGCCAGATTGGAACGGCAGCAAGTTTTAAATATTTATTGCTTAAGTATTTTGTCATGTCCTTTTGGTCTCTTTTGCCCTGCAGTTGCTGCCAATTTAAAAATCCTTTGTTACGGCTTATAGAAGTTCAAATGATCTAAAACACCAAATATGAATTGATATTATGTCATGCCTAAGCACATTACCTAGCAGCCAAACCGCTTGCACCAATCCTCATGTAAATCAGGTAAAATGCTGTGAAATCTCCCCCCAATGAATTTAATTCATGAATTCATCCATTCATTAATGTATTATGATTATGGAAGCATTTTTCTTTTTTACAGTACAATAGTCAATTCTACTGTATGTCATTACACAGTACTCGCTTTGATACTGTATTTAGATTACAGTAACTCCTTTACGGTGTACTTTTCATCAGCTTGAAAGTTTGCACGTGCTATCATTTATTTTGAAAGATGCATTTTTTAAATGAAACATACCACAGCACGGATGACATGCATTTGGAAGATGTATACTCAACCCCATGACCTTCAAATTATTTGGAATATGCTAAATTAAACTAGAGGGCATACAGAGGCATTTGAGCAGAGGCAAAGTTTGGATTATGAAATAACTGTAGACATTGGCTGTGTGCCGCCGCCTAGACCAAACGCCAGACTATAAAAACAATCTCCATGTTTCATGGGTTTAAACCAGGTGCAGGCCGGGAGAGATGGAAAGTAGGGAGCTGCTATACTGTGTTTACCTAAGCAGAGGAAACTTCTCTCCTTCTCTACCCCTACTGAGACAGTATATTCAAGGTTGCTTCAGATCTAGAGGCGAGGGCTAAGGTTTGAGTGATTAATAACCGCTGGCTATTCCTCTGCAGGTTTCCACGTGTATATAAGAGTTAGATCTTTCCCCAGCCCAGTCAGTACCCCATTACGACTACTTTTAGGAATGCACTGATCCTGTATACACAGTATATATACAAAGGGGGGGAAGGTTACTTACAGTTTTTCTCAATCGCGTACAAGCAATTTTCTATAGCAGAACACCTATGATCAAATACATTTACAGAATTTCAGAAATGTTCTTGCTTTAGTACCTGCCTTGCATATCTTAGGTGCTCTAAGGTCAGGTACTAAGGCAAGAAAATTACTTTAAATACAAATGTCATCTAGGCAATGGTTGATGATTTATTACAATATTGCAGACATGCAGAGATGTAGAGAATGAAGTTGGGTTACTTCTAAGTCATCATCTTCGACATTGTGACCCTCCATTATGGAGCTTTGCTTTGGTGTGGATTGAGGCCTATGCACTCATATTAGTTGCGTTCCTCACGTCCTCCATTGTATTCATCTTTCCTTATTACTATTGTGATGACACCGATAAATGAAACCTGCACACAATGTGCTTATTTTTTTTAAATCAGAAAAATCAGAAATAATATTTGATTTAATGTGTATGAAATTGTTTGGTGAGGTATGCATAAAAGGAGAGTACTTGCCCATAATTCAGCACCTTTGGATAGTTATTTTTCCAATTTTGATCATCATGATTTAGTGACTGCAAAGAAAATGCATTGATGCATCCACTTTAAACAATGCCACTTAATATAATGTTTACATACCCTACATTACTCTTCTCATATGTATATACTGTACTCTATATCATCTACTGCATCTTGCCATCTTTATGTAATACATGTATCACTAGCCACTTTAAACTATACCACTTTATGTTTATATACCCTACATTTGTCACACCCTGGCCTTAGTTATCTTTGTTTTCATTATTTTAGTTAGGTCAGGGTGTGACATGAGGAATGTATGTGTTTTGGTTTGTCTAGGGGTTTGTACGTTTAATGGGTCAGTGTCTTGTCTAGGTGTTTGTATGTCTATGGCTGCCTAGATTGGTTCTCAATTAGAGGCAGCTGTGGTTTATTGTCTCTGATTGAGAGCCATATTCAAGGCAGCCATAGGCATTTGGGTTTTGTGGGTAATTGTCTATGTTGTACGTTTGTAGCTTGTGTGTGTGCACTTACGTTTATAGCTTCACTTTGTTTCGTTTTGTTATAGTGTTCGTTGCGTGTTTTCCCCTTCTCTAAATAAAGGAGAATGTATTTTGCACACGCTGTGCCTTGGTTCTCTCTCTCACCCATAGACGATCGTGACAACATTACTCATCTCAGATGTATATACTGTACTCTATACCATCTACTGCATCTTGCCTATGCCGTTCTGTACCATCACTCATTCATATATCTTTATGTACATATTCTTTATCCCTTTACACTTGTGTGTATAAGGTAGTAGTTGTGGAATTTTTAGGTTAGATTACTTGTTGGTTATTACTGCATTGTCGGAACTAGAAGCACAAGCATTTCGCTACACTCGCATTAATATCTGCTAACCATGTGTATGTGACAAATAAAATTTGATTTGATTTTGATTTGATATACTGGGATTTTTTAAAGACAGACTAACTTACTGTTTTGTCTGCTAGGACTCAAGAGATAAGTATTGCTGCATTCATCTTTTTAAAGGCAGACATTTTCTTTGATGAATGTACCCTATGTGCAATTTTGACTGTATAATATAGTTTTGGTGAATGTATTTGTGTTTTGAGAAGGCAACATCATTTTGAACAAGCATTTACTGTTTTGCAAAAGGCCAGAAATTTCTGTCTTGCAGACTCGGTTTTGAAAATCGACATTGTTTAAAACATTTTTTGTGGTATTGAGAAAAACTGTAAATTCTAAGAGATTGTGTGATGTGAAGCAGAATACAGGAAGTTGTTGTATTATTGCTCTGTAAATCCCCATCAAAATCCGTCTGTTTAAGCTGGAGATATATGTTTTATTGCATGGGCTACGTCTCAATCCGCCAGGTCAGAGTTAGTAGGGATGACCTGTGATGTTCTCTTGATAAGTGTGTGAATTGGACCACTTTCCTGTCGAAATGTAACAAGTACTTTTGGGTGTCAGGGAAAATGTATGGAGTAAAAAGTACATTATTTTCTTTAGGAATGTAGTGAAGTAAAAGTAAATTTGGCAAAAATATAAATAGTAAAGTAAAGTACAGATATCACAAAAAACTACTTAAGTAGTACTTTAAAGTATTTTTACTTAAGTACTTTACACCACCGATTAAGGCAAATATGTTCTGTATCCGATAAAGTGGAGCACCAATAATCAAAAAAAATGATCCACAGCGAGAGGGTAAGAAGGTTAATGTTCTGGTGAGTTGTACGTTTGGTGAATAACGGCCTAAAGTTTCAGTAGCATATCGGGGTGTAAAAGTAACCACATAGGTTCATAATTTCCACTATGAGAGAACTCTTATTTAATTGTTATTTTTTGTTGGGGGGCTTACAGGTACATTATCCATTTCAAATTACAGTATATGTTTATAAAACATGTACTGTACTCACAATCTGCCACTAGAAAAAAAACTGTAAGAAATACAGTGATAATAAATTCACCCTAAACAGAAAACAAAAAAGAAGTGGACCTCCAACCTCCCTTCCCATTCCCCCAACCCCACCCCTTGAACCCCTGAAGGATGTTTCCAAACCCTTTCCACCACCCTAACAACTAGGGTTGCTGGTCAGTCACCCACCACCATCGGCAAGGGTACGGATTCCACATTTGGACCATTGGGGGGGATGCAAAAGGCCGCCCTCCAGATCGCAAGGGGTTATTGTGAAAGGAGTATGGGTATGACATTTTGATTTGCATCAAATGTAAATTGTGTGCGCAATTGTAGGACAAAAGGATAGTTTACATTGTTTAAGGGATATATCAGTGAACACCACCTCTTCCAGGGCAATAGGAGACACCATATCTTTCTATACTCAGCCAGGGGACTGAAGATTCATGTCTAAACCAATTTAGGATGGGATGAAATGCTAGTGCCTGAAAATACCATTTAAAGTTTGGTATGGATAGTCCTTCTATGTCTTTTCCTTTCTGCAAGTTTGTTAATTCTATCCTTGCCATATACATTTTGTAACAAGGGAAGCATTGAACTATAGAAATTCCCATATGTTCCAAAAATGACCAAAGATATGGCCATTCTAGTCTATCAAAAGCTTTTTCTACGTCGAGAGATAGAACTGCCCAAGGAGATTTGGTTTCTGATGAAGCATGTAAGATATGAAATAAACGACGGAGTTTATCTGAGGATAATCGTTTTTTAACAAACCCCCTTTGGTCCAGATCTACCAATTTGGGTAAGTAGGTTTCAAGACGGGACAACAGAATTTTTGAAAATAGTTTAATATCTGTGTTTATCAAAGACAGAGGGCGACAGTGAGAGCACTGGGTGGCGTCCTTAGCTTTTTTAAATAAAATAAAAATTAGTGCTGTATTAATCATTTCAAGTAACAGTGGACCTCAATAGACCTCAGGAGGAATACCGTCACAACCAGGTGATTTGCCTTTATTCATGATACCTAATGCCCTTTTGAGCTCATGGAGAAACATTTGGTATTTCTGTTTATTGACATTTGCATTTCTGAAACCTGTTTTCGCTTTGTCACTATGGGGTATTGTGTGTAGATTTATGAGGGCTGTAACGTAACAAAATGAGGAAAAAGTAAAGGGAACTGAATAGTTTCCTAATGCACTGTGGCCACCGCGGGGGAAATGTCACCATATGCGCAGCTATGAACCTCAAATGGGGTCATCCACCGCCATGCCACCCTTGGACCATTCAACACTGCCCATCTCCTTAATTTCCTGAACACCTTACAGTACATGACAATCTTTTTCACCCAGAGCAGAGAGTGCCAGGTGATGCTGAGCAGCAAATGTATGTTCTAATTTGGGACAACATAGGTTTCCATCGGGCTACTCAGGTCAGCAACTGCTTCCATGACTATCCCAGGTTTACAATTCTTTATCTCCCACCATATTGCCAATTCTCAAATCCATTGAGGAGTTGTTTTCAGCATGGCGTGGAAGGTGTATGATCGCAAACCCCATGAACGTATGGCCCTTCTCCAGGCAATGGAGGAGGCCTGTGGTGACATTCCAGCAGAGTCCTGTTATGGGTGGATGCGTCATGCCAGAAGATATTTCCACCGCTGTCTGGCCAGGGAGGATATCGCCTGTGATGTTGATGAAAATCTGTGGCGGGACCAAAACAACAGACATGACTAATTTTGTTTTCGCAATAGAGTATTTGTTTCTTGAGGTTTGATTGTGATTTTACTAAATTTTGACCGTTTCTTTATCTATTCCGTACAATTGATCTAACATACTGTACAGTACAGTAGTACAAATAGGTCTATTTTTGTTTTCATTTTTACTGTATGTGTGCTTACAGTCTGCTGTTTGTCATGTATTGAGTCATGTTGAAATATAAAACTTGCATTGGTGTTCCTTTCTTGTTTGAGTACATGCACACAATATACAGTATGACAACAACATCTTTGTCTTCACACTGAAATAGGCTCTGATAGTAGTGTTTTGAATATGTCACATCGGTTGTCACTAAGTTAGATTCATTTGATGTGTGTGTGTCTCATTTGTATGCAGAGTTTCATTTTGAAGATAATAGCTAGTGTTACCATTCTTTTATCTGAAAGGTAATTGTTATCTTTAGTGTTGATAAGCCCATGGGTGTAAAATAAAAAGCATGACCCACAGGGAAACCCACTCATTGGTCGCTTCCCACCCAGAAGAACCTCTCAATAAATCATTCCCCCTTCCCTGCCCCCCCTTCCCCTTCCCCAGCCCCCCCCCCCCCTAGCCCTTCCGCCCCGGTTCCCCCAACCTGCACTATAATTACGGGGTTGCAGCATAACGGCGAGTGGCAGCCTTACATATGAAATCTCTTAATCAGCATATTTTTGGTCTTAAGCTATTAACAAAAATATATTTTTTAAAAAGTGTAAACTATATACTGTACAAGGCCAATGTGCAGGGATATGGTGTAAGTTGAGGTAATATACGCATACATGTAGGCAGGGGTAAAAAGTGACTAGGCAGCCGGATAAGTAATAATAAATAGTAGCAGCATCGAGGCGCTATAGGAGGAGCTATAGGAGGAGCTATAGGAGGACGGGATCAATGTAATGGCTGGAATGGAATTCATGGAATGGAGCCAAACATCTGGTTTCCATATGTTTGATGTGTTTGAAACCATTCCATTTATTCCATTCCAGCCATTATAATGAGCCCATCCCCCATAGCTCCTCACACCAGTATCCTCTAAGGTGTGTGTAAGTGTGTGTGGTGTCTGTATGTGTGAGTGTGTGTTTGTGTGTGCGCTATGTGTGTGTGTGTGTGTGTGTGTGTGTGTGTGTGTGTGTGTGTGTGCGCTATGTGTGTGTGTGTGTGTGTGTGCGCTATGTGTGTGTGTGTGTGTGTGTGTGTGTGTGTGTGTGTGTGTGTGTGTGTGTGTGTGTGTGTGTGTGTGTGTGTGTGTGTGCGCATGCGTGTGTGTGTGTGTGAGAGAGTGACAGTGTGTGTGGATAGAGACCTGAGAGTGTGCATAAAGTCAATGCAGATTGAGTAAATGCAGCTAGACGATGGTTGAGCAGCCATCGGTTAGCTATTCAGCAGTCTAATTTCTTGGAGATAGAAGCTGTCTCTAAGCTTGTTGGTCCGAGACCTGATTCTCCTGTACCTTTTTCCAGATGGTAGTGGAGACAACAGTACATTGCTGAGTTGGCTGAGGTCTTTGGAAATTTTCCGGGTCTTCCTCTGATATAAATGTCCTGGATGGCAGGGAGCTTAGCCCTAGTGATGTACTAGGCCGTCCGCACCACCCTCTGTAGTTGAGGGAGATGCTGGCACCATTCTCTGACATCCTCCCTGTAGGATGTATCATTGCTGTCAGTGATCAGGCCTACTAACGTCGTGTCGTCAGCAAACTTGATGATGGTGTTGGAGTCGTGCGTGGCCATGTAGTAGTGTGTGAACAGGGAGTACAGAAAGGGACTAAGCACAACCCCTTGGGGGGCCTGCGTGTTGAGGGTCAGCGCGTGGTGGAGGTGTTGTTGCTTACCCTCACCACCTGGGGTTGGCCCATCAGGAAGTCCAGGATCATAAAAAATCATCTCACACTCACTACCGAGTTACAAACTGCCTCGGGAAGCAATGTCAGCACAATAACTGATCATCGGGAGATTCGTGAAATGGGTTTCCATGGCCGAGCAGCCTCACACAAGCCTAAGATTACCATGCACAATGCCAAGCGTCGGCTGGAGTGGTGTAACGCTCACCACCATTGGACTTTAGAGCAATGGAAATGTGTTCTCTGTAGTGATGAATCACGCTTCACCATCTGGCAGTCCGACGGACGAATCTGGGTTTGGCGGATGCCAGGAGAACGCTACTTGCTCCAATGCATTGTGCCAACTGTAAAGTTTGGTGGAGGAATAATGGTCTGGGACTGTTTTTCATGGTTCAGGCTAGGCCCCTTAGTTCTAGTGAAGGGAAATCTTAACGCCACAGCATACAATGAATTCTAGATGATTCTATGCTTTCAACTTTGTGGCAACAGTTTGGGGAAGGTCCTTTACTGTTTCAGCATGACAATGCTCCCGTGCACAAAGTGAGGTCCATACAGAAATGGTTTGTCGAAATCAGTGTGGAAGAACTTGACTGGCCTGCACAGAGCCTTGACCTCAACTCCATCGAACACCTTTGGGATGAATTGGAATGCAGACTGCGAGCCAGGCCTGATCGCCCAAAATCAGTGTCTGACCTCACTAATGATCTTGTGGCTGAAAGGAAGCAAGTCCCCGCAGAAATGTTCCAAAATCTAGTGGAAAGCCTTTCCAGAAGAGTAGAGGCTGTTATAGCAGCAAAGGAGGGACCAACTCCATATTAATGCCCATGATTTTGGAATGAGATGGTTAACGAGCAGGTGTTCATATACTTTTGGTCATGTAGTAGTGTATCATGTTACAAAAAGGTGCGCGTTGCTCCAAAATATCCGACTCCACCCATGTGCACGTACACGTGCTAAATAATGGAGTGGAGTGAGTGGAGAGCTTAAGAGTCAAGGTTTCTGTGTCGTGTACCAATAATTAATCTTGACTAACATGAGGTATGGGTCTGTTACTGCTTTGTTGCACTGGGCCTAGGAGAGTAACTGGGAAAGTAAGTGTAAATGATACATTGAATATAGGCCTGTGCTTGATCAAAACAAGGTCTCTCAAGTTGACATAATAAGCATTTTGCAAGAAAAACATACAGTATGCACAGTAGTGTCCTGTCCAGGGGATGTACTTGTACATCAAGCGGCCTCACGCTACAGAAACAGGATATGGGCCATTCTGGCTCGGACAAGGCGTACTTACTTGTACGTGCAGTTGTCCTGCTCCATAACACTCCAATATAATGGACACTGCTGCCACGCCCCATCCATAGAGACGAATATAGTATTAATCTCTACACTCCCATCCCTTTAGCCAAGGACAGGAAGAAACAGAGGGAGCTCATTGTGGCCTTAAGTCCCAAAGGGGACAAAGAGGATTCAGTTAAGTAAAGTCCCGGCTCTCACTCACTTGTAGACTCTGGCGTTGTACTTCCTCTCTCCGGGGAAACCGAACATGCCACAGATGACTCTGCTGTTGTGCTTGGTCCACTCCACATCACAGATCTGCTTCCACTTCCCCCCGTCCTTCACCTCCACGTAGCCCTCCGTCACTGGGATGCGCTTGCGATATGACGACAGAATGGCCCGGATACGCACGTCCTCCACCTGAATGTTTAAACTCTGTGAACAAAAACGTACATATTTGAGTATATGAGTATCAGCTAATACAATATCTCTGCTTTCAGTAATTGAATGAGCAAGGTATTGAGCATATCATATATGTTAATATGTGGTAGGGTTAATTTCACATTCATAGGCCAAGAGGCATCTGTATTGTAAAAATATATTTCATTATAAATTATGGTCTCTTCCCCTGTGGTCCTCTATGGTCCTCTCTTACTCTATGGTCTTTTCCTTATCATCTTCAAAATAACCACTCCACATGTGAGTACATTTGGCCGTTTTCCCTTGTTACATAATCGTATACTGGAGGCAAGGCATCGACCCCCCCCCCCCCCCCCCCCCCCCCCCCCTCGGCACTCTAATTGCATTCCCTCGTAAAGCCTCTACAGAATACCCAAACATTTTTACAATCCCATCACCTAATTAATGACAGCTCAGACCCAGCTGTACTGCAACTGCTTGGCTTTTGAACAAGGATATCAAAGGAGTGACCATGGCAACTCATACAACACTTTCTAGTCACTTTTTAAAGGGTGTCACTGGAAAGATGCTGGTAGGTGACTAAAACCCAGTCTGGGGTCAAAACGTTGGCCTATTAAACACTTTCGTAGCATTTTACCAGTGTGCAGATTAACTTTTTGTTCTAGATAGAGAAAAACACCCACAAAGCATTATGATTGGTTGTAAAATCAATGGCAACTCTCCACCAAAGATCTTTCATTTACTGTAATATTACAAGAAATAAGATTTGAATATTGTTCCACTTATTGAACCATCTGTGGTGAGAGTGACATGCTGACTTGCCTGAGGTGTTTCTCTCTTCTCCTGCAAGCATTACCAGATCAATACTGTATCACTTCAAAGGCAGCGTATATCTGTCTACATGTCTGTCTGTGTCAAAAAGTAACTTGGAGACCTTCCTCTGTGATTCCTGTTGGGGGTTTGAATAAACAGCCTCTCTTCCAAAACCCCAACCCACGTTCCTGCGCTACGTGAAAGTGTAGGCCATGGGCAACAGAGGAGAGGAGAGAAGTACTGTCTGATGGATATTTGTCTTTTCTTAGCGGATAGGCTGAGAAAGGTCTGGCTGAGAAACAAATCAAACCCAGGTCCTGTCCTCTCAGACCTAAAGCCACTGGCTTGTGTCTCAAATGGAAGCCTATTCCCAATGTAGTGTACTACTTTTGACCAGGGCCCATAGGGCCAGTTACATCTCCATGAAAAGGTTTTCCTGAAACGTCATCGACATCATTCCACAGAAATGTTCAGATGCCACCGAACCACAGAGAAACTGAAAAAGATCTGTCTACTCTTTCCTCGACTGTTTTTTCCCAAAGATGACCACATTAACTCCAACAGTCCCACCTTACTTCTGGTGTGTTTTGGACTTCTAACCCCTTTCAAACATTGTGTGTTTAAGCTTCATACTTCTGGGTTGTATAATTGGATTTGTCTCTTTTCTATTTCTTCTGCAACCATTGATACAGTACCAACCATTAGTCTGTGTGATTAATGGGAGCTGAGCTAAAGAGGTGTTTGTGAGACAAGGGTGGATCCTGAAGGGGCCCGGGGCCAGGACTTTTTACAAAAACCTCTGTAGAATGTTTTGAGCTACAAACTATTTGACTATCTATGAAAATCTAAGACTTTCATGAACACACAGGTAACATGTTTTGCTCTACGATGCTCACAAGGTTCACAATAATTGCTAAACGGTAAGGGGTTCTTCTACATAGAAAATAATAGGAAATCCCAGGAGTTTCGAGTTTCAAGTTTTATTAGTTGTATGTACAGGATACACAAGGTATACACCGTCCAACTAAATGGTTACTTACAGGTTTTTTCTCAGCAATTCTACAACAATAAGAAATAAGAAAATATAATAATACGAACATAAAGTAAATGGCTCAGTAGAATCGAATAAACATTTAAGCGTAGAGTGCATTCGGAAAGTATTCTGACCCCTTGAGTTTTCCCACATTTTGTTACGTTACAGCCTTATTCTAAAATGGATTACATATATTTTTTCCCTCATCAATCTACACACACAATACCCCATAATGACAACTCAAAAACAGGTTTTTAGAAATGTTTGCAAATGTATTAAAAATAAAAAACTGAAATATCACATTTGCATAAGTATTCAGACCCTTTACTCAGTACTTTGTTGAAGCCCGTTTGGCAGCGATTACAGCCTGGAGTCTTCTTGGGTATGACGCTACAAGCTTGGCACAACTGTATTTGGGGAGTTTCTCCCATTCATCTCTGCAGATCCTCTCAGATCCTCTCGCTCTGTCAGGTTGGATGGGGAGCGTTGCTACACAGCTATTTTCAGGTCTCTCCAGAGATGTTCGATCTGGGCCACTGGATACCTGTCCCGAAGCTACTCCTGCGTTGTCTTGGCTGTGGGCTTAGGGTTGTTGTCCTGTTGCAAGGTGAATCTTTGCCCCAAGCCTGAGGTCCTGAGCGATCTGGAGCAAGTTTTCATCAAGGATTTCTCTGTACTTGGCTCTGTTAATCTTTCCCTTGATCCTGACTAGTCTCCCAGTTCCTGCCACTGAAAAACATCCCAACAGCATGATGCTGCCACCACCATGCTTCACCGTAGGGATGGTGCCAGGTTTCCTCTAGATGTTTCGCTTGGCATTCAGGCCAAAGAGTTCAATCTTGGTTTCATCAGACCAGAGAATCTTGTTTCTCATGGTCTGAGAGTCGTTTAGGTGCCTTTTGTCAAATTCCAAGCAGGCTGTCATGTGCCTTTTACTGAGGATTGGCTTCCGTCTGGCCACTCCACCATCAAACGCCTGATTGGTGGAGTGCTGCAGAGATGTTTGTCCTTCTGGAAGTTCCTCCCATCTCCACAGAGGAACTCTGGAGCTCTGTCAGAGTGACCATAGGGTTCTTGGTCACCTCCCTGGAGAAGGCCCTTCTCGCCCGATTGCTCAGTTTGGCTGGGCGGCCAGCTCTAGGAAAAGTCTTGGTGGTTCCAAACTTCTTCCAATTAAGAATGATGGAGGCCACTGTGTTCTTAGGTACCTTCAATGCTGCAGAAATTGTTTGGTACCCTTCCCCAGATCTGTGCCTCGACATAATCCTGTCTCGGGAGTCTACGGACAATTCCTTCGAACTCATTGGCTTGGTTTTTGCTCTGACATGCACTGTCAACTGTGGGACCTTATATACAGTAGACAAGTGTGTGCCTTTCCAAATCAATTTAATTAACCACAAGTGGACTGCAATCAAGTTGTAGAAACATCACAAGGAGGATCAATGGAAACAGGATGCACCTGAGCTCAATTTCGAGTCTCATAGGAAAGGGTTTGAATACTTATGTAGGCAAGGTATTTCTGTTTTTTTAATCTGTATACATTTAAAAATTGTATGATGGGATATTGTGTGAAGATTGCTGAGAATTTAAAAAACATTTTTTTTAGAATAAGTCTGTAACATAACAACATGTGGACAAAGGGAAGTGGTCTGAATACTTTCAGAATGCACAGTAAGTATAATAGCAGAAGGCACAATTTATAGTCCAATATTTACACGTGTTTTGGGGAAGAGGGGATTGGGGGGGAAATGTTTAAATTGTGCAGTATTTAGCAATCATAAGAGTCTGGTTGCGGCAGTTTTGATATGTGTGTAGCACGAAATGTATTTATGTGTACGTGTGCGAACAGCTCATTGCTCGGTGTATGGGGTTCTTGATGATGCTGCATGCCTTTCTCAGGCACCGTTTTGAGTAACTGTCCTGGATGGGTGGGTTCACTTTCCCAGTGATGTACTGAGCCGTCTTCACCAGCCGCTTGAGGGCCTTGCGTTCGTGGACGGAGCAATTCCCGTACCAGGCCATGATGCAACCGGTCAGAACACGTGGTGCAGCGGTAGCATTTAGAGAGGACCTGGTGTGACATGCCAAATTTCTTCAGCTGCTGTTGCGCCCTCCTGACAAGAGTGGTGGTGTAGACACTTAGTGTCTCAGTGGAGGCTCCTTCGAGGAGGAAGGGGAGGATCATCCTTCTCAGTGAATTTCATAAAAATAAAAATAGTGAAACATTAAAAAAGTTATCATTTTTAGATCAAACTAAATATATTCACGTCACCAAATAACGGATTAAAACACACTGTTTTGAAATGAAGGTCTACAGTAGCCTCAACAGCACTCTCTGGGGTAGCACCATGGTATAGCCGGAGGACAGCTATTTTCCATCCTCTTCTGGGTACAATGACTTCAATAGAAAACCTAGGAGGCTCATGGTTCTCACCTCATGGTTCTCACCCCCTAGACTTACACAGTAATTATGATGACTTCCGGAGGACGTTCTCCAACCTATCAGAGCTCTTGCTGCATGAACTGACATGTTGTCCACCCAATCAAAGGATCAGAGAATGAATCTAGTACTGAAAGCATAAGCTACATCTAGCTAGCAATGCAGTACATACAATGTGGTGAGTAGTTGACTCAAAGAGAGAGAAAGGGAATAGTTGAACAGTTTTGAACAAATTAATTTATTCAAAATTTAAGTAGAAAGAGAGAGAGAGCTAGCTAGCTATATTTTGTTGTATTTTTTTCACTTTCACTTAGCTAGCTAATGCAGCTAGCTAATTTATCCTACTAAAACACCCAGCTCAAACAGAGAGGAATGCTATTTATGTTAGCTAGCAGGCTAAGTCTTCCAAGTCAAGGTAAGCTTTCGGTTTTATACATTTATTGCCACTGGGGCCTGCTGGTGTAACTGGTAAACAGCTTGCTGTACACTGTGCTGCATGATTGTAGCGGGTTTAGTTAGTAGCTATGTTGACTATGACGTTAGCTAATACGGTGACAACAATGTAGGCTTTGTGTAGCATTTAGTGTTTATGGTATGAAGGTTTAGTTTTGAAAGTTTTTTTCTCCTGGTCACAGACAGCTGTTGTTTTGTGCACTGAAGTCCACAAGTTGTGGGAAAAGGTTAGAGGAGGAGAGCGCTTAGATGCGAGAAGGAATTATACAATGAGCAAAGTGATGATGCTGTTTGTATGTTTCAGCATGACAATATCCCCGTGCACAAAGCGAGGTCCATACAGAAATAGTTTGTTGCAATTGGTGTAGAAGAACTTGACTGGCCTGCACAGAGCCCTCACCTCAACCCCATCAAACACCTTTGGGATGAATTGGAATGCCTATTGCGAGCCAGGCCTAATCGCTTAACATCAGTGCCCGACCTCACTAATGCTCGTGGCTGAATGGAAGCAAGTCCCTGCAGAAATGTTCCAACATCTAGTGGAAAGCCTTCCCAGAAGAGTGGAAGTTGTTATAGCAGCAAAGGGGGACCAACTCCATATTAATACCCATGATTTTGGAATGAGATGTTCGACGAGCAGGTGTCCACAAACTTTCATTCGTAGGCTAGGTTGTAGCAGCCTCATGATGGGTATAGCGGAAATTTGAGTATCTAAACCTATCAATGTTATTATAAAAGGCCATGCTGATAAAAAAAAAAAAATCCCCCCTAATCTTAAACAGCACCCGACCGCCACTGCAGTGTCTATAATACTGTAATAAGCTCACATAGTTGCTGTCACAAAGTTGTCACTGACCATGTGGAAATTCATTTCCCACTGAGCAAACTATTTCTGTACTTACAGCATTCATATAAATTCCTTTGTATCAGGTTCTTGCTCTGGAGGACCTTCTTTTTTCATTCACATTTGTCAATAAAACGAATGAATGCAACTCTTTATGTCAACTTGTTTTACATTCTACTTGTAGCCATGGTTGTCCTGAAAAGAACATGGTAAAACACTTCATTGTGAGGTTAAATATAAAGGTCTGGACATGCTTATAAAAGAAAGTCAGATAAATGAAAAAGCCGATTTTTGCTTGGATCTCGGCAGTGATAGGATTAACCAGTGAGTGGAGTGAAGAGATGCAGCATGCCGAGGATGTAAAACTATCTGGGGGTTCCAACCCTGTGACATGACGACATGATAATTGAGGAAACTGTGGTGATAGCGACCTTGTCTGTTTTAGATTATCTGGTAGTATACTGTACTTTGAAGAAAGTCTGCCCAATAAAAACCAAGGTTGCCTCCCAAATGGCACGCTATTTCCCATGTAGTGCAGTTGCTTTTAATCAGGGCCCATAGCGACCGTCAAGCAGGATTCTCGCAGATAACAGACTTATCACCTCCTCCAGAACTTTACATTAATAGTGAACAGGTATAGTACTTAACATGAATAAAATGACCCGACTCCAAAACGTATTACAGAGATGAATACACAGATAGAAGATACAACTGCTCTGACAGGCATGATAGAATAAAAATACAATTTCCTCCCAACAGACTTATACTGGCCAAGACAAACACTATCACTGGCTAATAACTCTAACATACAGGATTTACCTGTACGGATGAAGCAGTCTCTCAAGCTGTACTTAAACCTAACAGTCTTACATAGAAGCCAGTCATCAAAATATTATTCTGAATACCCCTCCTCTTTAATTTGTTTTGCTGTTAAAGAAAGGGAGTGAACTTGTTCCACTAACTGAAACTCGCATGGCAACCCAACCTCCACCTTCCCTCCTTGCTATTGGGCACCCAACCCCTTTAATGATTGACTTCCTGTTTAGAGTTCAGGACTGCACTTTCCTCGGTGCCTCATTCAAATGTCTAGAAAATAAATGCCTGTTGATTGCAGCGGTGTTGTTGTAGAATAGCACAGCAGAAAAACAGCAGCCGGTGAGATACTTCTAACATATGTGGCTTGTTTCTATGCACTTTGGGGGAGAGGTTTCCAGGAATTGGCAGCAGGGGGGGGGGAAGGTGCAGCAGATGGAAAAGCCATTAGTGGGATGCGTCTGTGAGGAGGTAGAGACAGGAGCAAAGGAGAGGAAGCTAGTGGCCCCTCTCTCTGACTGTCTCATTGTTGCTATCATCCGGAATCAATTAGTTCATCTATGATGTCTATATACAGTGGCTTGCGAAAGTCTTCACCACCCTTCACATTTGTCCTATGTTGTTGCCTTACAACCTGGAATTAAAATTGATTTTTTTTGGGGGGGTTGTATCATTTACACAACATGCCTACCACTTTGAAGATGCTAAATATTTTTTATTGGGAAACAAACAAGAAATAAGACAACAAAAAAAACAGAACACTTGAGCGTGCATAACTATTCACCCCCCAAAGTCAATACTTTGTAGAGCCCCCTTTTGCAGCAATCTCAGCTGCAAGTCTCTTGGGATATGTCTCTATGAGCTTGGCACATCTAGCCACTGGTATTTTTGCCCATTCTTCAAGGCAAAACTGCTCCAGCTCCTTCAAGTTCCGCTGGTGTACAACAATCTTTAAGTCATACCACAGATTCTCAATTGGAATGAGGTCTGGGCATTGACTAGGCCATTAAAAGACGTTTAAATGTTTTCCCTTAAATCACTTGAGTGTTGCTTTAGCAGTATGCTTAGGGTCATTGTCCTGCTGGAAGGTGAACCTACATCCCAGTCTCAAATCTCTGGAAGACTGAAAACAGGTTTCCCTCAAAAATGTCCCTGCATGTAGCCATCTATCATTCATTCAATTCTGACCAGTTTCCCAGGCCCTGCCGATGAAAAACATCCCCACAGCATGATGCTGCCACCACCATGTTTCGGGGTGATGAGAGGTGTTGGGTTTGCGCCAGACATAGCGTTTCCCTTGATGGCCAAAAAGCTAAATGTTTGTCTCATCTGACCAGAGTACCTTCTTCCATATGTTTAAAATCAAATCAAATTTTATTTGTCACATACACATGGTTAGCAGATGTTAATGCGAGTGTAGCGAAATGCTTGTGCTTCTAGTTCCGACAATGCAGTAATAACCAACGAGTAATCTAACCTAACAATTCCACAACTACTACCTTATACACACAAGTGTAAAGGGATAAAGAATATGTACATAAAGATATATGAATGAGTGATGGTACAGAACGGCATAGGCAAGATGCAGTAGATGGTATCGAGTACAGTATATACATATGAGATGAGTAATGTAGGGTATGTAAACATAAAAGTGGCATAGTTTAAAGTGGCTATTGATACATGTATTACATAAAGATGGCAAGATGCAGTAGATGATATAGAGTACAGTATATACATATACATTATATTAAGTGGCATTGTTTAAAGTGGCTAGTGATACATTTTTGATCAATTTCCATCATTAAAGTGGGCTGGAGTTGAGTCAGTATGTTGGCAGCAGCCACTCAATGTTAGTGGTGGCTGTTTAACAGTCTGATGGCCTTGAGATAGAAGCTTTTTCAGCCTCTCGGTCCCTGCTTTGATGCACCTGTACTGACCTCGCCTTCTGGATGATAGCGGGGTGAACAGGCAGTGGCTCGGGTGGTTGTTGTCCTTGATGATCTTTATGGCCTTCCTGTGACATCGGGTGGTGTAGGTGTCCTGGAGGGCAGGTAGTTTGCCCCCAGTGATGCGTTGTGCAGACCTCACTACCCTCTGGAGAGCCTTACGGTTGTGGGCGGAGCAGTTGCCGTACCAGGCGGTGATACAGCCCGACAGGATGCTCTTGATTGTGCATCTGTAAAAGTTTGTGAGTGCTTTTGGTGACAAGACAAATTTCTTCAGCCTCCTGAGGTTGGGGAGTCTCCCATATGCCTTTTGGTGAACACCAAATGTATTTGCTTATTTTTTTCTTTAAGCAATGGCTTTTTTCTGGCCACTCTTCCGTAAATTTCAGCTCTGTGCAGTGTACAGCTTAGTGGTCCTATGGACAGATACTCCAATCTCCCCGCTGTGGAGCTTTGCAGCTCCTTCAGTGCTATCTTTGGTCTCTTTGTTGCCTCTCTGACTAATGCTCTCCTTGCCTGGTCTGTGAGTTTTGGTGGGCGGCCCTCTCTTGGCAAGTTTGTTCTGGTGCCATATTCTTTAACATTTTTAATAATGGATATAATGGTGCTCTGTGGGATGTTCAAAGTTTCTGATAATTTTTTATAACCCAACCCTGATCTGTACTTCTCCACAACTTTGTCCCTGACCTGTTTTGAGAGCTCCTTGGTCTTCATGGTGCCGCTTGCTTGGTGGTGCCCCTTGCTTAGTGGTGTTGCAGACTCTGGGGCCTTTCAGAACAGGTGTATATATACACTGAGATCATGTGACACTGAGATTGCACACAGGTGGACTTTATTTAACGAATTATGTGACTTCTGAAGATAATTGGTTGCACCAGATCTTATTTAGGGGCTTCATAGCAAAGGGGTGAATACATTTGCACACATCAGTTTTCAATTTTTTATTTTAAATAAAAAAAAATAAGAATACATTTTTTTCATTTCACTTCACCAATTTGGACTATTTTGTGTATGTCCATAACATGGAATCCAAATAAAAATCAATTTAAAGTACAGGTTGTAATGCTACAAAATAGGAAAAACGCCAAGGGGGATAAATACTTTTGCAAGGCACTGTAGCAACATAATGACAATTAATTACAATGTAAATGAGAAAAGAATGTCTAAAAGTTTGTCAATCAAATATCCTCTTTCAGGAAACTCATTGAGCTGTGATTCTCTTTTGCTCATGACTGCTCCGTGAAATCAATACAGTGCATTTGTAGGCCTACCATTGGTAGTTGAAGAGAATATGTCATTCAACTAAACAAGTTTCAAATGAGGTCCCTTGGAATGAGACCAGACTGACTGTGTCATCCTAACCCTCCGGGCTTGAAGTTGAACAGAATGTAACTGCCATGAGTTGAGTGTTTCATCTCATTTTCTGGTGTCATAGAATGATTTAGAGCCATCTTACGCATTGACCACAGGACAGAAGAATCAGCCAACCCACTCTGCACACACTGGTTGAATCAACGTTGTTTCCACGTCACTTCAATGAAATTACGATGAACTAACGTGGAATAGGCATTGAGTTGACGTCTGTGCCCATTGAGAAAGGGCTAACACTGACAATTGCGGTATGTGTGAGGTTTATTATGTAGGCTACAATAGTCCATTCCCAGAATCATACACTAGAAAGTGCACTTGGGGCATTAGTTCTAACATGTTACAACCACAATGATGTTTGTTGCCCTTGAGAAATTAACTGAAATATGCCTTTCAAATGCAATTGAAACCAACAAGACATGCCAATGAAACATGATTAAAAACAAATGCATCATCCAGATTCAAGTGCCACTTGCACTCACAGTACTGAGGCGCAATACTCTTTATAACATGAATGTCCGTTTGGAGCAATTAGACAATGGTGTGACTTAGTGTGTAATCTTTAATTAACCTACTTCTCATCCTCTCAGGCCAGACTGTAACCTCAAGCCTCCACCAAAACACAGTGCTAATGCAAAAACAATGGCCATGGAGCCTACAGCACATGGTTCCAATAGAGACCCTAAACTCCATTGACTTCTTACAGAAATCACCAAATATCCTTGTGAAACTGGGTTACATAGACATTCCAAGTGAGAGAACAAATCATTTCTGGAGAACATCACAACAGTATTGAGCTAAAGTAACTTCCTGGGATCAAGTTTGCCCCTCCCTGGACTTGCTGCATTTGTTTCAAGATCACATGTGCTGTGCTGACTAGACCAGCACTGTTGGGAGCTGATTATTCTGTGAGCCACAACACAAATAGATGATTTGTCCTTTCCAGAAACAGTGTTTATGATGTGGCAGTGCAGGCAATTTACCTCACGTCTCTGTTTCACTTGTTCATGCTCCTTAGAAAACATTAAAAAGAGCCTTTGTTGACAAAGTGGAAACAGATGTTCCACAAAACTATTACAAATCCTGAAAAACTACAGTTTGACTTATTTGGCTAAAGAAATAAGGCAATTATTACTTGTAGTCGAATCTGAGATGAACGACTTTAATTGGAAGACGATGTCCTTAACTAGTACTGTGTGGCATTTATAAATTAGACACAGAAGTTCGTGGTTTGTGCCACACTGGCACAAACTCACACATTGACTGTGAAAACTAATCTTGATTTCCACAGCTATGAGTTGTAAGAGACTAAGGGCTACATTTTAGACTGTGTATTTCAGAGGATAAACTAAACATCCCATTCAGTTGAATTGTATTGTGGGAATGCAGTGCACTGGGGTGTAGACTTTTCATTGTTGTTACATGGCCAGAGAGCAATCCATCAGTTATGTGAGAAGTTCATTCAACTGTTCAAATTCAAAGGTCAAATGACTTTTTCAACCCCACAGTAGTCAAGTTCTTGGGCCATTCCTATTAGGCTTGACATGGCACTTTACAGAACCCTACTATGATGACAAGGCCAGAGGTTTACAGAGGAAAAAGTGGTTGGTTTGACCTTAAGCCTGAGGGGAAAAACTGAGGTAATGAAGATGGAAGGGCCGTAAACTATTGCTTTGGGAGAAACAGTGTCTTTGTATACACTGTGTGTGTGTGTGTGTGTGTAACTATACTTGTGGGGACCAGAAGTCCCCTCAAGAATAGTAAATGAACAAAAATGTACCAACTGGGGACATTTTGTTAGTCCCCACAAGGTCAAATGCCATTTCGAGGGGGTTTAGGGTTAAGGTTAGAATTAGTGTTAGGATTCGAATTAGGTTCAGGGTTAGGAGCTAAGGTTAGGTTTTCAGTTGAGGTTAGGGTTAAGGTAAGAGTATGGGTTAGGTTTAGGGTGAAGGTTAGGTTTTTGAATGGGACTGAATTGTGTCCCCCAACAAGGTTAGCTGTACAATGGTGAGTGAGTGAGTGAGTGAGTGAGTGAGTGAGTGAGTGAGTGAGTGAGTGAGAGACACAGACAGATAAAATAATTTCAATCCCAATTAACATTAGGACAGATGTTACCTGTCTGCCACAGTAGCCCTGCCTCCACCTAGCCTTCCAGCCCCAGCTCATGTAACAGCATGGTAGGAGATTCCTCCAAACCAAAGGAGCAAAAACAAATGGAAGTCAATACATTAAAGTAGAACAAGGTTGTTTCAAGGCATGTTACCACATAAATCATCTAACTACAATAAAATAAAATAAAAATACTCCTTTATGAACCACCATTACGCCTTACTTTACTTTATATTACTTCCTTCAATAAACCTCAATCAACCACCTCTCTGGGGGACGTTTCAATAGCTGACGTTCAATTGAGACCACAAATTTGAACAACCAAGAATAAACTTCTTTCAGGCTGTATTCCTTCTAGGAGCCCACAGTACCCTGTTTGTTCCTTGTCGGATACAGAGTGCAGGCATGAATGCATCTCAAATGTTACCTAAATTGCTACTGCAACAGAACACATTGGTATGTACATAACGTCTGCATTGATAAATGCAGCTCAATGGTAAGCCAGCTAGGAAATGTACATAGCCAAGAATGACCTTTCATAAACAAAGAGGAATGTTCAATGTTAAATCTGGTTGGAGCAGAATGTAATGCATGTGCTTGATCACAGGTCAGACATCCCCACAAACACAAACCTCACCTCTAAATCATCTACAGTAAAAGCTGAACGGCAGTGAGAGGATACATTCCTAAGGATTATGGAGTAGGACAGGAGTTTTTGGGTACTAATCTTCATATACTGTCCCCAAAGTATATAGCTATGACTATAGCTGGGGAAAAATGGTGTGTGATAAACAGAAAATAAACAGAAAATGAATTCCTATTTAATAACAGTCTTAACAGAAAGCAAACAGTAACTTCTCAGAGGAGCACTGGATCAAATTAAATGTTATTTGTCACATGCTTCGTCACACACTTCTTTGTCTTGCATAGAGGTTGTTAAGGGAGAGGGTGTTGTCCTGGCACCTCACTGCCAGGTCTCAGTCATCAGGCCTACCACCATCGTGTCATCAGCAAATTTAATGATGTTGGAGTCGTGCGCGGCCACGTAGTCGTGGGTGATCAGGGAGTACAAAAAGGGACTAATCACACACCCGAAGGACCCCCGTGTTGAGGGTCAGCGTGGCAGGTGTGTTGTTACCTACTCTCAGCATCTGGGGTCGGCCCATCAGGAAGTCCAGGATTCAGTTGCAGAGGGAGGTGTTCAGTCCCAGGGTCCTGAACCTAGTGATGAGCTTGGAGGGCACTCTGGTGTTGAACGCTGAGCTGTGGTCAATGAACAGCATTCTTACTTAGGTGCTCCTCTTGTCCAGGTGGGAGAGGGAAATGTGGAGTGCAATAGAGATTGCATCATCTGTGGGTCTGATGGGGCGGTATGCAAATTGGAGTGGGTCCAGGGTGTCTGGGTGTTGATGTGAGCCATGAACAGCCTTTAAAAGCATTTCATGGCTACATATGTGAGTGCTACAGGGCGATAGTCATTTAGACAGGTTACCTTAGCTTTCTTGGGCACAGTGACTACGGTGGTCTGCTTGGAAAATGTAGCTATTACAGACTGGGTCAGGGAGAGGTGGAAAATGTCAGTGAAGACACTTGCCATCTGGTCAGCGCATGCTCTGAGTACGCGTCCTGGTAATCCATCTAGCCCTGTGGCCTTGTGAATGTTAACCTGTTTAAAGGCATTACTCACATCAGCTATGAAGAGCGAGATCACACAGTCGTCTGGAACAGCTGTTACTCTCATGCATGGTTCAGTGATGCTTGCCTCGAAGCGAGCCTAGAATGCATTTAGCTTGTCTAGTTGGCTCGCATCACTGGGCAGTTTGCGGCTGGGTTTCATTGGACCATTTCTGTACTGACCGCGTAACTGTTAATTCCTTTTTGAGTTTTTGCTTGTAAGCAGGTATCAAGAAGATAGAGTTATGGTCAGATTTGCCAAAAGGAGGGCTAGGGAGAGCCTTGTATGCGTTTGTGTGTGTGGAGTAAAGATTAGTTTTGTAGCCGAAAGTTGAACAGGTGACATGCTGGTAAAAATGAGGTAAAATGGATTTCAGTTTCCCTGCATTAAAATCACCGACCAACGAGAAGCGCCGCCTCTGGGTGTGCATTTTATTCTTTGCTTACGGCCCTATACAGCTTGTTGAGTACGGTCTGTGGTGGTAAACCAGCATTGGTTTGTGGTGGTAAATAGACAGCTACAAATATTTTGGGATTAAAACTCTATTGGTAAATAGTATGGTCTGCAGTTTACATACACTTAGGGTGGAGTCATTAAAACTCGTTTTTCAACCTCTCCACAAATGTATTGTTAACAAACTATAGTTTTGGCAAGTCGGTTAGGACATCTACTTTGTGCATGACACAAGTAAGTAATTTTGCATGACACAAGATTATTTCACTTATAATTCACTGTATCACAATTCCAGTGAGTCAGAAGTTTACATACACTAAGTTGACTGTGCCTTTAAACAGCTTGGAAAATTCCAGAAAACGATGTCATGGTTTTAGAAGCTTCCGATAGGCTAATTGACATAATTTGAGTCAATTGGTCCTGTGGGTGTATTTCAAGGCCTACCTTCAAATTCAGTGCCTCTTTGCTTGACATCATGGGAAAATCAAAAAGAAATCAGTCAAGACCTCAGATTTTTTTTTTTTGACCTCCACAAGTCTGGTTCATCCTTGGGAGCAATTTCTAAACGCCTGAAGGTACCACGTTCATCTGTACAAACAATAGTACGCTATTATAAACACCATGGGACCACGCAGCCGTCATACCGCTCAGGAAGGAGACGCGTTCTGTTTCCTAGAGATTAACGTACTTGGGTGCGAAAAGTGCAAATCAATCCCAAACAACAGCAAAGGACCTTGTGAAGATGCTGGAGGAAACAGGTACAAAAGTATCTATATCCACAGTAAAATGAGTCCTATAGACATAACCTGAAAGGCCGCTCAGCAAAGAAGAAGCCACTGCTCCAAAACCGCCATAAAAAAGCCAGACTACGGTTTGCAACTGCACATGGGGACAAAGATCGTACTTTTTGGAGAAATGTCCTCTGGTCTGATGAAACAAAAATAGAACTGTTTGGCCATAAAGACCATTGTTATGTTTGGAGGAAAAAGAGGGAAGCTTGCAAGCCGAAGAACACCATCCCAACAGTGAAGCATGGGGGTGGCAGCATCATGTTGTGGGGGTGCTCTGCTGCAGGAGGGACTGATGCACTTCACAAACAGATGGCATCACGAGGAAGGAAAATGATGTGGATATATTGAAGCAAAATCTCAAGACATCAGTCAGGAAGTTAAAGATTGGTCGCAAATGGGTCTTCCAAATGGACAATGACCCCCAGCATACTTCCAAAGTTGTGGAAAAATGGCTTAAGGACAACAAAGTCAAGGTATTGGAGTGGCCATCACAAAGCCCTGACCTCAATTCCATAGAAAATGTATGGGCAGAACTGAAAAAGCGTGTGCGAGCAAGGAGGCCTACAAACCTGACTCAGTTACACCAGCTCTGTCAGGAGGAATGGGCCAAAATTCACCCAACTTATTGTGGGAAGCTTGTAGAAGGCTACCCGAAACGTTTGACCCAAGTTAAACAATTTAAAGGCAATGCTACCAAATAATAATTGAGTGTATGTAAACTTCTGACCAACTGGGAATGTGATGAAAGAAATACAAGCTGAAATAAATAATTTTCTCTACTATTATTCTGACATTTCACATTCTTAAAATAAAGTGGTAATCTTAAATGACCTAAAACAGGGCATTTTTACGAGGATTAAATGTCAGGAATTGTGAAAAACTGAGTTTAAATGTATTTGGCTAAGGTGTATGTAAACTTCCGACTTCAACTGTATCTAGATACATAGGCTTCAATACGATACCGGAATGATACATTTTAGTTTGAAACGATTTGGTTTGTTTAGAGAACGAATCAATGCGCTTCGGTTCGATGCATTTGTGTGTGTGTGTAAATTATGTATGTCTATGGTGTATGTACTATGTAGGCACCTGAGCTGAGCCATAAGGTAGACTAGGCATCTACCACCCGACTACCACTATCATATAAGGGGGGCAATGTAGCCTATGTTTTTTGTCGCCCCACTTTGGTTGTGAAATCACCATCACCCACTAATTAACCTGTCATTTTTGCAGATTAAGTGTTTGAGTTAGTAATGTATCACTATTGGTTCTAAATTAGCCATGACATGTTTTGACCGTTTGAAAGATTTATGGAGTGAGCTTCTTTTCTGTCCTTGTATGAAATTATCAACTTTACTCAGTATATCTAAAAACGACCACATACGCAGATTGTTTAAAGCAAAATGATCAAAACTATTACTGATGGTGAACCTGAACAATTGAAATACAATCTATTGTAAGCCCCCTTCAGCAGATATAGCCAGATTATAGTTGTGTCTCCGGTAGGTTACATTTATTCCGGTAAAGCACAATTTTCAACAGTGCATAGATAACAATAACCTAGCAAATTACATAGGTTGACACTTACCTAATAAAGCCTAATATCAAGCCATTTTAGCATTTGAATGCTGAAGGTGCCGGCAGATCAGGAACAGGATGGCCTCCCTCACGTTGGTCAATGCACAAAGCCGGGCACAGTGCAATAGTTTGACTAGGCTACTGATATTGCCTGGGGTTCTTCTGCATGCAAAATGACTTGTAGCTTCGTTCAACACTGAAGGAGAGGACGCATCAGTTGTCACAAAAGATGAGAGGTATTTTCGAAGGTAGAAATAATTTAATAATAAAAAAGTGAACTGGTGATTCGTAACATTTGAATCCATTTTCTGACCGATGCATGCTACATTTGGATCGCTTTGGGGTCCGCGTACCGATGTACTCGCATCTTACACATTTGAATCGGGGACCAATGTGAGTCGTTACATCCCTACAGCTTATCATGAGGTATTCTTACTAAGGCGAGCAAAAGCTCGAGACGTCCATAACATTAGAGATTGTGCACCAGCTGTTGTTAACAAAGAGACACACCCCTCCCCCCTCCGTCTCACCCAAAGATGCTGACTCATTGAAGTAGAAATTGTCATCCAAATCGAGGTTAGTGATCGCTGTTCTGATGTCCAGATGCTGTTTACGGTCATAGGAAATGATGACAGAGACATTATGTACAAAAAAAGTTACGATCAGATTTAAAAACACACAAAATCGCAGAATTGGTCAGGAGTCTGTAAAACGGCTGCTATCTACGCCTAATCATCACCAAATTTCTGACCGGGCATGCAGGGAATGTGTTCAGGTACCCCGACCTCCATGGGATTTTATTAGTAACTCTCACACAGATAGCATGTGAACATGGCATAACTCATGTCAAAATGTGTAGAACTGCAGGAAATTCGTTTTAAAACTTCAAACGTTTCTCTGCCACATTGCAAAATGTGAAGAATTGCAGAAATGTTGCTTTTAAACTAAATGTTTAGAATTCCTGGGAAAAAAATGGAACACCACAAAAAAATATATCCACTGCCAAGAGGGGGACACTAAATCGTTTTGCCTGCGATTTGGGGGGGGCCTCCACACCAAAAGGCACTCCGTGCAAGATTCAGGTTTCACGTCTCTCTTAACTAACCCCTTGAAACTTTTTCTTTGTGGTTTCTTTGTGGTTGACTTGCCAGCTATTGTCGTTAAGTCATTGCATGTGCCCCAAGATGAAAGGGCAACAGTGCCTCTAAATCAGTGGTCACCAACCGGTCGATCGCCAAGGCATTCCTAGTCGATCACCAAACATTTCTGTAAAACCCCCAACGACAAAGCCTTTCAATTATTTTATATTTGTTTCACGTTGTTGGCAGTAGGTGCCCTTGATTCAGCAGCCCTAGCACAGGGAAGGCGAAGTGTTCCCATTTTTAACCATATGATGTGTCTGAAGGTAGAACTCTGCGTACCCGGCAGGCCCAGAGAGCAAATCAAGTATAGTATAGTAGAGTATAGTAAATTGTTTCGATAAGCTTATGTTATTATTAGCAGCTTGTGTCTTTTTTAACACAAGGAATATTTAACTTTCTCTGGTCACAACATGAATTGGTGCATGAGGCAGAATAATGCAGTGCGACTTGAGTTTCGCCATCAGCTGGAAGACTTTTCTCAGCGAAGGGAGGGAGAGCGGAGGGACGGTGAGTTGGGTGAGAGGCAGCCTCATCGCTGCTCTCTCCCTCCTTCCCTCCCTCCTCTCAGACTGACCATCAGATGCAGGCCATCAGTCCATTGAAATAAAACAATAAAAAGGATTATGCTCACTCAACTGTGCCTCACAAGTAATACAACAAATGATCTATTACCAGTGTGATCATATACCTACATTTTTTAAAAATATAATAACAAAATGGTCTGAGAAGAACAACATTGGCAGGGCAATTATACCATAGCCAATATGCAGTGATAATGTATTGGGCCTATAGTCTACTGCAAAAACCTCATTGCTACAGAACTGTTTTTAATAGGTTAACGTGGCACAGGCTTAAGTTTTTTGAGTCATGTTTAAAAAAAAATCTGAGCGGTAGATCTCAGCTTGCATTTTGACTCGGAAAGTGATCTTGACTCAGAAAAGGTTGGTGAACACTGCTCTAAACTCTAAAATGTGGGCGGAAATGTTCCCAGCCAAAGCCCCTACTTTGAGTCCCCATACCTCTCTCATCATCCCCCACCACAGAACCACACTAGTCTGTCCTCATCGCTAACATTAGACTATGTATGTCCCAAATGGCACCCTATTAACTACATAGGGAATAGGATGCCATTTGGAATCTGTGTGGAGGGCTTTGCCTAAGCCTGGCTGTGTTTCACAGAGCTTCTGTGTGGAGCTAGCCACACGTGCCCCACGTCTTAGTGAATGGAAAAGCTGACTCTGATATTCTCTCAGTAAATATCACAGCTGGAGAGATCACAAAGGGCTGAGTTCATACGTCTAGACCTCTACAGCACTGCTCTCTGGATCATTATCATCTCTATCAGAGGTGGCATCACAGGTCCCAGAGTGGTGTGGCGGACAAAAACTTCTGGGGCCCGTAGTTCTTCCTTATCTGGTAACCTCACCAGGTAAAACCTTATAAGGTATGACGTGATTAATCTGCTGTAAAAAGGTTTAATATGGGCTATGATAGAACCAGTTTTTTTAATCAGGTCACATGGTTAAAAAAAAAAAACTCCTGGAAAATCTCCTGGCCTTGGGGAGGATGAAAACCCTGTCAAACTGCAGCAAACTTGTACTTGTTTGTATTACTACACAAACACAGAGAAAGCAACACGATTAGACAATAAAACTCACAGGGCCGAGCTTGATTTATGTAGGTTTGCATCGGTTAGTCCGGCCCTATGCAACTGTAGGCCTAATTCAAAATTAACTCACAGTCTATGTCAGCTATTGTGTTTTATTGACTAATTCCAGTTAATCATTTCGGATTGAAAAAGTCTAGGTAGCCTATTCAGCCCAAGTTTGAAAATAAACCAAATTTGATCCACATTCACAGACAAACAAATGGACTATAAATACACTATGTTACCGCTTCGTTTACGCTGGCCAGAGGGACAGGGCGCATAGTAGGCTAGACTGAGACTATGCAGCTGCTGTTTTTTTATTTGATTATTTAACCTCTAAGTAGGCAAGTCAGTTAAGAACAAATTCTTAATTACAATGACGCCCTAGGATCACTGCCTTGTTCAGGGGCAGAACAACAGATTTTTACCTTGTCAGCTCGGGGATTCGATCTAGCAACCTTTCGGTTACTGTCCCAACGCTCTAACCACCAACCTGCCCCCCCCCCCCCCCCCCCAAAAAGAAGGGAAAAAATGCTTCTGATTAAATCACCATGGGAGCATACCCGAGTTGAGGACATTTCTTTTATCTTTGATATGTTCTTCTGTCCTGCACCTGATGCGAATATTTGGATGTTGGATGTGCATATTTTTCAATGGACAAAAAAAAACAGAATCACCCTGAGGCATCCAGCTGTTACTCTACTGTGCTGTCCGTCATCACTTGATTTCAGAGACATTTTAAAAATGGAAACTTATGGTTTGAGCTGAAACTCAGAGAGCTCTGGTCTGCACTCCCCTCATAAGATTGGTATGTGAACTCGAGGGCCTGCAGAGTGAGCAGAACAGCAAGATAACACTCTGCAATTAGCTGTAGGCTTGTAGGACATACTTCCATGAGGTGCGCAAATGAAGCCTTTAAGAGTCCAGCAGGATTACACAGACAGTTGTGAGCGCAACACCTATGATTACTTATTTAGTTAGTTACCAGTAGCCTCACTCTCTTTGAAAAACTTCACATGTGCTCGTGCACATGACTGTAAAGTCATCATTGGGTTCACAATTTAGTTTTGGCTTGACTATTCACTTTTTTTGAAAGCCACATGTACGTAATACTTAGATGCTGTCAAAAGGTGTGTCTTCACTCACTGCACAGAACAGCTCAACAAAACCAGCTGTGAGGGCTTTCTCTGACGAGCAGTCAGGAACCAAATGTTCTGGCCCAGTGTAAACATTTCAGTCAACAACGTCAACCAAAATCAAGTGTCTTTGGGGCCGTTTCCTGAACACAGATTAAGCCTAGTCCTTTTTCTGTCTAGGATTAGCTTTAATCTGTGTCTAGGAAACCACTCCTTTGTGTCTAACTAAGGCAGGCTTTATAGAAGGTAGATCGTTTACCTGCACATTATTGGCCATGGTGTTGATGAATTTAAATCCCGGGATCCTCTTGTCGCTGCACACCACACCTACGTCCTCTGTGTGCTTGCAGTCGGACACACCGATCCCGTTGGAGGTGCACAGTGCCAGGCTCTTCTCTTTCCCAGTGCACTGGACATTGTCAAACCAGATGCGTCCTGAAAAACATCAGGATTCTGAACACATTGTGGATACATCATAAAGAACTCTGTGGGGATAAATCTTTCTTTCACCTGACCAGTTGTCGCCAGCTTGGTCAAACAGCCAAGTGACTTTGGAAAAGTGGACTGGACACTGACAGCAATTATGCTGCGGAGATTGTACGTACTCTGACTACCTTATCCCTAACATATCTACGCTACAGATGTGCCTTATTCATTTTGGTAAAAGTTGAGTCAGAACGTAGACAAAGAGCACTACCGGTAATCCAAAACATCCAGCATTTATTCATGGTACAGCCGGTCTGTCAGTGAAATATGTCAGAATAAACATAAATCCAAATGGCCTACTGAAAAGTTTCACTGGGAAAATTGGTTAAACCTGGCCAATAAAAAAACATCCCTTAAAATAGTCAATTATTTCCCCTTCCCCTTACACATATAAAGGTTTGAAGTGCAATAACGGACATCTTACCCTCTCCTTTCCCATATTTAGAGGATGGAGACCAGGAGACAGCCTCCAGGTAGCCCAACTCCCTGCACACCACCTGGGCAGAATGGATGGAGAAGTCATCATCACAGACTGTGCCCCACTCGCCATCATAGAAAACCTCCACGCGCCCCTCGTTGTGCTTGCGCTTGTCCCCTGCCAAACGCAGCTGTATCCTGGGTGTGTCAGGTGGCAGCTCCGGGGCACTGTACTGCTCCTGCTCGGGCTCTGGGTAGCCCTGTGGATAGCCGTGTGGGTAGCCTAGGTGTTCGTACTGGGCCCGGCACAGTTCTAACAGGCCCAACAGGATGGTGAAGCAGCAGGGGAGCGACCAGGCGGCCAGCATGGTGGTGTCTGTCAAGTCAGACAGTAGAGGTTATCTATGGGAGAGTAGGCAGAGATTAGGAAAATAACATTACCCATTTAAAATTCCTTTGGCTACTTTGTCATATGGTTTTTCACAGGGAGACAGCCTGGGGGTTTGGAATTCAGGATTGCAGCAAAGGAGATTAATAAGGGCAGCAAGTGCTTCACCTACATTCAAAGAATTACAGTAACGCCAATTGACCCTTAGCTAAGCCCCTCTTGGTTACTGTTGCAACCTCGGACAACATTTTCCCAGGAAGTCCAATTCACCACTCAAACCACAGGCAAAATCCACTCAATGATCTCAAACTGTGTTTTAAAAACACAAGGAAATTAAACACAGACTACCCCTTGCTAATCAGGAGACAATCGGGTATGTTGTGGTGGACTGTCATTACAATTGCTTCACCGGAACCAGGTAAATTATGCTTGCAGTGTATTTAGCCACTGAATAGCTCGGCATTCACTGTCAGCAAGCAGTCACAGCTACTAACCACTTTTGGAGCTAACAAGTGGAGGTGGGTAGTGACACCCTACAAGTAACACATTACGTGTACTTAAAGGCTCATTGCATTCAAAAAACTTGATTGTGCTGTGTTTTATATATATTTCCACACTATGTGTTTGGACCACCTTTACTCCACACACAGAGACGCAAACAAAGCTCTCCCTCGCCCTCCATTTGGCAAATCTGACCGTAATTCTATCCTCCTAACTCCTGCTTACAAGCAAAAATTAAAGCAGGAAGCACCAGTGACTAGATCAATAACAAAGTGGTCAGATGTAGCTTAGCATCTGCTTCAGGACTGTTTTGCTAGCACAGACAGGAATATGTTCTGGGATTCCTCCGATGGCATTGAGGAGTACACCACATCAGTCATTGGCTTCATCAATAAGTGCATCGATGACGTCGTCCCCACAGTGACTGTACGTACATACCCCAACCAGAAGCCATGGATTAAAGGCAACATCCGCACTGAGCTAAAGGCCAGAGCGCCGCTTTCAAGGAGTGGGACTCTAACCCGGAAGCTTATAAGAAATCCTGCAATGGCCTCCGACGAACCATCAAATAGGACTAAGATTGAATCGTACTGCACCAGCTCTGACGCTCGTCAGATGTGGCAGGGCTTGCAAACCATTACAGACAACAAAGGGAAGCACAGCCGAGAGCTGCCCAGTGACACGAGCCTACCAGACGAGCTAAACAACTTCTATGCTCGCTTCGAGGCAAATAACACTGAAACATGCATGAGAGCACCATCTGTTCCAGAAGACTGTGTGATCACACTCTCCGCAGCCGATGTGAGTAAGACCTTTAAACAGGTAAACATTCACAAGGCCGCAGGGCCAGACGGATGACCAGGACGTGTACTGCGAGCATGCGCTGACCAACCGGCAAGTGTCTTCACTGACATTTTCAACCTCTCCCTGTCCGTGTCTGTAATGCCAACATCTTTTAAGCAGACCACCATAGTGCCTGTGCCCAAGAACACTAAGGTAACCTGCCTAAATGACTACCGACCCATAGCACTCACATCTCTAGCCATGAGGTGCTTTGAAAGGCTGGTCATGGCTCACATCAACACCATTATCCCAGAAACCCTAGACCCACTCCAATTTGCATACCGCCCAAACAGATCCACAGATGATGCAATCTCTATTGCACTCCACACTGCCCTTTCCCACCTGAACAAAAGGAACACCTATGTGAGAATGTTATTCATTGACTACAGCTCAGCGTTCAACACCATAGTGCCCTCCAAGCTCATCAATAAGCTAAGGACCCTGGGACTGAACACCTCACTCTGCAACTGGATCCTGGACTTCCTGATGGGCCGCCCCCAGGTGGTAAGGGTAGGTAACAACACATCTGCCAAGCTGATCCTCAACACAGGGGCCCCTCAGGGGTGCATGCTCAGTCCCCTCCTGTACTCCCTGTTCACTCATGACTGCATGGCCAGGCACGACTCCAACACCATCATTAAGTTTGCCGATGACACAACAGTGGTAGGCCTGATCACTGACAACGACGAGACAGCCTATAGTGAGGAGGTCAGAGACCTGGCCGTGTGGTGCCAGGACAACAACCTCTCCCTCAACGTGATCAAGACAAAGGAGATGATTGCGGACTACAGGAAAAAGAGAACCAAGCATTCCCCCATTCTCATCGACAGGGCTGTAGTGGAGCAGGTTGAGAGCTTGGTGTCCACATCAACAAACTAACATGGTCCAAAGCACACAAAGACAGTCGTGAAGAGGGCACAACAAAACCTATTACCCCTCAGGAGACTGAAAAGATTTGGCATGGGTCCTCAGATCCTCAAAAGGTTCTACAGCTGCACCATCAAGAGCATCCTGACTGGTTGTATCACTGCCTGGTGGAAACTGCTCGGTCTCCGACCGCAAGGCACTGCAGTGGGTAGTGCGAACGGCCCAGTACATCACTGGGGCCAAGCTTCCTGCCATCCAGGACCTCTATACCAGGCATAAGCCACAAGACTCCTGAACACCTAACCAAATGGCTACCCAGCCTATTTGCATTTCCCCCCCATCCTCTTTTACATCACTGCTATTCTCTGTTGTTATCATCTATGCATTGTCACTTTAAAACCTCTACCTACATGTACATATTACCTCAACTAACCGGTGCCCCTGCACATTGACTCTGTACAGGTACCCCCCTGTATATAGTCTCGCTATTGTTATTTTACTGCTGCTCTTTAATTACTTGATACTTCTATTTCTTATTCTTATCCATATTTTTTTAACTGCATTGTTGGTTAAGGGCTCATAAGTAAACATTTCACTGTAAGGTGAACCTGTTGTATTCGGCACGTGACAAATAAAATTTGATTTGAAACATACTGTAAAATTGTGAACATGATAATAATGCCCCTTTAGTATAAGAGCTACATGAAAAGACCGCCAGAAATTTCTGCTTGTTTTGGTGGGAGGGAGCTTTGGCCTTCCATGGTGACATCACCATGTGATAAATTAGTTAATAGACCAATAAGAATAGAGTTCCAAACCTCTCTGCCAATAACAGCAAATTATCAGTTTCCCCTCCCCACTGAAACCACACCAAGACATCCTAGCAAAATTCTTGCTTGAGAAAATGCTTTTTGCTAAGAAAACAATTGTATACTTTTGTTTCAAAGTAGATTTGTTTAAGACTACCAAGAATCACTCCGTGTGACCCTGATTTACCCCACTGCAATCAAAGGTTTTGGGAGGAACTAGTACTTTTCTAGTTCTCTCTGTGGACTGTACTTGTAATCTTACTCTGCTAAATTTGACCAAATCCCTTCAGTTACATAGATTTATATGATTAAACAGTGCATTCGGAAAGTATTGAGACCCCTTGACTATTTCAACATTTTGTTACATTTCAGCCTTATTCTAAAATGTATTAAATAGTTTTTTTCCCTCATCAATCTACACACAATAACCCATAAAAAAATATATATTTTGGCAAATGTATTAAAAAATATCACATTTACATAAGTATTCAGACCCTTTACTCAGTACTTTGTTGAAGCACCTTTGGCAGTGATTACAGCCTCGACTCTTCTTGGGCATGACGCTACAAGCATGGCAGACCTGTATTTGTGGAGATTCTCCCATTCTTCTCTGCAGATCCTCTGTCAGGATGGATGGGGAGCGCGCTGCACAGCTATTTTCAGGTCTCTCCAGAGATGTTTGATTGGGTTCAAGTCCGGGCTCTGGCTGGGCCACTCAAGGACATTCAGAGACTTGTCCCAAAGCCACTCCTGCGTTATCTTGGCTGTGTGCTTAGGGTCATTGTCCTGTTAAAAGGTGAACCTTTGCCCCAGTCTGAGGTCCTGAGTGCTCTAGAGTTTTCATCAATGATCTCTCTGCACTTTGCTCCGTTCATCTTTCCCTCGATCCTGACTAGTCTCCCAGTCCCTGCAGCTGAAAAACATCTGCCCGGCATGATGCTGCCACCACCATGCTTCACTGTAGGGATGGTGCCATGTTTTCTCCAGATGTGACGCTTGGAATTCAGGCCAAAGAGTTCAGTCTTGGTTTCATCAGACCAGAGAATCTTGTTTCTCATGGTCTGAGAGTCGTAGGTCGTAGGTGCCTTTTTGCAAACTCCAAGCAGGCTGTCATGTGCCTTTTACTGAGGAGTGGCTTCCGTCTGGCCACTCTACCATAAAGGCCCGATTGGTGGAGTGCTGCAGAGATGGCTGTCCTTCTGGAAGGTTCTCCCATCTCCACAGTGGAACTCTGGAGCTCTGTTAGAGTGATCATCGGGTTCTTGGACACCTCCCTGATCAAGGCCCTCCTCCCCCGATTGCTCAGTTTGGCCGGGCGGCCAGCTCTAGGAAGAGTCTAGGTGGTTACAAAGTTCTTCCATATAAGAATGAAGGAGGCCACTGTGTTCTTGGGGACCTTCAATGCTGCAGAAATGTTTTGGTACCCTTCACCCGATCTGTGCCTAGACACAATCCTTTCTCAGCGCTCTACGGACAATTCCTTCAAACTCATGGCATGGTTTTTGCTCTGAAATGCACTGCCAACTGTGAGACCTTATATAGACAGGTGCCTTTCCAAATCATGTCCAATCAATTGAATTTACCACAGGTGGACTCCAATTAAGTTGTAGAAACATCAAGGATGATCAATGGAAACAGGTTGCACCTGAGCTCAATTCCGAGTCTCATAGGAAAGGATTTGAATACTTAGGTAAATCATTATTTATTTATTTTTAAATTTAAAAAATTACTTTGTGTGTAGATTGATGTAACTGAACAAAATGTGGAAAAAGTCAAGGGGTCTGAATACTTTGCGAATGCACTGTATATATCGTATATTTAATACAGACTAGCTAAAAAATAAGTGAACATTTACCAATTTTCCAATGGTTTATGTACACTTTCTGGTAAAAAAAAAAGTGGAGATACAAAAGCATAGGTTTGCACCCCTATTTTAATTTGCTCCATAGTACAGTGTAGGTTTTGGAGAAAAGCTGTTTGGCTGAAAATAAATGTAGACTAAAAGTATTAGCATGTCATATCATAGGGGAAACACGGCATTGACTCGAGAAAAAAAGTCCCCCCTTCAGATTTCCCACTTCAAGCCCAAATATATCATACTTTGACTAAAACCTTGACTTATTGACTTCCATCGTTGTGCAACATCATAGGTAAGCCCTGGGCATCGTCTTTCAGTAAAAAAAAATTGAATTTCTGCTCTTGTGGTACTTTAAGAGGCTATCTAGCAAGCGTTATCAACGTTTGGTAATCAATGAGACTGAGAGCTAGCTAACCAGCTGAGCTAGCAAACAATGTAACAAAAATATAATTTTGGATTAGAAAATACTCCATACAGGCTCTGCATTTCAGGAATCACAGTAGCAAGTACCCCTGGTGCACTGTTATATTATTGAGCCATTTAACCAATACATTTTTTAAAGAAATCTTTGTTTTTGCTATTGCACACACTGGCTTTCATGATTTCAAACATGAGTTTGTACGAGGTGTCGGACTGACGAAAGCTGCTATCCATTGCGCTGTGATTGGTTACCCAAAATTCTGTGGTGGGGCTTGGTGAAGGGTCAATTGAGGTACAGTTTTTCTAGGTGGGGTGAAACAGAGTTGGGCTTGGGGTAGCATCTACCAGCCTCTACCTTTCAGTATGAATTATGAAAGCCTGTGAAAGTTCTCCCAAAAATGTGAATAGGCACATTCAAACAGAGGTGGAGAGTTGAAACCGAAAGCCAATCATTTTCACTGGTTTCCCTCATGGGGTAGAGTCATTTCAACCAAATTATATCAAGCTTATTAAAGAGCAGTGATACTATCAAGAGCAGTGTGCGGGTTTCTTCATTTTTCTAATTTTATTAAACTGTTGCACCATGCACCTGCAAAAAGATAGCTCAGATGTGCAAGTGCCTTTTGAATTTTTAACCAAATTATATAAAATATACAATAAAAACAATTTCCGAAATATACATTTAAAAAATACAGGATAGTATTCTAGCACCATAAATAAGCTTACTCTTGATAATTTGCACTTCTAAAGTGGGATATGGAAGGGGTGGTTGTTTAAAAAAAATCTATGTCTACTCACAGCCAATCAACCAGCAGCCGCTGGCAATGAGTGCTCCACCAATACCTACTTTCCTAATATGAATTTACCCGGGCTCTAGAGAACAACATGAATGAGGCCTGGAAGTCAAAGCTTGGGGGGGGCTTAACAACAAACTATCACTCCGCTCTGGTCAATCATGGCAGGATGTCATGTGGCATGAAGTCACAGAGAAAAACACTACCGTTCAAAAGTTTGGGGTCACTTAGAAATGTAATTGTTTTTGAAAGAAAAGCTTTTTTTTATCCATTGAAATAACATCAAATTGATCAGAAATACAGTGTAGACATTGTTAATGTTGTAAATTACTATTGTAGCTGGAAACGGCAGATTTTTCATCTACATAGGTGTACAGAGGCCCATTATCAGCAACCATCCCTCCTGTGTTCCAATGGCACGCTGTGTTAGTTAATCCAAGTTTATCATTTTAAAAGGCTAATTGATCATTAGAAAAACATTTTGCAATTATGTTAGCACAGCTGAAAACTGTTGTTCTGATTAAAGAAGCAATAAAACTGGCCTTCTTTTCAGTAGTTGAGTATCTGGAGCATTAGCATTTGTGGGTTCGATTACAGGCTCAAAATGGCCAGAAACAAAGACCTTCTTCTGAAACTCGTCAGTCTATTCTTATTCTGAGAAATCTATATGGGACAGCTGTCAATTTCTTGGTCCTTAAGTTAAAATGGTATACTTTTTTATTACAATTTTCTATAGACAATTTTGGTCTTTAATGCAGGGCTGACAGACAAGTTCCTTACATTTGTACTCATTAGACCTCTTGCCTCTTCAATTTTTGCTGTAATGCTGCAATTAGTTGGTTATAATTTTGAGTAGAGCAGACATTTCCATATGTTTTTGTTAGCTGCATGTGTGACATACTGTAACTCCACCAGTCCTATTTATGATAGAATTTACAAAGACTATACCTTTTTAAACAAATTTTCCAAATATACTGTATATCTATAAACAAAGGACTTTCTTCTGAAACTCGTCAGTCTATTCTTGTTCTGAGAAATGAAGGCTATTCCATGCGAGAAATTGCCAAGAAACTGAAGATCTCGTACAACGCTCTGTACTACTCCTTTCACAGAACAGCGCAAACTGGCTCTAACCAGAATATAAAGAGGAGTGGGAGGCCCTGGTGCACAACTGAGCAAGAGGACAAGTACATTAGAGTGTCTAGATTGAGAAACAGACCCCTCACAAGTCCTAAACTGGCAGCTTCATTAAATAGTACCCGCAAAACACCAGTCTCAACGTCAACAGTGAAGAGGCGACTGACTCCGGGATGCTGGCCTTCTAGGCAGAGTTCCTCTGTCCAGTGTCTGTGTTCTTTTGCCCATCTTAATCTTTTCTTTTTATTGGCTAATCTGAGATATGGCTTTTTATTTGCAACTCTGCCTAGAAAGCCAGCATCCCGGAGTCGCCTCTTCACTGTTACTTGTTATTCGACCACTGCCTGCCTTGACCTGTCGTTTGCCTGCCCCTGTGGTTGCAATAAACATTGTTACTTCACACAGTCTGTACTTGCGTCTTACCTTGATTCCTGATTTTTTAAAAAAAGCATAACTCCTTAAGACTGCAGCAACATTTCACACAAGGCATTAAGCAATTCAACAATATAGTGGCTTTCAAGTGATGTAAACTAAAGGCTATGTATGTCTGGCAGTGGGGGTTGGATCTTTCCATTTTCCAGCATCTTTCTATTTTCTTCAATGTAACGTGGGCAGTTGGTTACACAAGTTAAAAAACATAGACGTTACAAAATCAAGCCCGACAGCTGGAATCAAGCCCGTAGGGTCTGCATCTCCTCACAGCCTAATAACCATCCTAATGTTTTCATTAAACCACATGGATAAGATACACACAGAATCTACAGTACTTTATGACAAATGTGATCTAGGATCTAAGATATATGACCATATCTTAAATTTAAATTCCATCCTGCTTCAGCACTCAAAGATTTAAGGGCTCAAAGTGGAGTGCAGTACAGTATCACAAAAAACATTCCTAGCGCAAATGTAAGGTAAAGATTCAAAAGTATAAGATGGCCCACCCTATGAAATGGTGACCTCTTGGATCAAACAGAAGTAATTTAGCTTCCGCCAAACAAAGCAAGGTATCCAGGAAGCTCTGCCTCCATTTGGTCTTCAGTGGAAACCAATATGTACAGGCAGATAAACTAAACACAGCAGCATCCACCTAGAATGCTTCTTTCACAAGAAAGACAACATTAATTCTATGTTGAGACATAAAAAAAAATGGTCATGACACGATCGTCTTTAGGAGAGAGAGAGGACCAAGGCGCAGCGCGTGAAAAATACATCTTCTCTGTATTTTCAGAAGGAAAACGAAACAAAACAACAAACAGACGACCGTGAAGCTATAAATCTAGATAGTGCTGACACAACCACTACACATAGACACAGACAATTACCCACAAAACCCTAGTGCCTATGGCTGCCTTAAATATGGCTCCCAATCAGAGACAATTAATGACATCTGTCTCTGATTGAGAACCCTTCAGGCAACCATAGACACAGCTAGACTTCTATACTAAACATAAACCCAACTACTCTAATAACCCCCCTAACCTTACAACCACCCTAGACACTACAAAAACACATACATTCACCATGTCACACCCTGACCTAACTAAAATAATAATGAAAACAAAGATAACTAAGGCCAGGGTGTGACATAACCCCCCCCTTAAGGTGCGAACTCCGGGCGAACCAGCATAAAGTCTAGGGGAGGGTCTGGGTGGGCGTCTGTCCACGGTGGCGGCTCTGGTACTGGTCGTGGTCCCCACCCCACCATAGTCACTACCCGCTTTCGTAGCCTCCTCCAACTGACCACCCGCCAACTTAACCCCACTGGATTAAGGGGCAGCACCGGACTAAGGGGCAGCACCGGACTAAGGGGCAGCACCAGGATAAGGGGCAGCACCAGGATAAGGGGCAGCACCAGGATAAGGGGCAGCACCAGGATAAGGGGCAGCACCAGGCTGAAGGGCGGATCCTGGCTGGCTGGCTCTGGCGGATCCTGGCTAGACGGCTCATGGCTGGCTGACGGATCTGGCTGCTCATGGCTGGCTGACGGATCTGGCTGCTCATGGCTGGCTGACGGATCTGGCTGCTCATGGCTGGCTGACGGATCTGGCTGCTCATGGCTGGCTGACGGATCTGGCTGCTCATGGCTGGCTGACGGATCTGGCTGCTCATGGCTGGCTGACGGATCTGGCTGCTCATGGCTGGCTGACGGCTCTGGCGGATCCTGTCTGGTTGGCGGCTCTGGCGGATCCTGTCTGGTTGGCGGCTCTGGCAGATCCTGTCTGGTTGGCGGCTCTGGCAGATCCTGTCTGGTTGGCGGCTCTGGCAGATCCTGTCTGGTTGGCGGCTCTGGCAGATCCTGTCTGGTTGGCGGCTCTGGCAGATCCTGTCTGGTTGGCGGCTCTGGCAGATCCTGACTGACGAATGGCTCTAGCGGCTCCTGACTGACTAACGGCTCTGACGGCTCGGGACAGACGGGCGGCTCTAATGGCTCGGGACAGACGGATGGCTCAGACGGCACTGGGCAGACGGATGGCTCAGATGGAGCTGGGGAGACGGATGGTTCAGATGGCGCTGGGGAGACGGATGGCTCAGATGGCGCTGGGGAGACGGATGGCTCAGATGGCACTGGGCTGACGGATGGCTCAGATGGCACTGGGCAGACGGATGGCTCTGGCCGGATGAGGCGCACTGTAGGCCTGGTGCGTGGTGCCGGAACTGGAGTCACCGGGCTAAGGACACGCACCTTCAGGCTAGTGCGGGGAGAAGGAACAGGGCATACTGGACCCTGGGAGCGCACATTAGGCCTAGTGCGTGGTGCCGGAACTGGTGGTACCGGACTGGGGACACGCATCTCAGGGCTAGTGCGGGGAGCAGCAACAGGACGCACAGGACTCTGGGGACACACAGGAGGCTTGGTGCGTGGTTTAGGCACTGGTGGTAAAGGGCTGGAGACACGCACCATAGGGCTAGTGCGTGGAGGAGGCACTGGTGGTACTGGACTGGGGCGGGGAGGTGGCGCCGGAAATACCGGACCGTGCAGGCGTACTGGTTCCCTTGAACACCGAGCCTGCCCAACCTTACCTGGTTGAATGCTCCCCGTCGCCCGACCAGTGCGGGGAGGTGGAATAACCCGCACCGGGCTATGTAGGCGAACCGGGGACACCATGCGTAAGGCTGGTGCCATGTATGCCGGCCCGAGGAGACGCACTGGAGACCAGACGCGTTGAGCCGGCATCATGGCACCTGGCTCAATGCCCAATCTAGCCCTACCAGTGCGGGGAGGTGGAATAACCCGCACCGGGCTATGAACACGTACAGGAGACACCGTGCACTCTATTGCGTAACACGGTGTCCGCCCGTACTCCCGCTCTCCACGGTTAGCCTGGGAAGTGGGCGCAGGTCTCCTACCTGCCCTCGGCCCACTACCTCTTAGCCCCCCCCCCCAAGAAATTTCTGGGTAGTACTCACGGGCTTCCAGCCTTGCCTCCGTGCTGCCTCCTCATATCGCCTCCTCTCGGCTTTCGCTGCCTCCAGCTCTTCACGAGGGAGGCGATATTCTCCCGGTTGTGCCCAAGGTCCCTTACCATCTAATATCTCCTCCCATGTCCATGAATCCTTGATCCTGTTGCCGCTTGTCACGCTGCTTGATCCGGGTTTGGTGGGTAATTCTGACACGATCGTCTTTAGGAGAGAGAGAGGACCAAGGCGCAGCGCGTGAAAAATACATCTTCTCTTTATTTTCAGAAGGAAAACGAAACAAAACAACAAACAGACGACCGTGAAGCTATAAATCTAGATAGTGCTGACACAACCACTACACATAGACACAGACAATTACCCACAAAACCCTAGTGCCTATGGCTGCCTTAAATATGGCTCCCAATCAGAGACAATTAATGACATCTGTCTCTGATTGAGAACCCTTCAGGCAACCATAGACACAGCTAGACTTCTATACTAAACATAAACCCAACTACTCTAATAACCCCCCTAACCTTACAACCACCCTAGACACTACAAAAACACATACATTCACCATGTCACACCCTGACCTAACTAAAATAATAATGAAAACAAAGATAACTAAGGCCAGGGTGTGACAGGTCACTAGTTTGTACTTGTCATGTTTCCCCTCGAGAATGCTAGACACATAATTTCCACTGACTCGTCGCAGTAGGGCATCTAGGTCATAAAGTGGTGGTTCCAGGTTCAATATGTCAGCTCAGAAAGAGTTGGAGCCTTCCCAAAACTTTGCTCAGACCATTATAATGTGTAGAACTAACTGGATAATTATAGAAGCACTAAAAGGAGTCTCATCGTGCACTACGGGATGGTGAGAGAAGACTCTATAAATGCATTACATACAGGCAGCTCATAGAAAGTGCACCAAAGTTAACCAAACCATCAACTTGAATAGTTATTCACTGTTCCTTCAAGGACAATACAGTAAACTAGAACTCCTGGCACATGCCATTGATTTATAGCACAGAACAGCACAGAACCAATAATACATAGGTATGCCATTTAACTAACATTCTCTGCAACCTAATTACACAACTACTATGGGCTATAGAGACTGCAATCACAAAGCATCATGTGAGAAATCAGTAAGATCAGTGTCCACAAAAGCAGAGGCATTTTGTTTCTCTCACCCCAAGTAACTGCAACTAAACTGTAGTTGAATACTGTGCACCTTTCATATCACAAATCCCACAACTATCCATTCCTGGCATAAATAATATCAGCGTTCCCACAATATGCTGGCATCCTTATTTGTGAACATTGTGAAACAGACTGCGATGTATTCTCATTATCGTCTACAATCAATTTTACAAATACAAAAGTCTAGACAGAGAAACCGTTAACAACCAAATGTCATTATCAACATGAAATCAGAGTGCATTTGGTTATACGTGGCATATAAGAACAAGTAGCCAAAGTTGCTTTAATTTAATAAGAAGCACAAAGACCAAATAGCCTATCAAGCACATTTTTCCAGTAATATCCTTTAGTAACTGTTGCATTAACCCAATTTTTAAGTTATTTCCAAAATAAGCTCTCACCACAGACGATTTTCAAAAAATTATCTTGATCCCGTTGAAGACTATATATGGCTGCCTGATATGATGCACAAATCACGAATTTATCTTTTTACTCCCCGAGGATTAGGATTGCTACGTGACTTTCGGATGGTTTCCCCGGCTAAACTTTCACTCCCCCTTGCAATTTCAATGCCGCTTCCGACAAAGTTATGCCTTGTGGACTGCCCAGTTACGCCCACTGCTGAAATGACCTCACCGATGGGCTGAGCAGTGAGCGCTGGAAGTGGAATAGCCTTAATTCCTGGATATTTGGAGCGACACTGGGACACGACAGCATCGCAGAAGGACAGCAAAATGCAGCTCAACAACCCTGATTTTGTGACACATTGGTACAAATTGGCACCCAGAACCAAAAAAGCACACCATTATCATGAGTCGAATGCTTGACAGAAAACAAAGACCCACATATTTTGTCCTTTGTGCCCTACTGTACCCACCCATGCATGCCATTTAGTCCGCGACAGCGTCGGATAGTTACTCTTTGTACTGATCCTTGATAAACTGCTGCCACCATGTGCAAATGATATAGCCATCATGTTAAATGTGTATTTCTTGAATAGGCCCACAGCAGCTGTAGTTTTCTCTACCACAAAAGAACACAACATATCGATCGTTTGAATGGCCACATATTGAATGGTCAATATAAATAATTGAACAGACTGAACAGATTCTCAAATCCCAGACTAGCTTTAATGATAAGACTAGCCGAAATGCCATGCCCAACAGCAATGGCAGTCACAAAGAAATGCGGAAACAGTCATTTCTTTGGGTACATCATATTCATGTATTTGTTTTATTCATGTGAAAAACAAGGCAGCAATGTCAAATCCACTCTTTCGTAAATGTGCAAATCTGGTTGGGACATATATTATTGCTGTTATACTGTCCTGGCAGTGGCTAATACATTCAGCATCTCATCATTTGATTAAGGGGATTTTGGATCCAGCAAGGGCAGATAACAGTGATGGATAGCTTGCGGAGTACGATTAGCAGCTGAGAGCAGGTTTGAAGCCTCCTCTCTTTTTCTATTAGCTGTTGTCTTGAAGCAGTGACTGCATGTGGAAACATTGATTTTTTTTTTAATTACATAAAGGAGTTGAATACATCAGTGAATAAATGTTCACCCAGTATGTATATAGAATAGGAATATAACATAGCTTCTAAAATGTAATTCAAATAATGAATCTGTTTGAGATGAAGTGCAATCTGAGACGCTATAAGAATATGGGCTCACATAGTGAACAATGTCTCTTACAATGCTAAGAAGAGTTTCTGGTTGATCCCTGAGATGCAGGACACGATTCTGAGTATCAGTATGCTGTCTCCCATCCACACATGGGCACGTTTCAGCAGCATGTGGAATGACATGGGTGAGCAGGGCAGGAGGAAACCAACAAGGGCCACCACCCACTGAAAACAAAACAAACATTATTTCAGCCTCTCACAGCCATAGAAAATGGCATGACAATTCTAACAATCACCATGTGTAACGGATGTGAAATGGCTAGCTAGTTAGCGGGTACGCGCTAGTAGCGTTTCAATCAGTTACGTCACTTGCTCTGAAACCTAGATGTAGTGTTGCCCCTTGCTCTGCAAGGGCCGCGGCCTTTGTGGAGCGATGGGTAACGATGCTTCGTGGGCGACCGTTGTTGATGTGTGCAGAGGGTCCCTGGTTCGCGTCCGAGGTCGGGGCGAGGGGACATACTAAAGTTATACTGTTACACATGCATGCCAAAAGTAAGGCATAACACAAGTAGGCCATAATATGGCCAAATATGAGTTCACAGTTGTTTTATGATAATGCCATTTTAATTTGTGCTTTGGCAGTGGCACATATACTAAACCTGAATGGTGAAGAGTTCTTTAGTGCAAATAACAATCCAAGGAGTAGAGGTTGGGAATGTCTTTGGAGTTGTGGAAGTCAAACACAGCACAGAGCCCCAGGACGGAGCAGACCAGAGCCAGTAGCATGACACCAGCATGACGCAGCATCCAGGGCAGCTTATTCTGCCCCCAGGTGAGGGGAAAGCGGTACAGCACCGCGCCTATAGCTACAGAACGAAAATGGAAAAAACTCACTTGACCTCGATATAAATTGCAGTTTAAGCGTTGTCTTAATTTTCTCTATCTCATGGCAACATGTCTTAATACACCACACACTGACATACGTTTTGGCTTGCGCCTAGACAGGTACAGAATAGGGTATTGATATAGTATTCTGCCAAACCGTTTAAGTTCTTGACATGTCTAGGGTGCAAGGCAAAGATGTGGAGGAAGCAGTGAAGGAAGTTTGGGTAGCTTAACTTAGCTTTCTATGTGCAGAAACACCTATGGTGCATTCGGAAAGTATTCAGCTCCCTTCGCTTTTTCCACATTTTGTTACCTTATAGCCGAATTCTAAAATTGATTAAATAAATAAATAATTCATCAATCTACACACAATACTCCATAATGACAAAGCAAAAACAGGTAACATTTTTTTTGTTGCCAATTTATAAAACAGAAATACCTTACTTACATAAGTATTCAGACCCTTAGTTATGAGACTTGAAAATTGAGCTCAGGTGCATCCTGTTTCCATTGATCATACTTGATATGTTTCTACAACTTGATTGGGGTCCATCTGTGGTAAATGTAATTGATTGGACATCATTTGGAAAGGCACACACCTGTCTATATAAATAAGGTCCTACAGTTGACAGTACATGTCAGAGCAAAAACCAAGCCATGAGGTCAAAGGAATTGTACGTAGAGTTCCGAGACAGGATTGTTTTGAGGCACAGATCTGAGGAAGGGTAACAAATAATTTCTGAAGCATTGAAGGTCCCCAAGAACACAGTGGCCTCCATCATTCTTAAATGGAAGAAGTTTGGAACCACCAATACTCTTCCTAGAGCTGGCCGCCTAGCCAAACTGAGCAATCGGGGGAGAAGGGCCTTGGTCAGGGAGGTGACCAAGAACCCGATGGTCACTCTGACAGAGTTCCTCTATGGAGATGGGAGAACCTTCCAGAAGGACAACCATCTCTGCAGCACTCCACCAATCAGGCCTTTATTGTAGAGTGGCCACGAAATATTAGCTAACAGCACACTAACTTGAAATGAAAATACTTTGTCAAAATTAAAGTGGAGTCTTTTGTTAAGACATATAGCTAGCTAGCTAGCTAGCTAAACAATGGACCATAATCACAACTCATGACGTTACTACCCTGCATGAATATGCATATATGCATATGTCAAGCGAATGTGTCTGAGATATGAAGAATAAGATCATACACATAATGTTAGCTAGCTAACAATACACTTGAAATTAAACCACTTTCTGTCAAAATTAGAAATGTGTAATATCTGAAAATCTTACCAGTATGCATCATGGTTGGATGCGTTTCCTGTCTGATGCCATGCATGGTTGCCTTAGTTCGACAATGTAATCCAGACTGGTGGTGTTTTCTCCATATCCTTAGCTATCATACTTGAATTCCACTGATTTCAAAACTCGGTCCTCCAAAAAGTGGAGAGCATACACATAACGTTAGCTAGCGAGCCAGCCATCTAACATTAACTAGCTAACAGTACACTTTAACTTGCCATTAGGTTTATACATCCTTACATTTGTACTCATCAGACCTCTTGCTTCTTCAATTTTTGCTGTAATGCTGCAATTAGTTGGTTATAATTTTGAGTAGAGCAGACATTTCCATATGTTTTTGTTAGCTGCTGTTTTTGTTAACTGTGACATACTGTAACTCCACCAGTCCTATTTATGATATAATTTACAAAGACTATACCTTTTTAAACAATTTTTCCCAAAATATATATATATATTTTTTATCAATTAGTATATTTGAGTTTAACCATAATATTTGCTGGCCTCTTAATAAAGAAGGAGAAGAGGAGAAAGAGGACCATAGAGGTAGAGTTACAATCTTCATAGAGCATGACACTGTTTCTGTTGAGCCAATGTTCGAAGGATCAACTGAGGATGTAGAAGAAACAGAAGACCATACAGACCTAGACATTTTTGAAGAGGACAATGTAGACCATCTATTTGGTAAAGCAACAGACAGTGAAGCTCAAACCGTTTCTGTTGAACAACTGGACATTTTCAGATGGAGAGTACAGAAAATGCCACTGGCCACTGACTGGGATGAAACAAGTACACCAATAGCAGTCAACTGAAATGATAAAAGAACAGGATGAGGAAAATACAAATGACATGACAACTATTGGAATGATCAGTGGGATGTCTAGTAAATCTGAGAGCCCACAAACTGATGTGGAAATCAACGTTCCAGAAACTCTATCCACACAAAAAATTGAAGAGTAAATAGAGACAGAGGACAAAAATGCAAGTTTTACAACACCCGCAGACAAGTCAACAAGTCATTTTCTAACCAGAAATGGATTTGGAGAGAAACAATGTACTGGATATTCCACATTTACAGCGATAGACAAACATGATGAAGAAAAAGAGGGATATCAAATTATTGCCAAAACCAACAAACAGGCTCAAACTATACCTGTGTCAGAGGACAGTGAAATAGGAGAAACAGGTTAAACATCATTAGAGACTATTGAGGAGGTTGAGGAAGAAGACGTACAACAACTGTCAGTGAAGCTCTCTCCGCTTCTGTTGAATCTCATGCCCCAGTTCTAGAAGGAGCCACAGAACATTTTGAGAGGGAGAAGACAAAAACCAATGGTGACTGACTGGGATGAAAGCATGACGAGTATTCTGATATTAAAGGCAACTGAAATGAAAGAAAATAAGGATGACAACCAGAACTATATGACAACAACTGAAATAGTCAGTGCAATATCTAGTAGACGTGTGAGCCCCATCTACAAAGAGGACATTAAGTTTTCAGAAACTCCAACAAGAAATGAAATGGAATACAAGATGGAGACAGACATTTCAATGGGAAGATTAGGCAAGCTGGTGATTCCAAGTCAAGTTCAGAACAGACGGAAGCTAAAATGCATGAGGAAAAAAATACTAATTATACCACAAATACCACAAAACTCTCAAATACCATGGTCCTAGAAATGGTTCGCCCTCATATAAGAATCTAGGAACTGCAAAAGTGAAACTCATGAAGAGTATGGGCCTAAACTCGACAAGGAAACGTCACTCCAACAGATGAGTAAGGGACCTAAAGTATCATTGTCCATGTACAGTATGTTTGCAGATGGCTCATTTATCATGGCAGATCTTTGGCAGACTGTTTATGGAGAAAGTATAAAATGCAAACACATCATCAAGAATTTAAAGTTGATCCATCCCTTCTTCTAAAATCAAAAACATTTGACAACTTTTTCAAAGAGCAAGATAAACATCCCATCTAAATATGCTGGATGTAGTCCCTTTTGAACATCAATGACATACAGACTGCTTGTGGATGGACTTGGGATTTGCAGAGGACTTTGTGTAACATTGTCTTTTAGATGCTGTGTTGTGAGAATGAAGAGGAGCAGACCTAAATCTCCATCTTGAAAATGTACTTCTTAATAACTGATTTACTAATAGCATACAGTGGTTGAATTGATAACCTTTTTCGAAATGCATCACTTGTAAGTAATGAAGGTTACAGATACTACTAATACTTAAAAATTACTAGGCTAGTAGATACTGTTATGTTTACTATATTTAGTAAATGTTAGGTTAACTACAGTAATTAGCATGTGTAATAGCAAATTGTAGCCCAACACAAATCAACTTTGCATTCTACTGTAAAAAATATATATATTATACTGTATCCTGCTGTACAAGCAATTGTGTGCTACATTAATAAAGTCAACTTGAATAAACGGTCCAAAGATGAGTCTCAGTCCACTTGCTTCCAAATAACATTTTACAACAATCATTTTCAAAATCAAGAATGTCACAAAATCATTGAATGACACAAAAGTCGAGAGATTCCTCTTCCATTTCCTCCTTTTCACTTTCTTTCCTGAACTTGTTTCTGCTGCTTCTCCTCCTCTTCCTCAGTTGTGTGTTGTTGACCAATCCTTTTACAAGCCTTGTATTTCTAGAAGACTCTGCTTCATCTGCCAAGCAGGGAGATGCTGGGCACCCTCCATGTTTCCCACAGTGCTGCTTGTCAAGTGCATCACAGGCCCTACTTTGCCTCTTGTCCGAGTCCAAGCCACGTAGAGACTCTTCAGTTAAACTACAGGCACACTCACCCCTGCTCTGGAGGGCAGAATCTGTAGGCTTCAAGATGGGTAATTGGAATCGAGTTGCTTTACCGTGATTGAGAGGTTTTGAAAGCTGATGAAGGGACATCATGATTCTCTCTGTTTCAACCAGCTTTGAGTTCTGAGAGAGTGTAAGTCTCTTCAGTCTCAGACGAGCACTGCGTCGGGGAGCAGTGCATACTGCAGCGTGTCCCTCACGCATGGATCCTGTGCCCTTGTCCTCAAGTACTCTTCCACTGGGCGTTCTGATGCTGACTAGGATGGCACCGTCTCCCCCAGTAGACAATTGTCTCTGTTTGATGAGATCCATGTTTGTAAAGTCCAGTGTCTCATCATCACCCTTGATGTTTTCTCTATGTGTAATGGACTCTGGAGATGCGGTTTGGCTTGCTTGTCCCAGTTCCCCAGCATCATGATTAGCTGTGATGTTACTGCTCTGTGAGGATGATGTGCTCTCCTCCTGCTCAGTTCCTATAGCTACAGACAGATGGATAGGGTCAGTCCCTGTAGCTACAGACACATGGATAGGTTCAGTCCCTGTAGCTACAGACCCATGGGTAGGGAGCTGTGTGCCACTGACACCTGCTGTACTGTTCTGAGAAGCCACTTCACACCTATTTCTGTTTCCTTTCCGGGATGGCCTTGCCAAGGCCTTCCTCTCAGCCTCTATACTGTGAGCCCACCTCCGTTGGTGGTTCCTGAAGCACACTAGTCTCCTGGCATTGCGCAAGGAAATGCCAGTCTGCTGCATGAGCTGCCTGACGGTGCAGCTGTTGAGGTCAAATGCCCCAGCGTTCTTTGCCATCCTCATACCGAGTGCAGGTGCAGCAGAGACCCTTCCTCTCTACCTCCTGGTCTTGCTTCTAAACAATGTATTGAAACAGAATGACATTTTGGACAACACACAATTATGACATCACAGAACATGTCAACCAAATAACAATCAATGTTATATCTCTAAAATGTCACTAAGCTTACTCTTTGTGACATGTGATTGATTCTTGGGCAACATTTTAGCAATATCTGGTTCTAGTTAGAAACATTTAGAAAAGAGTACAAAATATATAAAACTTTTATTTCAAAACTGATGCATTCATACCCATTTCCATTTGTTCTTAAAAAAGAAAATACATTGTAAAGAACATCTACATAAATAATGTGAAATTATAATTTAAAAGGGACACTGCCATTGGCAACTGCACTTTGGCACCAACTCAAGGATATACTGACAAGATCTTTAAACTTCAGAGGAGATATGACAAGAACATAATGCAGAGCCAATTGTATTTGAAATACTGAACAAAGTATTGGGAGAGTAACAACTCATTTCATCAGTTGAAAAAGGCCATGATAAATACTACAGAGGACATCACAAAATACAGTGTAGAGGACTAAAGGCTGAGGATATAAGCTCATCGTTAAAACAGCAGAAGACAATTATTTCCATAGTTTCCACTAGGTGGAGTTATCTGCTCTGAAGACATGAGATCTGTGCAACATTGCTCATTTTCTAAATGTCACATTTATGAAGCATTGTTGCTTTATTTAGTTTGATGGACATCGCTCAACATACATTATTTGCTTAAGGAGCAACAGGACTTTGGCATTATTATCAGTGTGTGAAGACAGCACTATGGTGGAAACCAAGGCAGCATTATTTCATGACAAAAACAAAGTCTATAGTTTGTACAGAATATTCAGCATCAATAGATCTGGCTCTACAGGACCAACATAAGAAAGCAACCTTATAGGCAAATACACATTTACCAGTCCTTTAAATTCAAAAATAAATAAATAGAATGTATAACAGTTGTATGCTGAATCATAAAGAAACACACCACTGGTTGTGCATCCCAAATGGCACCATATTTATATATAGTGCACTACTTTTGACCAGAGCCCAGGTCAAAAGTAGTGCACTATAAAGGGAATACGGTGACATTTGGGATGCACACCTGGTGTTTAAAATACATTCAGGATGACCCATGCATTTCATGATGTCCTGACCACTACAGCAGAGTAGACTACATCCTTCTCCTACAGTTGACAGTGTTTACTCAACACCCAGGAGCTCTACAGTCGCTAGCCTGTGCATAACTTATCAGTTCACTGTGTGAAACTGCAGAGGGAATGATTCAACAGCCAGACAATAGGCCTGTCGCAGCAAGTACCGGAGATCATTTAACTAATCACATTTACGGCTCAGTTATGACTACTACTGTCTGTATTTTGGGTATTTTCCCCAGAACTCCCTAGAAGCAGGGACATAGTGCATTCAGAAAGTATTCAGACCCCTTGACTTTTTCCACATTGTTACATGACAGCCTTGTTCTAAAATCGATTAAAATAGTTTTTCCCCACTCAACCAACCAACTCTCACACACACACCATAATGAAAGCAAAAAGAGGTTTTTAGAACTTGTTGCAAATGTATAATTTTTCTTTTTAAATAATTAAAAAAACAGCACATAAGTATTCAGACCCTTTACTCAGCGTTCTGGAACAGCTTTTCATCAAGGATCTCTCTGTACTTCGCTCTGTTCTTCTTTCCCCTCGATCCTGACTAGTCTCCCAGTTCCTGCCGCTGAAAAACATCCCCACAGAATGATGATGCCACCACCATGTTTTCCACATAGGGATGGTGCCAGGTTTCCTCTAGATGTGACGCTTGGCATTTAGGTAAAAGAGTTCAATCAAGGTTTAATCAGACCAGAAAATCTTGTTTCTCATGGTCAGAGTCCTTTAGGTGCCTTTTGGCAAACTCCAAGCAGGAGTTTTACTGAAGAGTGGCTTCCACTTGGCCACTACCATAAAGGCCTGATTGGTGGAGTGCTGCAGAGATGGTTGTCCTTATGGAAAGTTCTCCCATCTCCACAGAGGAACTCTAGAGTTCTGTCAGAGTGACCATCGGGTTATTGGTCACCTCCCTGACCAAGGCCCTTCTCCCCCGATTGCTCAGTTTGGCTGGGCGGCCAGCTCTAGGAAGAGTCTTGGTGGTCCCAAACTTCTTCCATTTAAGAATGATATAGGCCACTTGAGGACCATCAATACTGCAGAAATGTTTTGGTACCCCTTCCTCAGATATGTGCCTCGACCAAATCCTGCCTCGGAGCTCTACAGACAATTCCTTTGACCTCATGGCTTGGTTTTTGCTCTGACATGCACAGTCAAATGTAGGACCTTATATAGACAGGTGTGAGTCTTTCCAAATCATGTCTAATCAATTGAATTTACCACAGGTGGACTCCAATCAAATTGTAGAAACATCTCAAGGATGATCAATGGAAACAGAATGCATCTGAGCTCAATTGCAAGTCACATCGTAAAGGGCCTGAATACTTATGCAAATAAGTCATCTGCAAAAATGTCTAAAAAACCTGTTTTCGCTTTGTCATTATGGGGTTGTGTGTTAACTGATGAAGATTTTTATTTAATCTATTTTATAATAAGGCTGTAACGTAACAAAATGTGGAAAAAGGGAAGGGGTCTTTATACTTTCCTAATGCAATTTTATTTTCTGCATATTAATTTACTGCATATTCATAATATCCATTTGCAATGGCTTTAGAAATAATATTTTCTGCTGATAACTTTTGGTCCAAATAAAGTAAGGCTTTGATTAAGTCATTTATGTCAGCTTGCATGCCCACCATTTCCAACCATACTTTTAACAGTTCATAGACTCGGTCTTCAGGATGAAGGTGTGCAGTGCTTTTTATAGCGTTGTCACTGAGTCCGATGTTCCTGAAGAATCTGTTATGGTAGTAAACGTCCAGCTCTTCAAAAAGTTCAAAACTTTTCTTCAAGGACTCGTCACCTAAAAATTAAAAAATAAAAGTCAAGGCCCTGACATCAAAGCCCACCGTGCTGTACTGTATTAATCAACAAAAACATGGAGCACAGCAGAGTGGGTCATAGACAAGGCTAAATAATATTAGTACGTTAACTAGCCTAAATCCATAAAATATAGAGGGTATACTCTCACCATTCAAAGGAGCAAGTTTTCTGAGAAGGACATCTTCCTAGAAATAAAAAATAAACATGGTCAGTCATAAATCATAAGTCAAGCTCCTAAACGAGGCCCCTGCACTAAGCTCTGAAGTTTGGCTCTTGGAGGGTCGTGCAGGAGGGAAGGACCTCAACAAAAGCTCTGGACTTCTTGTCTCTGGCCTTATTCCGTCCTTTCCTTGACCCTGCATTTGCATCTATAAATCACATTTATGTGCTTGGGCCTGGCCACTAGCAATGGTTAATTAAATCTTCAAAAACAAGTGTCAAAACTACCTAGTAAGTCTTCTGCCTAGTAAGTCTTCTGCCTAGTAAGTCTTCATCAAGCTGGATGGTGGAAAGGGAGTAGCTCTACTTCAAAATGGGACACGGTTGTTTGGGGTCCATTTGCCCATGAGAGTAATTATGAATTGGGTGAACTAATGCTATATACACGTCAGACAGACTGTGGCTTTCAAACAGTAAGTAAGTACAGTGCATTCTGAACGAATTCAGACGCATGGCATTTAAGCCAAAGAGTTCAATCTTGGTTTCATTAGACCAGAGAATCTTGTTTTTTCATGGTCTGAGAGTCCTTCAGGTGCCTTTTGGCAAACTCCAACTGGACTGTCATGTGCCTTTTACTGAGGAGTGGCTTCCGTCTGGCCTCTCTACCTGATTGGTGGAGTGCTGCAGAGATGGTTGTCCTTCTGGAAGGTTCTCCCATCTCCACAGAGGAACTCTGGAGCTCTGTCAGAGTGACCATTGGGTTCTTGGTCACCTCCCTGACCAAGAACCTTCTCCCCCAATAGCTCAGTTTGGTCTTGCGGCCAGCTCTAGGAAGAGTCTTGGTGGTTCTAAAACTTCTTCCATTTAAGAATGATGGAGGCCACTGTGTCCTTGGGGACCTTCAATGCTGCAGAAATGTTTTGGTACAATTACCCAGATCTGTGGGACCTTATATAGACAGGTGTGTGCCTTTCCAATCAATTGAATTGACCACAGGTGGGCTCCAATCAAGTTGTAGAAACATCAAGGATGATCAACGGAAACAGGATGCACCTGAGCTCAATTTGGAGTCTCATAGCAAAGGGCCTGAATACGTATATAAATAAAGCATCTGTTTTTATTGCTTTTTATACATTTGCAAAAATGTCTAAATACCTGTTTTCACTTTGTCATTATGGGGTATTGTGTGTAGATTTATGAGGGAAAAACAAAATGCAATCCATTTTAGAATGTGGAAAAAGTCAAGGCTACAATGTGGAAAAAGTCAAGGGGTCTGAATATTTCAGAATGCACTGTATATTGAGCAGAGAAAATAAAGATGAACAGAAAGTAAGACCAGAGCCAGAATAGGATGGGAGTTCTAAAGAAACAATGAAGATGTGGTTAGAAAAGAGATTGAGAGAGACAAGGGACAAGGGGTAGGTTCGCATGAGCATGTCCTGTGCTGCTGCTCTCACCGTAGCCCCAGTGCCAGGCTGCCTCTTGGCCGAAGGGCTGGAAAGCGGGGAGGATGAGGGTAGTGCAGACAAACTGGACCGGGAGGAGTTGGTGGTGTTGTGGAGGCTGTCGCCCAGTCCATTGTCCTCATCGGCTGAGGAGGCGTTGGCGCCCACCACCTGGGTCAGCTCCAGCAAAGGATGGAGCCATGTGTCATCCTGCACAGCACTCCGGTTGTTCTGCCTCTCCTCAATTGACCTGTTGTTTTGATCATCCTACAAAATATGAGAAGTTATATGTAGTCTAATGAGTCACATTTGTTGCTGTTCACTTATGCACTTCGCCATGTTTTCACATGTGTAATTCTATCAGCTCGTCTCAGTAATTTGATCAGAATTCATCTAATTCAGTATGCAGTGCCGATTGGCCCAGATTCAGACCAGAGTTAAGCGTGCGTAAATGTAACACAATTCCCTTTTCATGCGCATTTCTCTCTATGCGTATTCTCTTGAGTCTGTCCGACAAAATTCTAATTTGAAAAGGTACACCGTATTTAAAGGGATGGCTGAAAACCCCATTGAAAATCTGTTGGCCAGCAAGTGGGAGTTTTTCAGCAGTTGAACTAGATGTATTCAGAGGGCGCAAGGTAGAGCATGAATAAGGCAAGTGAATGAATAAGGCAAGTCTGAATACCAAATACTGAGAAGTGCGTAGGAAAGGCATGTGTAGGAATGACATAAATTCCTAAGTCGGGATCAGCCCCATTGAGTCTGACACCACAAATGTGAAAATAACTTTGGAATGAGACCGGCTGACTCACCACCTCAATCTTCAGCGTCTCACTGGGATTATTCTGGGAGTCTGGAACAGATGAAGTATGAAACACACAGGGCACTTTACTTTTAGGTACAATATTGACATGTTCTGTTGACAGCTTTAAGTGCATCACTGCTGACACAGTGAGCTTTGAGGCTCTGTTCCCTCTGGATGGCACCCTACTACCTGTATAGTGCACTACTTTTGACCAGGCCCCATAGGGAATAGGGTGGCATTTGGAAGGCATCCTGAGACTTCACTTTTGAAAGATCAAAAGGTATTTATTTGATATAAATGACCTTTACCTCTCCTTTTACAGCAATTTCGCCTCTTCCAAGAGACAGCGGCAATTGCAGCAGTGATACCCAGTACTGCCACCACAATCACAACAACACCTGCTGTTTCAATAGAGAGAAATTAATGTTTAATGTCACAACCCCATCCATCCGCTGTTGACCAAATAAGTGGCGGGGTTGACAATTCGTCGTTGTTTGAATCCCTGAACGCCCCTTGAAATTCAGAAATAATCATTTTCCAAAATACACGCAACATTCATAATATTCTATTGCGTTAACGCACAATAAAATCCTAATCCACAGTAATAAACAGGAGACAACAGAGCATGCAGCAAGGTGATGTCTGCTGTACCTGGACCTGGTCTTGTACCTGAGATGGTGCTGGATGTGGGCAGTCTGGTCTCACAGACCGTGTTGGACGTAGCGGTGCAGTTCTTCAGCCTCACCTCATTCTCTTTACATCTGAGATAAATGGGGTTTTCAACAAAATATCATTTTAAAAGCCATATTAAAACCAGTTTAATTAGATTTGATTTATTGATGAATAAATGCCATGTATAAGAAAGCTATTCACCACTGTGCAATAACGTCTTCACAACAATCCAATGAAGTAAAAATGGAGGTTAGGCTAGATTTAGTTTGAGAGCATCAGCGTGTATGTTCACATATTCTATGGACATACCTTAAGCACTTTTTGCACACCTCACAGGCTTGGTCAGGGGCACAGAATAACCCAGGTTTACACCGGCACTCTCTGTCCTGAGTGATGGTGCATGCCTTTGTAGTCACCTGATCTGTGAGAGGAACATACAGAGTTTGTAATGTTAAAGACACAACAAACAAACAAAAAAAATCAGACACGGGATAGATCGGAGCCTTGGAGCTCAGCCATTTCATTTGTCATTCATTCTAATGGGTCATGTTGAATTTGAAAAGGGCTAACTTGTTAAACAGAATTACCTGAGTGACACGTGGTGCACTTCAAGCACTGCCGTAGTCCGTTGCCATGTTCAGTGTATGTGTCAAACTCACAGGTCTCACAGGTTCCGCGCTCAAAGGAACGCGTGCAGTACGCTTTGACATATGTACCTGAGGCCATAGAGAAACAGTTACTGGGTTATCCAAAAGGTGTCTTACCTGCAGCAGACATTTGATACTGAATATGAATTACTGTAGTCGTATAACCATGGTCAATACAAGGTCAAAGTAGTATACCATTTCCAGTGCATACACTGGTCTCAGTAGACTGAATCTTAAATCTCTATTTGTCTCACCAGCTAGGCAGTTTAAACAGCAGATGTTGTCATGTGGGTACTCCAGGTTTTCCCGGCATGAGATGTCCCGCTGTGTCAAGTTTCTGACGCTGCCTCCTGTCCGTGTCAATTTAAGGCCAGACTGAGCTGCCGCCATGGGTTTGAGGGCCCAGATTAGGAGGACAACCTTAGATAAAGATGAAGCACACATGAAAAACATTGTCATCCAGTTTTCACCTAGCTTACTTTAGACACCCATAACATCTAAGGAAAGTAACCAAAGTTGGTGAGGAAATTACCGTTGTAAAAAATAGGTGTAAATCTCAAATGGCACCATATTCCCCATATAGTGCACTACTTTAGAGGGCTCTGGTCAAAAGTAGGGAATAGCATGCCATTTGGTACATAAACCTAGGTCTTTCTTTACTCACAATATGACATTGTAGTCCTGACAATAAATCACTTCCCCTTCAAGGAAATACCTTCAAAAAGGTCCATATTAATGACTAACTAGAGAAGGGAAAGAAAATAATCCAAGAATGTCTATGAGATCATCCAAACCTTGTTTGTCAAGAAATGTCCTCATCTTTGTACATGCAGAGCTCCTTATTCAAGTGACAGCCTTGCCAAAACTTAGGTATGATAACAGTGCCAATATAATTGCATTCATGATCACGCCACTGATGCTCTATCAAAAACAACTACAAATCTAATGTTATTTGTCACCTTCTTCGTAAACAACAGGTGTAGACTAACACTTCATCTATAAGTGAAGCAAGCCTAATGATTAGTCCCAACGATGTATGTAGTTACACGAAAACTATTTTGAAACTGGTCTTTATCTGGGTCAACTATTTGAGGGTGTTATTTCTCAACTAGAGACAAACAAGAAGCGCTGTGATGCAATTTCATCACAAATCCATTTGGAATCTCTGAGTCACAAGATACATGGGCACACCCAATTAAGCAACCTGTATTCACCTGTAAAGTATGTTCAAATATGGGCTAGCCTACAAACCCTCTGAACAAAACCCAAGCACACTCCAGAGTAGAAAAGAGGCAAGGTGACAATAGATATGCTGCATCATATTATGTATTCTCCCAAAATGTTATTTGGAACATAAATACACAGTTATTTTAGCATTAAATTGCTAAATGTTCTCTCTGCCCAAGGCAAAATGTGTAGAATTGCAAGAAATTAGCTTTAGAACTGCAACATATTCTCACTAATGCCAAGCCTTTAAAATGTTATTTCCCAGGGGCAGAAACTTATTTAGTCTGGCCATACACTGCAGAAACTGCTTGTATGCAAAAAAATAAATTGCACTCTAAAGTAGGAGTTGTGTTCTGATATTATGTGGGGGTCCCTGATGTATTTGCTAACGTATCACAAAAGGCGGTACCCGAGGCAAAATAAAGTTTGGGAACCCCTGCCTTAGTCTAACTAAACACCGGCTTCAACAGACACTACATAAGAATTTCGCACCTATATGAGGCTTTTCCATTGGCATGTTTACGCGACATTCTTTCTGGCCGCACAAATGGCGTATCGACTGAGTCAGAACATGAGTTCGAATTTTAGCATAAGTCAAAAGTAACATTACTAGTTAGGCTCCACAATTTAATTGATGAGGTAATGACAGAGCACGCGTGCTGTGTGACAACAACGCTTCAAATTGATGTGGTCACAGCCGTACAGCGTGAAACAACTTACCATGTAATGTAGGACTATATTGCTCATACTTTTATCAAACCTCGCAAAATGTCAAAGGTGGCGTACATATCCCAGTTGATGAGTCCGAAAACAGAAAAGCGTCACCAGCACTCCCCCATGAATCGAAGGTTTCGTTTGGTTGAACTGCGCTAGATTTACTTGAGACAACTCTCCTCACGAAAGAGAAAGTTCCAAATGACGATTGGCGCAGTGCCCGTCACGCCCCTTTAGGGAAACGATTAAATAGTCCCAATTAAACCATCTCTAGCCAAGGATCGGACCCTTTTTTTCTGCCTGTAGCTCAGGACCTGAAGCAAAGATATGCATAATCTTGATATCAGTTGAAAGGAAACACTTTGACGTTTGTGGAAATGTGAAATTAATGTAGGAGAATAACACATTAGATCTGGTAAAATATGAAAAAAATGTGTATATCATCTTTAAAATGCAAGAGAAAGGCCACAATGTTTTTTCCCCCAGTTTAGGCACAATTTAGATTTTGGTCACTAGATGGCAGTGTATGTGCAAAGTTTTAGACGGATCCAATGAACCATTGCATTTCTGTTCAAAAGCCTGCCCAAATGTACCTAATTGGTTTATTAAAACATTTTCAAGTTCATAACTGTGCACTCTCCTCAAACAATAGCATGGTATTATTTCACTGTAATAGCTACAGTAAATTGGACAGTGCAGATAGATTAACAATAATCTTTTCATTTTTCATGCTTTTGTGCCCATATCAGATATGTTTATGTCCTGGGAAATATTCTTACAACCTCATGCTAATCACATTAGCGCACGTTAGCTCAACCCTCCCACGGAGGGGACACCGATCCTGTAGAGGATACAAACTATTACAAATATTGTTTTAGTTGGGGAGAAACCCCTCAGATTTATGAGATTAATAGCCACACTCACCCTTATCAATGTGGAAAATTCTCTTTCTGTGTATGTCAGTTTGACATTATCTATGCAAAAGTTGTCTGCACGACTTAGTCTCTCACACGCAGACACGGCCACAGTCACAGGACAGGAAGAGAAGGTTTAAACTGACTCATTTGCTCAGAAAGAGAGGAGTTTCATACCCACAACAGAATGCTGGGTAGTGTGAACCTCAAACATGTAGTCTACCCATTTTAAACAAAAAGACACCACTGTAAAGTAAACTGTGAAAATACACTAACCCAGTCACCCTTGTCTGCTGATATAATTATGCAAGGATGGATTAAACATACATATATATATATATATATATATATATATATATATATATATATATATATACACACATATACAGTGGGGAGAACAAGTATTTGATACACTGCCGATTTTGCAGGTTTTCCTACTTACAAAGCATGTAGAGGTCTGTCATTTTTATCATAGGTACACTTCAACTGTGAGAGACAGAATCTAAAACAAAAATCCAGAAAATCACATTATATGATTTTTAAGTAATGACTTTGCATTTTATTGTATACACACATTATATATATACACACATACATATATATATATATATACATACACATACACATTTGGTGCTGTATGAAAAACAGCACCAAAGCATGATGTTTCCACCCCCATGCTTCACAGTAGGTATGGTGTTCTTTGGATGCAACTCAGCATTCTTTGTCCTCCAAACACGACGAGTTGAGTTTTTACCAAAAAGTTATATTTTGGTTTCTTCTGACCATATGACATTCTCCCAATCTTCTTCTGGATCATCCAAATGCTCTCTAGCAAACTTCAGACGGGCCTGGACATGTACTGGCTTAAGCAGGGGGACACGTCTGGCACTGCAGGATTTGAGTCCCTGGCGGCGTAGTGTGTTACTGATGGTAGGCTTTGTTACTTTGGTCCCAGCTCTCTGCAGGTCATTCACTAGGTCCCCCTGTGTGGTTCTGGGATTTTTGCTCACCGTTCTTGTGATCATTTTGACCCCACGGGGTGAGATCTTGCGTGGAACCCCAGATCGAAGGAGATTATCAGTGGTCTTGTATGTCTTCCATTTCCTAATAATTGCTCCCACAGTTGATTTCTTCAAACCAATCTGCTTACCTATTGCAGATTCAGACTTCCCAGCCTGGTGCAGGTCTACAATTTTGTTTCTGGTGTCCTTTGACAGCTCTTTGGTCTTGGCCATAGTGGAGTTTGGAGTGTGACTGTTTGAGGTTGTGGACAGGTGTCTTTTATACTGATAACAAGTTCAAACAGGTGCCATTAATACAGGTAACGAGTGGAGGACAGAGGAGCCTCTTAAAGAAGAAGTTACAGGTCTGTGAGAGCCAGAAATCTTGCTTGTTTGTAGGTGACCAAATACTTATTTTCCACCATAATTTGCAAATAAATTCATTAAAAATCCTACAATGTGATTTTCTGGATTTTTTTTCTCATTTTGTCTGTCATAGTTGAAGTGTACCTATGATGAAAATTACAGGCCTCTCTCATCTTTTTAAGTGGGAGAACTTGCACAATTGGTGGCTGACTAAATACTTTTTGCCCCACTGTATATACACACACATATATATACATATACACACACATACAGATATATATATACACATCATACAGATATATATATATATACATACATACACTGCTCAAAAAAATAAAGGGAACACTTAAACAACACAATGTAACTCCAAGTCAATCACACTTCTGTGAAATCAAACTGTCCACTTAGGAAGCAACACTGATTGACAATACATTTCACATGCTGTTGTGCAAATGGAATAGACAAAAGGTGGAAATTATAGGCAATTAGCAAGACGCCCCCAATAAAGGAGTGGTTCTGCAGGTGGTGACCACAGGCCACTTCTCAGTTCCGGTCACTTTTGAATGCTGGCGGTGCTTTCACTCTAGTGGTAGCATGAGACGGAGTCTACAACCCACACAAGTGGCTCAGGTAGTGCAGCTCATCCAGGATGGCACATCAATGCGAGCTGTGGCAAGAAGGTTTGCTGTGTCTGTCAGCGTAGTGTCCAGAGCATGGAGGCGCTACCAGGAGACAGGCCAGTACATCAGGAGACGTGGAGGAGGCCGTAGGAGGGCAACAACCCAGCAGCAGGACCGCTACCTCCGCCTTTGTGCAAGGAGGAGCAGGAGGAGCACTGCCAGAGCCCTGCAAAATGACCTCCAGCAGGCCACAAATGTGCATGTGTCTGCTCAAACGGTCAGAAACAGACTCCATGAGGGTGGTATGAGGGCCCGACGTCCACAGGTGGGGGTTGTGCTTACAGCCCAACACCGTGCAGGACGTTTGGCATTTGCCAGAGAACACAAAGATTGGCAAATTCGCCACTGGCGCCCTGTGCTCTTCACAGATGAAAGCAGGTTCACACTGAGCACATGTGACAGAGTCTGGAGACGCCGTGGAGAACGTTCTGCTGCCTGCAACATCCTCCAGCATGACCGGTTTGGCGGTGGGTCAGTCATGGTGTGGGGTGGCATTTCTTTGTGGGGCCGCACAGCCCTCCATGTGCTCGCCAGAGGTAGCCTGACTGCCATTAGGTACCGAGATGAGATCCTCAGACCCCTTGTGAGACCATATGCTGGTGCGGTTGGCCCTGGGTTCCTCCTAATGCAAGACAATGCTAGACCTCATGTGGCTGGAGTGTGTCAGCAGTTCCTGCAAGAGGAAGGCATTGATGCTATGGACTGGCCCGCCCGTTCCCCCTACCTGAATCCAATTGAGCACATCTGGGACATCATGTCTCGCTCCATCCACCAACGCCACGTTGCACCACAGACTGTCCAGGAGTTGGCAGATGCTTTAGTCCAGGTCTGGGAGGAGATCCCTCAGGAGACCATCCGCCACCTCATCAGGAGCATGCCCAGGCGTTGTAGGGAGGTCATACAGGCACGTGGAGGCCACACACACTACTGAGCCTCATTTTGACTTGTTTTAAGGACATTACATCAAAGTTGGATCAGCCTGTAGTGTGGTTTTCCACTTTAATTTTGAGGGTGACTCCAAATCCAGACCTCCATGGGTTGATAAATTTGATTTCCATTGATAATTTTTGTGTGATTTTGTTGTCAGCACATTCAACTATGTAAAGAAAAAAGTATTTAATAAGAATATTTCATTCATTCAGATCTAGGATGTGTTATTTTAGTGTTCCTTTTATTTTTTTGAGCAGTGTATATATATATACAGTTGAAGTCGGAAGTTTACATACACCTTAGCCAAATACATTTAAAAACTCAGTTTTTCATAATTCCTGACATTTCATTCTAGTAAAAATTCCCTTTCTTAGGTCAGTTAGGATCACCACTTTATTTTAAGAATGTGAAATGTCAGAATAATAGTAGAGAGAATGATTTATTTAAGCTTGTATTTCGTTCATGGCATTCCAAGTGGGTCAGAAGTTTACATACACTCAATTCGTATTTGGCAGGATTGCCTTTAAATTGTGTAATTTGGTTCAAACATTTTGGGTAGCCTTCCACAAGCTTCCCACAATAAGTTGGGTGAATTTTGGCCCATTCCTCCTGACAGAAATGGTGTAACTGAGTCAGGTTGGTAGGCCTCCTTGCTCGCGCATGCTTTTCCAGTTCTGCCCACAAATTTTCTATGGAACTGAGGTCGGGGCTTTGTGATGACCACTCCAATACCTTGACTTTGTTGTCCTTAAGCCATTTTGCCACAACTTTAGAAGTATGCTTGGGGTCATTGTAGGACTCGTTTTACTGTGGATATAGATACTTTCGTACCTGTTTCCTCCAGCATCTTCACAAGGTCCTTTGCTGTTGTTCTGGGATTGATTTGCACCAAAGTAAGTTCATCTCTAGGAGACAGAATGCATCTCCTTCCTGAGCGGTATGACGGCTGCGTGGTCCCATGGTGTTTATACTTGCGTACTATTGTTTGTACAGATGAACGTGGTACCTTCAAGCGTTTGGAAATTACTCCCAAGGATGAACTAGACTTGTGGAGGTCTTCATTTTTTTCTGAGGTCTTGGCTGATTTCTTTTAGATTTTCCCATGATGTCAAGCAATGAGGCACTGAGCTTGAAAGTATGCCTTGAAATACATCCACAGGTACACCTCCAATTGACTCAAAAGATATCAATTAGCCTATCAGAAGCTTCTAAAGCCATGACATCATTTTCTGGAACATTCCAAGCTGTTTAAAGGCACTGTTTAAAGTCAACTTAGTGTATGTAAACTTCTGACCCACTGGAACTGTGATACAGTGAATTATAAGTGAAATAATCTGTCTGTAAACAATTGTTAGAAAAATTACTTTTGTCGTGCACAAAGTAGATGTCCTAACCGACTTGCCAAAACTATAGTTTGTCAACAATAAATTTGTGGAGTGGTTGAAAAACGAGTTTTAATGACTCCACCCTAAGTGTATGTAAACTTCCGACTTCAACTGTATATATACATAAATATACACATATTCATATATATATCAAATACAAAAGGTAAAAAACACAGCTAGTATGGACAGTGCATCAAATGCGTTGAATGTTATTCCACATATGCAGTTGTCATACAGTATTGTATGTGTCCAACACAGCCGCTCATTGTATAGAACTTTTTGGTTTTGCTGATATTTTTACCTCTTACCTTAGCAATTTGCTCATGGGGTCAGCAAAACACTAACATGTGAAACATAAGATGCTGGTCATAAACCATTTCTTAAAATCAACATATCATTCTATTCCTTTAATACAGGGGTGTCAAACTCATTCCATGGAGTGGCTACTGTTTGCTGGTTTTTGTTTTTTTCATTTCAATTAAGACCTAGACAACCAGGTGGGGGGAGTTTCTTACTAATTTGTGACCTTAATTCATTAATCAAGTACAAGGGAGGCGCGAAAACCCAGAGACACTCGGTCTTGCGTGAAATGATGCATCCATAGAGCAAGAAAGCCATTGTTCATATAGATCTAACAATCAAAAGACATCTGGACCACTCATGACTGCTGCTATGTTTGCTATAGCTGATGCATTCTGTGGTTCTTGATAAGGATGCAGACTCAAGGGAGTGGCAATGCTCGCTGAGCGACCCATCAAAGATGTCTGCTTGGTTTCTTAGGTTTGGATTGTGCTGGGTCTAGGCTAATTTTGAAGAAGGCAAACACTTCACTCTGGAAATTAGTACACTGAACAAAAATATAAAGACAATATGTAAAGTGTTGGTCCCATGTTTCATGAGCTGAAATAAAAGATCCCAGAAATGTTCCATACACACAACAAGAGTATTATTTATCCTTTGCCAAGATAATCCATCCACCTGACAGGTGTGGCATATCAAGAAGTTAATTAAACAGCATGATCATTAGACAGGTGCACCTTGTGCTGGGGACAATAAAAGACCACTCTAAAATGTGCAGTTTTGTCAAACAACAATGCCACAGATGTCTCAAGTTGAGGGCACGTGCAATTGGCATGCTGAACGCATTACTGTCCACCAGAGCTGTTACCAGAGATTTGAATGTTCATTTCTCTATCACAAGCTGCCTTCAACATAGTTTTAGAGAATTTGGCAGTACGTCCAACCAGCCTCACAACCACAGACCATGTGTAACCAAGCCATAGCAGGACCTCCACATCTGGCATTGTTTGAGACCAGCCACCCGGACAGCTGATGAAACTGTGGATTTTCACAACCGATTAATTTTTGCAAACTGTCAGAAACCTTCTCAGGGAAGCTCATCAGCTTGCTCTGTGTCCTCAACAGGGTCTTGACCTGACTGCAGTTCGGCGTCGCAATCGACTTCAGTGGGCAAATGCTCACCTTTGATGGCCACTGTTACACTGGAGAAGTGTGCTCTTCACGGATGACTCCCGGTTTCAACTGTACCGAGCAGATGGTAGACAGTGTGTATGGCGTAGTGTGGGTGAGCGGTTTGCTGATGTCAACTTTGTGATCAGAGTGCACCATGGTGGCGGTGGGGTTATGGTATGGGCAGGCATAAGCTACGGACAACACACACAATTGTATTTTATCGATGGCAATTTGAATGCAAAAAGATACCGTGACGAGATCCTGAGGCCCATTGTGGTGCTATTCATCCACCGCTATCACCTCATGTTTCAGCATGATAAAGCACAACGCCATGTCGTAAGGATCTGTACACAATTCCTGAAAGCTGAAAATGTCCCAGTTCTTCCATGGCCTGCATACTCACCAGACATATCACCCATTGAGCATGTTTGGGATGCTCTGGATCGAAGTGTACGTCAGCGTGTTCCAGTTCCTTCCAATATCCAGGAATTTCGCACAAACATTGAAGAGGAGTAGGACAACATTCCACAGGCCACAATCAACAGCCTGATCAACTCAACTTTTCCTGTGACCAACAGATGCATATCTGTATTCCCAGTCATCGGAAATCCATAGATTAGGCCCTAATTACTTTATTTTAATTGACTGATATTCTTATATGAACTGTAACTCAGTAAAATCTTACAAATTGGTACATGTTGCGATTATATTTTTGTTCAGTGTAGGTATGTTTAAATGGTCTTGAACTTTGCTCCTCTCCTCTCCTACCAGTTTGGGACATTCAATAGAACTGAGTAGGACCTCACCTTCCTCAGGGGCAGACTTATTCCTATGTGCCCTCCACATGACTAATTAGTGCTGTATTGCACTTCTGCAGTACAGTCTCTTGCAAGCACAGTAACTTCCTGTGTGCCCAGGATTGCATGGTATGCAAGAAGTGGGCAGTCAGGGCACTTTTTCTCAGCTGGTATTAAGATAATCAAAATCTAATTGTATGAGCAGCCACAGTATTCTTTAGAGTTACAGTACAGCCAGAGGATAACTGGGACCAAGCTACTGTAGAATCACGAAGAGACTTGTGGAAGAAAACAACTTGAGCCATATTATATAAGCAAGGAGAAATCAAAAGCATGAAAAGGCATGCATGTCAGATATGTACTCAAACAAAATTACAGTGATGTAGACCTAGTAAAGTGCATATCATGTAGGTAATGAATTATACATTGTGTCAAAGGTGCACAGTAACCTACTCATACTAAATTTGAGACTTTTCAACTGTACATTTATTTCCAAAAGGCTACATATACATTTGCAAATTCTACTGTACATAAAACATCCAAAATGTCCATAATTATATAGATATAACATACCACAAAGCTGCCCTGGTAATACCAAACATATATGTTTAGCACTAGAAAAGCTCTGCAGCCTATTCAATTATATAATCTTAAATACTTTTTGAACTAATACTTTTTTAAATGTATATTGGTATGGTTTTGTTTTGTTGCTTTTTTTCAGCCCCATCTGTACTTTACAACATTCACCATTTACAGTAGTTAAACAAGGCACAAGAATAGTGACATGAAGCCCAAGGCCATGCGTGATGTAAAAAGGAGCATTGTAACCTCTAGCTCTGGTCCACGGGGTTAGTGTGGCATGATAACGCTGAGCCAGCTAATGCCCTGGACCAGAGCTAGGTAACATCCATCCGTGATATAAATCAGGGTGGAGATATAGTTACCAGGGTTGTGTCCTAATTGGCACCCTTTTCACTATATACTGCACTACTTTTCACCAGGGCCCATAGGGCTCTAGTCAAAAGTAGTACACACTATAGGGAATAAAGTACCATTTGGGACACATCCCAGCTCAGGGGACAGTAAATCAGGGGTCCAACAGTAAACTCTTCAGCCAGTGACACAGCAATACTCTAACACAAAGCATAAGTATACAGAGTGTGTGTGTGTGTGTGTGTGTGTGTGTGTGTGTGTGTGTGTGTGTGTGTGTGTGTGTGTGTGTGTGGGTGTATATATATCCATGGTTCAAAGCCCAGTGGCCCCACTTAACATTTACAAACTTAACTTCAACATTTAATAAGTTGGACATGACTCAGCATTGCTGCATTAAATAAAATAGTTACAATTCTGTTTGGTTGTTATGATGTATTGTATTTTACAGACAAATGCTCTTAATGCAACATCAGCCACTGTTTAGCATTACAACAGCACACTTGCTTCCATGTTTTGTACCACTCTTGCTCACATTAGTACAGGGAAGGAGAATTCAACAACTAACAATTAAAAAACAATCATATTCAAAATGTAAAGCTCACTCACTAATCTGTTCTATAGCCAGCTGGGTTGTATAACGATTAACATTCGATTTATCAGTAGAGTATAGCGAATCTGAATAGCAAAGTAGGTTTCACGTACAATGTAACTTCAGCTCTTATGTAATCCTTCATGATGAGAGCGACAAAAACGGTACATGAATCCGGTCATGTAGCATAAACACTCTTCAGCTCAACACTGTATGTTTTGTGTCCCAAATGGAACCCTATTACCTTTAAAGTGCACTATTCAAAAGTAGCGCACTATTGGGAATAGGGTATCATTTGGGACACATCTTGTTGTATATGAAATTGCATATAACAAACTATGTGCCAACAGTGTTGGTAGTTCAGAGGAGACTGCAACAGGTGTACAATCAACAAGTTGAGCGTCTTTCGTAAAATGAGCAACATTTTCAAAAAGTATTCAGATAATTTCAAATCCTTGTTACTATGATCATAATCCTATACCAATGAAAGCAGTGAGTAACTACAAAGGGACATGATCCAAAACCTGTAGATGAGAAATCACACTGAACACATACAACAGAAATATGCATAATAAGAATGACTTTAAAGTATACATCCGCCCTATGAATTACATGAAGAAAAAAAACGATCCATCCTATGAATTACTGTTGCATTCTTTCATTTTTGTTTTAGCTGGATGTCTTTTCTAAACATGTTCAAAACAGTGCCTATTGCTCAGACCAGTAATTCATAATCCCCTGCTTTTCTATGACATTTAAAATGCGTCCCAAATGGCACCATGTTCCCTACATAGTGTACTACTTTTGTTCAGAGTCTTATGGGCTCTCCTTACTTGTACAGTACAACAGGATGTTAAACATGCATGCTTAATGTACCAGAAGGGCTTCCATACCATAACACATTCTATCCACATTGATGTCCTGTGTAGTTGTGAAGTGCTGTGCCTCTGCTGGGAGGCTTGTGTGTAAGAGCTATGCAGCTCTTTGACAGGTGTCAATGGTTGGAAGTGGGTGATAAGATGCAGTGTTACACATGGCACAGTGCCAGGAAATGATGTCTTACAACTCCTCCAGCGTTCTCCTTCTCCCCCTGGGTGGCCAAACCACAACTCGTGCGCGCACACACAAACACATACACACATACAATACTGTAGCCTGACACAAAGACGTTTTCATCATCGTCAGGGGTTTTGCCATTACAGTAAAACTCATGTTATTCAAATCTGTACCTTTCACATGTTTTTCAGAGTGGTTTCTCCCATTTGATACATTATTTGGAATTGATAACCTAGTATTCAAATAGGAATGAATACCATACAGATGTCTTATGGTAAATGGGTGTGATATTGGTTTCTTCCCAAATAGCGGACCCTATTCCCTATTTAGTGCACTACTTTTTACTTTTAGTGCACTACTATTCACTACATAGGAAATGGGGTTCCATTTGGGCACTGAGGATAGTTTCAACCTCTCGGGACGGTGAAGAGCTGTTCCACTCTCTGAAGAGCATTGGTTGGTCCCAACAACCGAATAAGAAAACAAGGGCAACAGAAACTCAATTGAGGGGCAGCCTGCCTTAAGAATGGATTAACTAAGAGGAAAATAATGGAGGGAATAGAACACAGAAAGGCAAAACAGATTTACAGTACATCATCAGAAAAGGGTGGATACAGTATGCACACAGCAATGACAGATTTGATATTTTTTCAGTGGTCATTTTTGCCTGTCTTGTTTTGCACTGTGAACAACAATCTCCATCTTATGCATTACGCTTCTGTTGTTGGGATCTATGTAGAAGAAGAATTCCTCTTATAAGTCAGCCAGTATACTCTGGGACTGAGTTAGCAGTCTCATGATTGGTGAGTTCACCCATTCCACACACTGGGTTGCCTGGGCTACCTGTTCCTAAATGATGCACTAAGTCTGATTCAGGGTCCTCCTGGCTCTTTGCTGCAGTGCTTTTGGAGTGGATCTTGCCAATTTCCTCCAGAGCGCTCGCCAGAGAGTCCAGGTCACCAGTGTCTTGGTGTCGTGCCTCCCACAGGCTCAGTATGACCGCAGAGGGGCTCTGTTGCTTAAGAAAATACGACAGGTTTCTGTAGGGAGAAAAGGGGGGGAAACACTTTTGGTAGACAAAGTGGTCACAGCACACTTAGCAAAGTGAACAACACTGTTGTTTATAGATTTTAGTCTCCTATGAGATACAACTCTGTGTTTCAGCACAGCACTGTTTCCAAATCTCAGCAGGGAGGGACTGACAATGCAGTGCTAGTAAGTGTGTATCTGAGAAATGACATACTAGACGTGATAAGAGATTTCTTGAAATATCAAAGTTAGTAAACTAGTCAACATTTGAGGGGGGAAAAGTCCATGTCACGTTAGGACTGAATATGTACTGTAGGCCTATGATAAACACACTGTAGGCTTATGGGTCGTTTGGGGTAACAACTTGCAATGTGTGTATTACAGTAAGCCATTAGATCCAGTGGAGGGCAGTATTTTACTATAAAACAATGGTTTACCCGTCCCTGCCAAAAGCATCACCCTCTGTGAATGCAGTCATTTGTGTGCCATCAGACTCAATTAAAATCAGCTTAACATGATAAGATATAATATGAGGACAGCTGATTGGGCTCATTTGGAAGCCCAAAAGTCTCAAATACCTTCTGCTGTTTGTTCAAGTAATCATTGAAACATTCAGTGAGACATGATAGACAGTTGGGCTAAATCTCAAATGGCACCCTATTCCCTATTTAGTACCATGGGGCCCTGGTCAAAAGTAGTGCACTACATTGGGAATAGGAGGGTATTTGGTATCACAGCCTTGGACACTCACCTATCTAGATGGAGTTTCTGGGCTAAGAGCTGCCAGTCCTTGCCCTTGGCATTGGCAGTGTCAAAGGTGGCACATATCCTCTGGCGGATGGAGAGGGGGATTTTGAAGGCCTTGGGCCCCGTCTGTGAGGTGACGGTGCAGTCCGTCTGCATAAAAAATGGGACTGACTCCTTCTTGCTCTACAAGGGAAAAACAGAGCCAAAACACAATGTCACAGGAGTCAAGAATAATTAAAAATCTATTTTATTTAACAAAAAGGCTGTTAGGATACACAGGGCCATTAATAAGTCAGCTCTCAATGATAGCGTCTAGCTACCCTCGGGTTTAGAAGGAAGCATAGGATGCATCCCAAATGGCAACCTATTCCCTATATATTTCACTACTTTTGACCAGAGCCCTATGGGCCTTGGTCAAAAGTAGTACACCACAGGGACTAGGGAGAAACAACCACTGCAGACTCCTGAGAACAGGATGTTCAGCTAGTGACAGCAGAGGACACTGACTTCACTAAGGTTAAATAAAGGTTGTGTGGATTGTGGAAGTAAAATGTCTTTCCACACACGGAGAGCCAGGCTCACCTCCGCCACGGACGTATAGACCTGCAGAATCTGCTCATGACCTTTGACCTGGCGCACGCTGATCTTGCAGGAGAGCTGGGTGGTGGTGGGGCTGTTCCTCTCCAGGGAGAAGGCACAGTGCAGCGGCTTCTGATTGCTGCACCACACTTGGGAAAAGGAGAATTCCTGCAGGCAGGCACACAAAGAGAGAATTATGTATGGAAGTAAGCATTTGTACTGGGGGGGTCAAATTCCCACTTAATTCTGATAATTGATGTCGGATCGCGGGCTAAATATTACACACAATATCCGAGACCGAGGGAATGACGAACGGGAAAATTAGTGCCTTTGATGTTTAATACATTTCTGCAGTGGGCACCTCTGTAGGGAAACATCCTTGACCTCCTGCACGCTTCCATCTTCCATCTCTGCATAATAAAGTCACCTGTAAACGAGTCATAGTGATGGGCTGCCTCCCAAATGGCAACCTATCCCCTATATAGTGCACTACTTATCCTCAACGGGATGGGTGTCCCTAAACCGGGACGGTTGTTGCTAACATGCACTAATGTGACTAGAATGACGTTGTGTACAACAGCCAACTTTCCGGGATATAGACATGTCTTATATGGACAGAAAGCTTAAATTCTTGTTACTCTAACTGCATTGTCCAATTAACAGTAGCTATTACAGTGAAAAAATACCATGCTATTGTTTGAGGAGAGTTGACACACAACAAAAAACGTTTATCACGGCAACTGGTTTGATACATTCACCTCTGAAGGTAAATCATGTACTTACATTCAGTAATCTTGCTCTGAGTTGTCATCCTGAGGGTCCCAGAGATAAAATGTAGCATAGTTTTGTTTGATAAAATCAATTTTTATGTTCAAATGTAGGAACTAGGGTCTATAGTTTGACCCCACTGCTGTCCCTGGCTCCACACCCACCCCGCCTGGCCATCTAGATGTGTGAAAGTTAGTGTATAAGCTAATGATCCACCATGTATGACATTCCTGGGAGTGTGTAAACTAAACATTTTTATTACCATAGCATTTTTGTATGTTCTCTATAGTTATGTACTTGAAAATATATCAATTGACCAAACTCCTGGCAGACTTGATACAAAATATTGTGCAGTAATGTAATTTTTCACTGGATCAGTCTGAAACTTTGCACACACACTGCTGCTATCTGGTGGCCAACATCTAAATTACACCTAGACTCCAATCTGAAAGTATGGCCTTTCTCTTGCATTTCAAAGACGATGAAAAAAAAAACTGATGCTTTTTTTGCTTGTATTATCTTTTACCAGATCTAATGTGTTAAATTATCCTACATTTATTTCACATTTGCACAAATGGTATCAAGAATATGCATATCATTGCTTCAGGTCCTGAGCTACAGGCAGTTAGATTTGGGTGTCATTTTAGGCGAAAATTGAAAAAAAGAGTACGATCCCAGTGCACTAGCCATTGGGCTCTGGTCAAATGTAGTGCACTATATAGGGAACAGGGTGCCATTTAATACGTAACCATGGCGATAGGGACACCAGCTAACTGTACAGTAAAAAAAACAGCCTAGTGTGCCTAAAGAGAACTTAAACCCCTTAGCTTTGATCATCCCCGATGTGGGATGGATGTGTCAGATAATGGTGCACAGGGGAATGATGGACGTGGAGAGGCCAGGTACTCTAGCAGTAAAATAAAAAATAAAAAGCTAACTTGATGTATGGTCCAGGCAAGAGCCATTACTCTCCAACTGCCCTTTGAAAGGGGGAGGTTCACAGAGGCAGTCTCCTTCCAAAGATCATCATAAATAAGCCAAGAGGAGGTGTCTGTCTGACGGTCTGTGTGAGACACGCTACCCTACTTCCTCACCCCTCACAGATGTATGGGGGCAATGCAGTGTGCACACACAGTTACCAATAAAGGTAAACAACCTCCTGTAAAAAAGACAGTCTGGTTGTAACCAAACATTTTGTTAACCATTGGCAATTAATAACGCATACAACTTTCTATCAGTGGTATAAAGTACTTAAAAAATACTTTGAAGTACTAATTCAGTAGTTTTTTGGGGTATCTGGTCTTTATTATTTATATTTTTGACAACTGTTACTTTTACTTCACTACATTCCTAAATATTTTTTTTCCTTTTTCGCCATACATTTTCCCTGACACCCAAAAGTACTCATTACATGTTGAATGATTAGCAGGACAGGAAAATGGTTCAATTCATACACTTATCAAGCGAACACATGGTCATCCCTACTGCCTCTGATCTGGCAGACTCACTAAACACAAATGCACCGTATGTAAATTTTGTCTGAGTGTTGGAGTGTACCCCTGGCTATCCATATATTTTTTAAACAATAAAATGGTGCCATTTGCTTTGCTTAATATAAGGAATTTGAAATAATGTATACTTTTACTCTTATTTTAGAAATTACATTTACTTTTGATACTTAAGTATATTTAGAACCAAATACTTTTACTCAAATTGTATTTTACTGGGTGGCTTTCACTTTTACTTGAGTAACTTTCTATTAAGGTATCTATACTTTTACTCAGGTATAACAATTGGGTACTTTTTCCACCACTGCTTTCTATGCTAAGATTTGCAGTTTCTGAAAATCTTTAGTGCTCAACACTTTAGGGTAAGGCAGAACAAGATAATGTCCATATCTGGAAGTACCAAACAGTCTACATTTGTACGCCAAGACTGCTTTAATAATACCTGACAAGTGGTAAAGAGTTTGAAGTTCCATAGCAACAGTTTCTGAAATGATTCAGTGCTAAACGCTTTAGGGTAAGGCAGAAGTCGATAATGTCTTACAGTGTCTAGTTCTGATTAGACTTACACAATTCCTCCTGAAACTTACAACGGACACAAGTCCTGCTGAGACTGAGACTGTCATAACATGTACATCATAATGTCTACATCTCTAAGTAGTTTAAAGTCTAAAACAGTTACCTGACACGTAGTAAAGGGTTTGATGCTCCATAGAAATTGTGGGACATCTTGGATGTAGACCTGGAGGCTGAAGGTGTTCCCTCTGAAAGGCAGCATCTTAGGTTCCTCCAGGAGCTGTCCTCCTCTACTGGTCTCTGTGGCCACCACTCCCTGGAGGGAGTGAGGTACTGGAGAGTCAGTCGGCCAGTTCTCTTTATCACCACAGTTCACTTCTGCTGCCAACCACAAATCCTCACAAAACCTGATAATTTTCTAAAGTCAAGAGAAATTACATGAAATACTAAAAAACAATTCTCATTAGTAGCGAGCTATATTAAATACGGAACCACAATACAAGATTGAAGTTTCAATTGAATGCATTGGATGAGCATGTATCGGCTAACATCCATCCCCCAAATTGTATTTGAAATGATGAAAGTGCTTTTTGATTTGAGGCTGTAAGGTATTCATCTGTCACCATTGTTCTGCTCCTGTGGGACGTTTAATGTATGAGCGGTCTATTCTCAGACATCTCAATCTCAAAGAGAAGTGACAAAAGAAACAGAGGGATGACTAACACCATGCCATGCTGACTGCTTGTGACTGTTTGTGTGCGTTTGTGTTAGGGCTGTGACGGTCATGGAATTTTGGATGACGGTAATTGGCCAGCCAAATGACTGCGGTCTCCGTAATAGCAAATAAATATATATACAGTGAATTCTAGACTTTTGCTACATTTTGTTACGTTACAACCTTATTCTAAAATGTTACAAATATTTTTTCCCCCTCATCAATCTACACTCAATACCCCATAATGACAAAGCAAAAACAGGTTTTTAGACATTTTGCAAAAAACAGAAATACCTTATTTACATAAGTATTCAGACCCTTTGATATGAGACTCGAAATTGAGCTCAGGTGCATCCTGTTTCCATTGATCATCCTTGTGATGTTTCTACAACTTGATTGGAGTCCACCTGTGGTAAATTCAATTGATTGGACATGATTTGGAAAGGCACACACCTGTCTATGTAAGGTCCCACAGTTGACGGTGAATGTCAGAGCAAAAACTATGCCATGATGTTGAAGGAATTGTCAGAGAGCTCTGAGACAGGATAGTGCAGAGGCACAGATCTGGGGAAGGGTACAAAAACATTTCTACAGCATTGAAGGTCCCCAAGAACACAGTGGCCTCTATCATTCTTAAATGGAAGAAGTTTGGAGATCTGGCCACTCGGCCAAACTGAGCGATCTGGGGAGAAGGGCCTTGGTCAGGGAGGTTGACCAAGAATCTGATGGTCACTCTGACAGAGCTCCAGAGTTCCTCTGTGGAGATGAGAGAACCTTCCAGAAGGACAACCATCTCTGCAGCACTCCACCAATCAGGACTTTATGGTGGAGTGGCCAGACGGAATCCACACCTCAGTAAAAGGCGCATGACAGCCCGCTTGGAGTTTGCCAAAAGGCACCTAAAGGACTCAGACCATGAGAAACAAGATTCTCTGGTCTGATGAAACCAAGATTCAACTCGTCACGGTTAAGCATGGTGGTGGAAGCATCATGCTGTGGGGATGTTTTTCAGCGGCAGGGACTGGGAGACTAGTCAGTATCGAGGCAAAGATGAATGGAGCAAAGTACAGGGAGATCCTTGACGAAACCCTGCTCCAGAGCGCTCAGAACCGAAGCACACAACGCAGGAGTGGCTTCGGGACAAGTCTCTGAATGTCCTTGAGTGGCCCAGCCAGAGCCCAGACTTGAACCCAATCGAACACCTCTGGAGAGACCTGAAAATAGCTGTGCAGCAACACTCCCCAGCCAACCTGACAGAGCTTGAGAGGATCTGCAGAGAAGAATGGGAGAAACTCCCCAAATACAGGTGTGCCAAGCTTGCAGCATCATACCCAAGAAGACTCGAGGCTGTAATCGCTGTCAAATATGCTTCAACAAAGTACTGAGTAAAGGGTCTGAATACTTATGTAAATGTGATAGTTTTTTTTTCCTTTGCAAAAATGTAAAAAAAACAGTTTTTGCTTTGTCATTATTGGGTATTGTGTGTAGATTGATGAGGAAGAGAAAAAAATGTAATCAATTTTAGAATAAGGCTGTAACGTCACAAAATGTGGAAAAAGTCAAGAGGTCTGAATACTTTCTGAATGCACTATATAGGGAGACACATTTTCTCCTTTCCTCCCCTCCTGACTGCATGTGCTGCCATAGAAATAGAATCAATAGAATGGGTATCCCCATTCAAGTTAATGATGGCATAAAGGGTGGACTGGCTGCCATTGCGAGTGTACCCATACAGAGAGGAAGAGGGGAAACGAGAGGTTTTCCTCCGCTCAAAATCTGTCCACGAAAATAAGTAAGTATAATTTTTGTATTGAGGTCAATGAGTGTCGAATTTGGTCAACAGAAAAATTATTACTTGCTACGTGAGGCTTATTTGATCGAATAGAAGTTAGGTTGTTGCGAATGCACTTATATATGTGGCATTTCGGCAACTTACCCAAAAACGACTTTATATCGAAGTTGTGCCTGCTGTCATGACATAGATTGAGGACTCATCATGGATATAACGCATTTTAGCATGGATATTACAATTGAGGGCTTCCAAAATGTTTAAGTAGTCAAATGAGTTGGGACTTGTGAGCAAACAGCCAATGAGTTGGGAGAAAACAGCCAATGAAGAACAAGAAAATTGACTATTTTAAAATGGAGATGTCTGTCCATGCTGTCACAGACACTATAATGGCACAGACAAGCATTTCGCTACACTCACAATAACATCTGCTAACCATGTGTATGTGACCAATAAAATTAGATTTGATTTGATACAAAGATTAGTCCTCTATTTATCTTGGCCTGTTCTTCATACGCATATCTGCGCTCTCATTTGCTAGAATGGTCCCACCTGATCTCACCTCCTCCCGCCTCCCTTACGTCTTTGAGGACATATATTTCCATTGTTAGAGCGATCACTTGACTATCTTGTCAATCTAATAGAACATCTTTGACCCATAGGATCAAAGCAGGAAGTACAGTACAAGCAGGAAGTAAAAGCAGGAAGTGTACCCATCAATATGTGCTGTGATTTGTTGATTCAACTCAACTGACATTACAAAAAAATACATTCCATTACATGAGCCACATCAGTTTTCATTTGAATGAACATTTAATCCTATCCGATCAGATAACCTGTTCTGCAAGACAAAACTTTTCTATTAAAATCAAATTTAAAATCCATGAAATAATTTTTAGGATACATCATGGCCATTTTCTTTGACCTTTTGAGAAATGACACCCTTTCAATGCTACATTTCCTCTTCCCCTGCATTAATATCAGCATTGCTTGAGCAAATGGTATTCTTCTGTAATTCTGTAATCTGTATTCCCTATGCAGACTAGGTTGTGTGCTAGCCCCATCCTCACATTGTATGGCAACTGAAGCCAGAGGAAGAGCTACATTTGGGTACATTTTGCACTGAAATGACATCCTTAATATTATTATCAGGAGCATCCTATTGATCTAAGTCTAGGATATGACCGGTGATTGACTCTGTCCGTCTATAGCCAGAACTTGAACAACATGAAGCAGAGTGAGTGTGATTGTAGCCGACAGAGGCCCAGAGGACAGAGGGGGCTGGCATCTGCTCGGCAGGCTGCGCTGGGGACGGATTCATAAACCAAATCCAAAAAGCATTTTAAACCCAGCTGTCAGTGACTTCTGGTAAATCACAGGAACACAAGCAGGGGCTGAGTCACTCCTGAGGCCTATTCTGTTCTGATCGCTTCTGTTCTGCTTTATGTCTCTTGAGTGAACTGAGGCAGTTGATTTCCCTGATGCTAGATGATGAGATATCAATACAGACATTCACATGCTTTATTGAATTATATGACCGAATGATTGGAAGGCTAACCCGTAAATATCAATGTTTGTGAGGGACTTGATTCTCTTCTATCATCTGCCGCCTAAGCACTGCCATCAATACTGCGATTCAGATGATTGCCCAAGAGCAAACTGCAATCAATGAAAATAATGAACCAAGCAAAGGAAAACAACGTGTGCGTATGTATTATGCAACCACCAGGAAATACACCTATTATTCAACAGTATTTCTTACATTCCACTACTGACAAACAGGCATTGCATGACAAAAACGGATGAGAATGACCTAATCTCAAATTGACCCCGAATAGCTCTACCTTGGAAAATCACCATATTGCTTATACCAATCAAATCCTCTCAGATCTCCAGAAATGCATAGGGCATATGGGTCGATTTATGGTGCAGAGCCCCTTCCTGCTTACCTGAAAGGCGTATGGCGTGTCGTCCACACAGTACACTCGGAGGCTGTAGTCCATGGGTGTGGCCCCCATGCTGCCAAACACTGCTAGCTTCAGCCTCTTCACGGCTGCCTGAGTGAGTGGTTCACCAACCAGGGCGTAGGAGCCAGGCTGGTCCAGCAGCAGGTGGCAGCTACTGGAGTCCATCAGGCAGTAACAGAATGTTGACTCATCCTCTACTGACATCACTTCCTGTGACGGGGAACACAGAACACAGGCCGGTTGGCAACAGAGGATGATAAGACAATTGCATGAAGCATCATTACATTTGATTACATTGAGAAGAAATACGAGAAGAAATACTATAATTATGCAATTGTGCAATTTGTGGATGTGTATTTGATCAGCATCTTTTATAGTGTTGTGTCATCATGGGAGCATTTAAATGTTTGGTTCAATGAATATAATTGAAGTGCTTTTTTAAACAGGAATAATATCTGCTAATACGTAGTTTCCGAGGTAGATGAGATGGTAACATCTCAGAACACAGATCAGTCATCATGAACAACAGCAGTAGGTGGGAAACCCCTTTTATTATTTTAAACTACAATAATGGAATCAGTCGTTTTATCATTCCAGCCAGCTACCATAATTATATCCCACATTATCTCTCTCTAAAACAGCTGTGTTCACTTCAAATAAAAATCCCCGCGAGCAAATTGGAGACATACAAAGCTATATCATTTACACAAATGAGAAGTAATGAAGGGCCAAGGAAGGCGTGATGGTTAGTAGCTACCAATTTTGCTGTCTCTTGTTATTGCGTGTTGAACCTTTGGTCGCAGAGTCGGTTAATGAGATGCAAGGCTTAGCTACAGTATGTCAATTACACCTGTACCATCCTCAGCTAGAATGACCTCCAGGGAGTCTGCAGGGTATGAAATCTGCAGCGGTGCATGTTGTATATCCAAGAGAGATTATAGACTTTGTCCCAAATGGCACCATAGGGCTCTGGTCAAAAGTAGTGCACTATA